>NW_006440642.1:1924725-1929951 GCF_000325575.1 Pteropus alecto | reverse complement strand
CTGAATGGCCCCGTTCACAGAGAAGGGTTTAATCTGTACTTGGACAAAATATGTTTGACAATCATAAGAAACCTCAAAGCAGGTGAGGTGACATTTCCCCCATTCCCTGAGGATGAGGACCGGAATGATGATTAAACTACAAATAATGGTACATCACGAACAGGCAACTAATCACAAGGGACCAGTATCTCGGGCTCCCTTGATATGCAAAGCACTAAACTTTTAGTTGCTGAATCTGGAAAGACTCAGAAGAGGAGCCAGAGCTACAAGGGTGTGACTTCCAGAGAACTTGGGACAGCAGGTATTTACCAACTGGTACAGAAGCATTTCATACTTTACAACTAATAATATCATCTTGGTGTGTTCTAGCTGTGTGCATTGTTTATCCTACCAGTGACTTCCCTGAGGTGACCAGTGACCACAGTCACTGGTAGGACTATAGAAAACTGGAATGAGTTGAATGATTGGAAAGACAACTTGTCTGCTGGTTGCCTAAAATAACATTACTGGTGGGTATCAGCAAATTATTCATGATCGAGATGGGGAAACGGACGATCAGACCCCGGAGACACTTCCCTGTGACCCAAGGTTCAAGATGCACTAAAGGCTGTGGGAGGACAGAACTGGGTACTGATCAGTTTCTACCCAGAACGGTTGTGTGTGTGTGCGTGTGTGGTGTGTGTGGTGCATGTGTGTTTCTGTACTGTGTGCCATGGATGTGGTATATAGGCGTGATTGTGGTATGTAGGTGTGATTGTGTGTATGTACCTCTGTGCATGCATGTTATGAAGGTGATGAGGCAAGTATGCTTGATAATACTAAGAAGATGATAACCAGAAGAGAAAAGAATTGAGGGGATCCTTGGCCAAGCCCTTGAAGTACATTACACATGATCATTCTAGGGGCTCAGTAAGCAGGAGACTGCCTGGACAACCCAGCAACTCACAGCACCCAACGATGGTCCTCGCTGACTAGGAGGGATACTCATCGCTGAAGAGTGGAAAGGAAAACACATTCCAAAGAAAACTTGACAAAAAGAGAAGGGACTCTCTGGCTTCCTTTGCAGCTTATACACTGTTTTTTGTGGAGGGTTTTTGCGCGTTTGTTTTTTTGTTTTGGGGTTTTTTTGTTTGGTTGGTTGGTTGGGTTTTTTTTGTTTTTTTTTCCAGTATAGCTCTGTGTCAAAAGAGCTTGTGCAATTGAGCATGTGGGAGGAAACTCACGGTCCAAGTCAGTCTCAGGCCACATTAAACAAAACAAGGCCTTCAGCACAAGGAAGATTTTTGCCTTTCCTGGCAGGACGGCAGCATGGGGATTATAAAGGATTTTGGTCAAGGGAGTGTGATAATGAATGTCTTGTTCTAGGAGTCCCGAGACCCTGGGTAAATTGGAAGAGAGGCAACAAATGCCTTGCTCAAGGTCACAGTGTTGCTCCCTCCTGTTGAGTGTCTGCAGGACTACAGATAGCTTTATTGATCAGTGCAGGTTATTGCAAGGGCAAAGTCTCACTTCAAGTTTCCTGACCCCAATTCGGAGCTTTTTCCACCACCCCAGCAAATAATATCCCTGATCTCCTTTCCGACAAATATGTCGCAGTCTCTTCAGATCCAAGTTCTGAGGGCTTGGAAAAGCCCTGCTTCTCAGCAAGGGAGCATAATGGAACCTTGACAGAAAAGCCACCCATACTGACAGTTGCGTTTACTGAGCTCCACTTGCAAAATTATTTTAAGGCCCTAATTAGATGAGCCTCATGCTCCATTTTTGAAAAACCCTTTCTAAATGACTAATGACACAAAATGAAAATATTGCCAGGTGGCTGTTGATCACATGTTACAAACCACCTCTCCAGTCTGAAGGCTATAGTGTTTCCATTAACATTCAGGGCACGGATCTCCTAAGTTTGCTCTTGGGACATTTGAGAAAATAGCCTGGCTTTTAAGAAATATTTTTTGTTAGGGTGTAACTTATATACAGTGAAATAATCAGATCTAACCTATAGAGTTTGATGATTTTGACACATATATACAGCTTGTTACCACCACCCCCAACCAAGACATAAAATATTTCTATCACCTAGAAAATTCCTTCTCGCCCTTTTCGATCAATCCCAACTGTTCCGAATTCTATCACCATATAGTGGTTTTGACTTTTTAGAGTGTCCGTTATGGACTAAATGTTTGTGTCCCTCCATAATTCATACTGTTGGTGCCCAGGGCAGACTGCCCCCAAGATCTTCCATAGCGGCATATTGATTATTTCAAACTAAAAGTCACCTGAGAAGCAGCAAGAGCAGGAAGAGCTGACTCTCCTCTGTCCCCACTAAAAACAGGTAATAAATCTCCAAGATAGGCACCCTCCCCACTCCTGAAAGACTGAGAGACAACCTATCACAAGAGTTATAACATCCAGAGTCAAAAAAGCATGTGTAAACAATCCTTATAACACCTTAGTAATTTACTACCCAAGCCCAAACTTTTAGATTCCTCACTAACAAATACCCCAACCTGCTTAGATTCTTTTCTAATAAACACTGACTTTCTTTATCCTGTCAATTCTCACAAATGTATTGTTTCTTTATCTAAAAAGTACAAAAAGGTGCCTAGTTCGATCACTTTTTGAGCCTCATTTTATGATTTAAATATATCATATTGTGATTTCCCTGCATACCTGCATTAAATTGTTTTTTTTTTTCCTGTTAATCTAGTCCTGTGTCGATTTTATTATTTTATAACTAGTCCAGCCAGAAGAACTAAAGAAGGGTAAAATGGGGGAATTCTCTCCCCGTCCCAACAGTATGAGAAAACCTTAACCTCGAATGTGATAGTGTTAGGAGGTGGGGCCTTTGGGAGGTGTTTAGGTCATCAGGTTGGAGCTGTCATGAATGGGATTGGTGCCCTTATAAGAGTGATACCAGAGAACTCCATGCCTCTTTTGCTATATGAGTGAAGACACAGGGAGAAGACAGCCATCTATGAACCAGTAAGAGGGCTCTCACCAGACACCAAAATTGCCTGCGCCATGATCTTAGACTTCCAGCTTCCAGAAATAAATTTCTGTTGTTTATAAGTCATCCAGTCTATGGTATTCTGTCAAGCAGCCCCAACTAAGACAGTGTCTTACAAATGGAATCAAATAGTATATATAGTCTTTTGTGTTGTTTTTTTTTTAGTCAGCATAATATCTGTGAGATTCATCTGTGTTGTCACATGTATTGGCAGTCCTTTCTGTTTTACTGCTTGAGGAGCGTTCCATTGTATGTATATTCCACAATTTGTTTATCCATTCATCTGCTGATGGACCTTTGGGTTTTTGCAGTTTTAGGCTGTTAAAAATAAAGCTACTAAGAACATTTATGTGGAAATCTTTGTGTAGAGTGAATAGAAGTTTCATTTTTCTAGGTTAAAAATACCTACGTGTGGAATTCCTGGGTTATAAGTGTATGTTTAATTTGATACCCCCCAAACAAACAAACAACAACAAAAACTTGTGCCTTGTTTCTATGTAGTCTTCCTGAAAAGATGGTTAGAAATCAGCTTGTGAAGACCACACCAAAACAACCCCCACAGAGAAGGTGGTAACAGAGAGATGACAGCTCTTATTGAAAAAAGCTGGTTTTTAATAGTTCCTGAATTAACCATTTCCTGAGCAGGTTTCATAATCAGTGCTAACTTTGGGCCATGCATAAGAAAATGCTTACACAAGAAAATACTTTATTCACATTACTAGTGGAAATGGACTAAGCAGAGTAGTAATACCAAAATACACTGAAGGTTATTTACGCTAAAATGTTGACAAAACCTTTAGGAATTTTGCCTTAAGCTCAACCAATTACAATTTAGCAGGGTGATTTATTAAGAATGTAAACTATGGAAAGGTCACCCTTTGAAAAGCTAATCTGAGTTCTGAATTTTCACTGCTGTGGGCTCTGTCTTACTCCAGGAAAGATAAACAGGCTTTTCTGTGATTTGAGAGCCTTCACTCTCTGCCAGATGTATCGTCAAGCCATATTATAATAGAAAGGAGTGCGAGAAAGCTTTTATGTTTGTGAGACTGAACAGGAGAAAGGGATCTGATCCTGGTTGGATGCCTGGAAACTAGAGCAAAGGGGTCTGACCACAGCTGGTCCCGCATGAAGGAGTCCTGAACCTCTTGGAAGCCCTGATTCTCTTGGCAGGACTTCAGAGGAAATGGTTGCAGGGTAGCTGATGAGGCCAGGAATTAGGAATTATGGCTTAGAAAGCTTACATGAGAGGCTGTACTAGGATAGTCCCCCACCCAAAAAGTGGGATTACCAAAAGTAGGGAGCTGGAGCCGGAGACTGCAACTGTAAGAACAACAGCATCAGCAGGCCCCTGGGAGACATTGGGGAACCAAAACCACTGATAATTGTGTTTCCTGGCAATGCCGGTTTTCTTCTGTCATAGGATGAATCGTTGTTCACCATTCTTCAGAAACTTTCTGTATTAGAATTTTACACTCACACTCTTTGCCATGTGACTTTGCAGAGTCCTCCATTAGCTCGAGTGGAGTACGCCTCCTGCCACTGATGTCAGAGTGGCCGTGTGACTTGCTTTGGTCAATGGAATGCGGGCAGGAGTGACTCAGGAGGCATCATGTGCTCAACTTCCTATGCTTCGGCAATTTGACATGAAAAGAACACACCCTAGTAGGGCTGGTCCAAGGAAAAGATGGGAACAGGGAGACTTGAGCCAATTTGAAGCTTTAATCCTAGTCCAGCAGAATTGTAGCCCCAAGCAGAGCTTTCCCAGCCAACCTACAGACCTGAGAGCAAGAAAAATAAATGTTCATTGTTGCATGCCATTGAGATTTGGTGTGGTTTGTTATGCAGAATTATTATAGCATTTGCTGACTAACACTAATGCTGTTTTCCTCACATTCGTAACAATGCAAATCCCAGTTTTTAACTGGTTATTTGGAATAAAGCTAAATTCCCCAGCCTTCCTTGCAGCTAGTTCTAGCCATATTACTGAGTTCTAGTCAATGTGATGTTAGCAGAAGTGTTGTGTGACAGCTTCTGAGGCCCTTCCTTAAAAGCCTGTGGCATGCAGTGTTCATTTCTTCCTGTATCTTTCTATCTGGAGCAAGGACGTGGTGGCTGGAGCTCTAGTTAGCATTTTAAATCCTGAGGAAGAAGGCCATATCCTAGAGAAGATGGAGCAGTGAGTTACTTGGAGCTACCTAGACTATTCTCTGAGAGAAAAATAA
>NW_006440642.1:1895189-1924619 GCF_000325575.1 Pteropus alecto | reverse complement strand
CTTACTCCTGACACAGTTCTCAAGCCACTTTCTAATAAATCCGATTTAAAAAATTTGCTGTATTACTTAGAAGCAGACTATTGTGCAATAAAGATCAACCGTTACTACTAACCAAATGCTTTATACTCATCAAAATGGATACAGCACTAAAAAGTTAAAAATAAATCTCTTGGGAGGGGGAATGAGGAGTGACTGATAATGGGTACAGGTTTTTTGGAGGGAACGATAAAAATGTTCTAATACAAGATAGTGGTGATGGTTGCACGACTTTGCAAATATACAAAAAAGCTGTGGAAGTGTATACTTTAAAAGGGTGAATTTTATGGCATGTGAATCATATCTCAATAAGCTGTTAAAAAAATCAATCGCTTAGCCATTGTTTACATCATTGTGAAGCAAGTACTAGTATTTCCCCTACGTTGCTGCAAATGAGGCTAAGGCTCAGGGAACTTCAGTGACCCTCCCAGTTCATTCACCTCATAAAAGTCAGAGATAAGACTGGAACTCAGGACTGCAGACACCAGCACCCATGCTGCTTCCACCTCACCCCTCTAGTGTGTTCACCAGCCCTGCCTCAAGGCCACAGGGAAACTGGACTCAGCACTATTTAGACAGCACTGAGCTATGGCTACAGCTTGTTTAAAGCTCTTCTTTTTAGCACCTTCCCCTCTGGCACCTTCTTCCCTCTAATCACCCTCCCTCATATGCTAACTACCCTGGTTGTTCAGGGCCACTGCTCACTCTATTTTACAAGCATTCTCGCCAAGAAATATAAAAAGATACATCTACGGCCATGCCACCCTGAACAAGCCCGATCCCGTCTGATCTCGGAAACTAAGCAGAGTCGGGCCTGGTTAGTACTCGGATGAGAGACCACCTAGGAAGACCAGGTGCTGTAGGCATAAAACATAAAATAAAAAAATAAGGGATTGTAAGCTGACAAGGTCCTTGCGATCTACGAGGTCAACCAAGGGTTGCTGCACCTAAAAAAATTTTTTAAAAATTTTAAAAAGATATTTGACTCATATAACCCAACATATAACATGACTGCAAGTAGTTTTTCCCACATTGCCAAGTACCCCAACTCCCAAATGCCCCTATCCCTCTTAGGATGGCCAGGGTGTGGGACATCTTCCTTTGGGGCTCCATCAACTGGGGAATTTTCAATTGACAGCACCACACACTTATGGGAGGTCTTCTATGAACCAGTAATTTTGAGGAATGCTTGAGTGTGTTCTTACTTAAACTTTCTAACAATCCATAGAACATGAGCACTCAGGAATGCATTTCACAGATAAGGAAGCTGAAGCTCAGAGAGATTAGGTAAACTACTCAAGTTCTTGCAGATTATTTTCCTGATTTTGTATATGCGTTTGCTCCTCAGAATTCTTCATGAGGTATACCACAGGCCTGGAGCAGAGGAGGAGTTCAAGGAGGGAATGGAAAAGGAATAAATGAAAGCCACTTTGCCAACTTGCCCAAGGGCCTTTTTCCTTTAAGTAAGATTTGTGAATCAGCCCTCAACTTCAGCACATGTGTGTGTGACAGCAAGGCTCACCCTGGGGCTTTCATTTCCAAGAAGAGAAGAGTACCAACAGCCTTGCATTGGCAGAGCTTGGGCATAAAATTGGCAGAAGGAGGATACGGGAAGCAGGAGAGGTATGGCTTCATCTTCTTAGAAACAACACAACTGCCTAAATATCTACTGAGGTGATGGAAGCCAGGCACCCTGAGAAAGGAATCCCCCGGGAGAGTTTGGAGGTGACTGAGTGTCAAGGAAACTCACAAACTACAGAAGAAAAGGGAAAGTTGGAAAAACCACAGCCTGGCAAGATGTAGAAACTCTCTTGCAAAACGAACATTATATCATGTCATTTACCATAACTTTCTACCTTTCAAAATAGATTGTAGGTAGCTGGACACTGGGCCCTCTGCCAGCACTGTGGTCACTGTTGGCTCCAGTGCCATTGATGCCACAGGACACTGGATGTCCAATGCCTTAGCCGTTAGCCTCACCAGAAGCAATTCCAATTACACTGTTCAGTCTGGATTTAAAAGTCTCAGGTGAGGATCTGATTGGCTGTATTTAGTTCATATGTTTGTGCTCCAACACCAGAGGTCGAGAGGAGCTTATCTTCTCAGCGTCCACAGTGGGAGCCTCACACAAGGGGTAGAATTCTCCACAATCAGGCCGCAGGCTCAGATGCCACACAACTATGACAAAAACGTGTCTACTAGAATAGAGACAATGATATCTATTTCTCCAGGTTGCTGGGAGCATCGAAGAAGATAATTCTCTTATTCTACCATGATACACTGTGTTATCTATAATATTCTTAGCACCGTGCTGTGTTGGGTAACATCTCTAAGTCCTTGCACATGAAAAGCATTCAATGATAACTAGCTTAAAAGAAGGTGTGAAATGGGAGAGGAGGGGCGGGGGAATGACCCTTAGGAGGGTTTCTCAGTTGAGCACTCTATTGAGCTCTGACCTCTGAGTTTCCTGGAAGCCAAGGGGAATAGTTCTAATAACAATAACCATAAATAGCTGACTTGTTGGGTACTGTCTATGTACCGGGCATATTGCTAAACATTCTATATGTATTATCTCAATCTTAATCCTTGTGACAACTCTATAAAGTAGATATTATTATAACTCTGATGTTATAGATTATGAAAAAAATGTTCAGCATGGTTAAGTAACTTGGTCAAGATCATCCAATTAGTAAATGGTAGTGCTGGGATTTGACCCATATCTTTCTGACCCCAGAGCCCAAACTATTAATCACTGCTCTGTAATCCTCACCAGCACCAAATGTCTGGAATGAACTACTAAGGAGCTGCCAGCTTCCACTGCTGTGGGCCAAGCTTTAGCAAAGCTCCACTGAGTCCAACCCTTGCAATACAGTGTTAAAGCTTCCGTATTTTCCACATTTTTGTTTGCTGGGCTGGTCTGCATTTTGTATAACTGATTTAATTTTTCCCTTTCGTATCCTCGCCTTAAGAATAGTGACAAATGTCACTGAGAAGTAAGTGAGAAGGTGCTCAGGATGGACAGGGAGGGAGCGCAACCACTTACCCGATCATGGCAGATCTGCCTTGGCAGACACCCTGGCAGGAGATGGGCCTTTAAGTATCAGTTCTCATTAATTCTTGAAACCAGACCTTCCCTGACACAACGGTAATGGAGACAAGGTTGATTTTATGCTAAAAAATGTTGAGGTTGGAAGGGACCTTAGAATCATCTGGTCCAGTTATTTTCAAGTATTTTGAAAGCAGTAGAATCCACACTTTAAAAGAAATTTTCACAAAAGCCCAGTCAAATAGAAGTACTCTGGCTGAAGAGAGGCTGCAGACCCAGAGCAGTCTGGAACCACTGAGTCCAACCCTTGCAATACAGTTGAGGAAACTGAGGCCTACAAGTGAGAGTGATTATCCAAGGGCACACGGCCATTCAGTGGCAGAGCCAGCTCCCAGATCCATCCCCCAGGCCCTCGTCCAGTGCCTTCTCTGTGAGGGCACCGCTCCTTGGCTCCTTCCAGCTCAACACTCCACACCCAGACTCCTCTGCATGCAAGTAAAACAGAAGGAGCTGTTGCATTCAAAATTCTGGAAGACACTGGAGCACGAGGAGTACCTCTCTGAGACCTCTCTAACAGAGTGGAATGGAGCAGGGTGAGATGTCCCCTCCCTCATTGCCATAGGCAGCTATGCAGGGTTGGCATCATGTCAACTCTGCTTCAAGAGGACACGGTAGAATTACTGATGATGTCTGGGGGAGGCAGGGTGGCCTCACGATACATATCCAGTGGAAACAGCAGTGGCTTCTGTGTGGTCAGGGTCCCAACAGAAAGAAAATGGTGTCTCAAATCGAATATGTGAGGAGAATCTGAAAGACCATTTACAAAGATGTGGGTGGTGTTAAGGGAAACCTACAAGGGATGGTGGAACATCAGGAGGGCTAGCAACAGCAAGCAGTTCTTACCTCTCCTAGACCTGAGGAGACAAGTGAAGGAGTAGTTAGAATATGGGCCACCTGACAAGAACTGCAGACTTTCTTATGGGAATCAGGCAACTCACAGCAGGGAGGGAGCAGGGAAAAAAACACCGTGACCTCACACTCAACTTCCCTTCAGAGATTTTCTTGGCTGAAATTGACCAGAAGCCAAGGCAAAGTAGCCTGAATGATGCAATTCATAAAGGTCAGCAGTGCAGGATACCAAGCATGACTGAGGAGGATAGGGAGGGGATCTGGAGGGGTAAGCAGAATTTATCCAACACAGTGCCATCCCGCAGAAGCAGAGTGTCCAGTAGACCTTAGGAAGAGCTGGCTATGCTTATTCATGAGCAGACACGAGCCACCCTAGGAACTCCCAGAAATTTGCAGGGGGCACGTGCACTTTGCAGGGACAGATGTTGGGAAGAACTTGAGAAACGAGGACACGAATGTGACCTCATTGTACCCATGAGGCCTGGGAAAACTCACATACTTTCTTACTAAAATCCAGCTCGTCTGAAGTTGGCAGTGGAGGGAGAATGCCCTGGTCACAAAGCCAGGCGAGGCTGAGAAAGGCTCCCTTTGCCCTTGGAGACCTCTTCATCTCCTGTACTCTCTACAAACGGCAACCTCAGGAGAGTGGGCTTCCTTCTTGCCTTTCATATCTGCAATACCGCAATGCAGTTCTGATACTAACTATCCCAGCTCCATAAGTTAAGGGCACAGTCTCCAACAAGACTGTTATGTTTCATATGCCAGCCACAAGTTCAGGGATCCCCAGGCCACCCTTTCTTCTGATCAACTGGCTGTACACTTGGGGGTTCTGACTACCCTCTCAGGGTGATAATTCACTAGAATGACTCACAGAACTCAGGAAAGTGCTGTATTTACAATCTTGTCTTTGTTATAAAGGACACAAACCAGCACTAGCCAAGTGAGGAGGCCCACAGGGAGAAGTCTGGGATGGTCCTGAACTTGGAGCTTCCAGGTCCTCTCCACGTGGAATCCAGGGCACCCTCCCAGCACACAGATGTGTTCACCTGCCAGGAAGTTAGCCCAAGCCTCAGTGTCCAGAGCTTTCAGGGGGGTTTCATTACAGAGGCATGATCTATTGAATCACTGGCCAGATGATTGAACTCAATTTTTAGCGCCTCCATCCCTGGGGATTTTTATCACCTGGCTTAAAACTCTAACCCTCAGCTTAACACCCTCAGGTTGCATTCATGTTGTGGAAAATGGCAAGATAATCTTCTTTATCCATTAATCCACCAGTGGGCACTTAGCTTATTTGCCTATCTTGGCTATTGTAAATAATTTTGCAATGAACATAAAGGTGCATATATCTTTTTGAATTAGTGTTTTTGTGTCTTGTGAACAAAAACTCAGAAGTGAAAGAGCTGGATCATATAGTAGTTCTGTTTGTATTTTTTTGAGGAACCTCCATACTGTTTTCCATGGTGGCTGCACCAGTTTATGTTCCCGCCAACAGTGCACGAGGGTTCCCTTTTCTCCACATTCTCGCCAATACTTGGTTGTCAATTTATTGATAATAGTCATTCTAACAGGTGTGAGGTGATATCTCATTGTGTTTTTGATTTGCATTTCCCTGACAATTAGTGATGCTGAACATCTTTTCATGTGCCTATTGGCTATCCATATCTCTTCTCTGGAAAAATGTCTATCCTCTGCACATTTTTTAATCAGGTTGTTTGTTTTTATATTGTTGAGTTGTATGAGTTTATTATATATTTTGAATGTTAACCTCTTATTGAATATGCAATTTACAAATATCTTCTCCTGTTCAACAGGTTGCCTTTTGTTTTGTTGATTGTCTCCTTCGCTGTGCAGAAACTTTTTAGTTGTCCATTTGTTTATCTTTGCTTTTGTTTCCCTTGCCTTTTGGAGTGAGATCCAAATAGATACCACTAAGACCTATGTCAAGGAGTTTAGCATTACGTTAAATGAAATAAGCTACATGGATACCATACGATATTACTTTTATGTAGACTCTAAAAAACAACAATAAAACAAAATAAAACAAAAACAAACTCATAGATACAGAGAACAGAGGGGAAAGGGATTGGGGGATGGTGAAACGGGTGAAAAAGGTGAACTGTATGGTGATGAATGATAACTAAACCACAGAGGCGAACACTGCGTAGTGTATATAAATATCGAATTATAGTGTTGTACACATGAAATATACCAATTTTACCACCATTAAAAAAAAGCCTCAACTCTTATCACGTGATTGGTCTTTCTGGTACCACCAGCCCCCATCTTGAAACTATCTAGGGCCCACTAGGAATCACCTCATTAGCATAAACTCAGGTAGTCCCGGGGGCCCAGTCTGAATAAGACACTCCCATCATTCAGAAAATTCCAAGAGTTTAGAAGCTTTATCACAGAAATCCAGGACAAAGACCAGATAAATTATTATACAACCATATCCCATGGCATGGCTATCACAAGGCCGAAACATTTAAGCTAGACTGACTGAAGGCTAGTGTTGCCATGGCTTGGGTTTTCCTTGGATCCCAACCTACTATGACTTTAGTGACTGCCTAGAGTGCTATGTAGAGGATTCTGAGGCTACATCTTGAAAGAGTGATATGATTCAGTGGTCACGACAGCCTTGTCTTAGAAGAAGATGTATAGCTCTCATGCTATACATGTTGGGTACTTGCTAACCCTGGGCTAGGGGATTTTTTAAAAAGAGAATAACTATTTGCACTTTAGCTCCTGTCCTAATGCCATGTAGCAGATGCTATGTTTAACCTTCACCACCCAGGAGGTCATGTCTTTTCATTTCTCCTCTTTAAAATCTAGAGTCATGAAAGGGAGACTCAGAGAGAGATGGGAGTACTTCACCTGCCCCCTGAATTCTAATTTCCAAGCTAAAGAATCACTTCTACCCCATGACCGTCCTAGTGAATGTGGGCCTTTTCAGGGAACATCATGTTAACCTACATGCGGGGCTGATATTCAGCTGATATGTACTAGTTGCCATGCCAATTGTTAAAATGTTGAAACACCTCGTGCTGTCTGGTAAATGATTGTTGCTCCCTCCTCCTGGAGTGCCCTTCTACCATTTTGATTTGCCTGCCCGCTTCAGCCCCCCTGGGACCGGGATGGCTACTCATAGTAATTTTCAAATCCCAGTGCAAAATGCAGAAGCCCTTGTTAAAAATTATCAAGAATTTCAAGTCGGTGACATCAGAGCATTTAAGCAAGCACATCCCTTACCCCCATCAATGCAGGGATCATGGAGTGTGACTGAGAAATAAATTTATTTTAAGACACTGATGTTGGAGGGTTGATTGCTACTGCAGCATAACTCAGTGCATCCTGACTAATTGTACCAATGCCCTACAAGTTCCTACACATTTTGACTGTCCCCCTACCTAAGTTGTTGTCTCCTTGACACTCCCCCTCCAAAACAACAACAACAACAACAACAACCAGAGTTGTTTTCTTGGGAAGAACATAGCATGACTGTTATCAGAAATTCTATCTCAAATTTACACAAGGCACAGCAATATTACCAAACCCTATTTTTAACACAGGAATTTTGCCAGTATAATGAAACAGATGCTTTCTACCAACATTCAGATAAAATAATAAAATGTGTATTTTTAAACTTGTTTAAATACACCACCACCAAATAGAAGTAAGTATGTTTCACTGGATGCTTTTCTTTAGTCAGTGCTTTTCTTCCTCTCGCTTTTCCTGGATCTGATATAAAGCAGCTCAAGGAGGAAGGGGAGAAAAGTAGTAGGTTTGGCTTTTATTGATTTGTGCAGGTAACTCCTTCCTGGAGGAGTAATGAGTTAGCAGAAGAAAAGAACAAAGCCCTGGGGAATGCTGGCCTCAGAGGAGGCTCCCAGCACTTTCACTCCCTCCCCACTTCTCCCTTTCCTACTCTACCCCACGGAGGAGGGGCACTGAGGTGGATTTGTCAGCATCAGGGTTTGAGAGGAATAAAGTGTTCAAAATTAAAAATAAACATAGGTGGAGGTTCAGGGTGGGAGTGAAAGGACATGATAAAAGTTAGATCACGGGGGATTTTTAGGGCAGTGAAACTGTTCTGTATGGTGCTGTAATGACGGATGTCATTATGCATTTGTCAAAACTCATAGAATGTACAACACAAAGAGTGACTCCTAATGTTAGTTATGGATTTTAATTAACAATAATGTATTGATATTAATTTATCACTTGTAACTAATATATCACATTAATGCAAGATGTTGATAATAGTGGAAACTTGGTGGGGATAAGGGTGTATAAAGAAATTCTGTATTAGTCTCTAGCCATGCTACCCTGAACAAGCCCTATTCTGTCTGATCTTAGAAGCTAAGCAAGGTTGGGCCTGGTTAGTACTTGGATGGGAGACCACCTAGGAAGACCAGGTGCTGTAGGTGTAAAATATAAAAAAATAAGAGATTGTAAGCTGACAAGGTCCTTGCAATCTGTGAGGTCAATCAAGTGTTGCCCTGCCTAAAAAATAAAAAAATTTAAAAAGAAGAAATTTTGTATTTTCCACTTTTTCTGTAAACCTAAAACTGTTCAAAAAGAAGTGTGCTGATTTTTTAAAAGTAATAATAAATGCATGTTATTATAAATAAATATATAATAAAATGCTCTCATTCTTGTTTGTCACTGCCTGTTATTATGCCTTCTCAGATTGGGCCACTCCTAATCAACAGAATAGATAGAGATTTTGTTGTGAGCTTGGGAGAAAGACCAAAAGAGATCACCTGGCCTGCAGTGACTTTGGACCCAAGGCCACCAAGTACAACTAATTGCCCAGGTGGTACACTGAACAGGGTGCCACATCAAAGAAGGTACCTTGACCTTATAGATATTAGGGCTTTGCATGTATTTATTACACAAAATCCAAGAAGTGCCATTTCCTGAGTGTTGCTTCCTGAATGGCAGAACTAATGTCATGTGAGAGAGTCTAAGTGTTTGGGGAAGCTGGTGGAGCCCGCAGCTCTCGATTCCTCTACCCGGGCTGCTAAGACTACCGAATTTCAGGCCTGTGCACATGAGATACAGAGAGAGTTGCATCAGTCCATTCGTAACCAACTTTCACACTGCTTATTTTCTGCTTTGAGAGCAAGCACAAGTAAGTGCGCTGAGCACCACAGGCCTGTCCTTGAATCTGGGTTTGATTCATGGTGTGACCTTGTGCAGCAGGGCGTGAGTGGAGTTGGTTCTGGTGGGTCAGATGCATAGGCAACTCTCTCCGTAGATAAATATAGGTTAGCTCACTAACATGCTTACAGTGATGTTTTGTCAGAAAGAATTTTGTGAGGATAGCAATAACATTTTGGAAGCAGGAAAGCAAACAAATGAAGAATAACTGACTGAGCAGACGTTTGAGCCCAGTCCCAAGCCTGATTTAAAAACTGAACAAATGTTCCATACCACTGACTCCTCAACAGAAGGAAGCAGGAGTCTGGGGAACTTCTGAACGCGGTGGGCAGGTGATGGGTGTTTAAGTGGAGAGGACTAGGAGGACAGCTGTTAGAGGGGTAATCACTGTATGTAAATGTATGTTTAAACATGTAAATATATACAGTTTGTATATGTAAATTCTTTGGTTTGTAATAAGCAAATTTCCCACTTGGTAAGCAATCTATGAGTTTCTGCTGTTACCCCACTCTCTAGGCCCCTTGAGGCCCTGTCTTCCGGGTGCCTGCTCTTCCCTCACCCCAACAAAAGTCTAGAGTTTTTCTCTCTGGAGAAGGTAACAGAGTGGGTCTCTGTATGGAGGGTCTCTGAAAATGGTAAACAAATTTCTAAACTCTAGGACTCCCAGCCTTTCTCACTGCTTGGGGCCCAGAACACACTGGCAGCCTGACCCACCTTCCAGGCAGGAATTTGGAATTTTTTCTCTGAGAAATCTGAACAGCTTAAGAGGAAAAACCTAAAGATACTGTCACACGGTAAACAGCCCACCCAAATCCCCTACAGTATGATCAGGCTCCATCCACATATGTGTAACTGATGAGGAAGTGCCATGGGAGATGGGCCTTGGGGAACTTTAAAAAGGAAATTACAGAATTTTAGTTGGAAGGTATAATATAAGAAATGTGAGACAGGATAAGGTAAGGCTTTTAAGAGAGGCAGTGAGTAGGGGGCATTGAGTCAAGTAGCAGGGCAGAGATAAGGAAAAGCAGATGAGGTTAAAAAGGGTGTCTGGGACCAATATGTTCCTGACAAAGCCACTAGGGTAAGTGGGTACAATGGGACTAATATCCAGGTCAAATTCCCCTGTCAGAGTCATGTGCCCTGGACCTGGGGCTGCATCAGCCACTGGAAAAGGCACATATGGCCCTGGGTCTGTGCTGGCTCCTGCCCTGGGGACCAGATGGAAGAAGGCCTCTAAGGCTGGGCGTAGCAGATGGAGGTTAACTCAGTAGATAATGAGGAGCCTGATGAGAGTTTAGAAAGAAGAGAGCAACATATAGAACTGAGTTAGACTGAAGGATGTGTTAATTTATGAGCCAGATGCTGAGAGAGCCAATGCAGGGCTACACCACGGTTACCTGGGAAACTCTGGAAAGAACCGATGTCCACATTTATAGAATGAGGAAGAAACAGGAGACTAGAAAACCAAAATTGCTCAAAAAAGAATTGAGCCCTTTGAATGGGAAAAAAGAACTCCGGTGGAATGCAGAAAGAAGGGTTGAGCAAGAGGGAAAGAAAGCAGCTGCCCAATCTGTCCAAATGAAAACACACCTTAACACGGCTTGGGACTTCAAATGTCGCTGAAATTTTTGGCATTTTTCTCCCATTTAACCAACCTAACACTGGAATGCAGTCAACTCCAGACAACCATCAATTCTAAAACCCAACCTTCTAACCTAGTTCTTTGCTCTTCTAGGGGAGCCTTTCCCCCCAACCCCGACATATCCTGTGACCACCCTAGCTCACAGTCCAAGTTCCCAGAGGTGCTTAGAGCTGGGAGTCAACTACCTATGGGTGAGCCTACTATCACTGATAAACACAGAGGCTGCTCTTGGTACTGGAGCTATACTCTCCACAAAGAACTTTGCCTCCAAAACTTAGGCCCTAGATACATGCTCATAGAAACTATGTCTGAAAGAGACAAAGACATGGCCATAACTCTGGATTCAAACACTTAGATCCCAGATAAGCTGCCACTTGAGGCCAAATTCCCTTTCTTTAAGGCCCCTATGGGAGATCCATGCACAGAGGAAAAGCTCAGAAGAAACAATTTATAACTTGTGGGGCTTTGACCCAACCTCAAATGTGGAGATCAAGACCTACTTTATCTTCAAAGCCAAAGGAAAGATGGAAGAAGGCCAAAGTGCTCTTTGGAGCTGGGCCACTTTGGGAATTCAAGGAGAGCTTTGAGGGCCCTCCTCCTGTCCCTTCTCCACCCCCACCCCACCCAGTGCATACTTACTCAACATTTTGCACACGATTACTGAAGTTTCTTGGTCCAGTGCTACCTCTCTAAGGACCCCAGCTGAAGGACCCATGACCCGCTATGAAATTGGATGACACTTCTTCACCCCTTTCCCTTGGGCCTCACGGGGGAAGACTAAAAGACTGAGAAGAGGCCCTTCCCCTGCCCCTTGGGCTCAGATCATGTCTCTAATATATTATTTTAAAATAAATAATCATTAAAAATTACCAGGATAGGAATTCATCTGTGACCCATTAGAACATCTTTCACACTTTAAAGTTCTTAATGATCTAATGAGTGCGATTTAATTCAACACAGCACTACAAAGGCCTATTTGATTCAGGCTCTGTGGTGGGTGTTGAGGATACAAAGAGGAATTCAGCATGGTCATTCATAGAAGCAGTCACAGTGTAATTGAGAAAACACATACACAACTAGTTACCATTCAGACCAGTACCAAGGTAGAGTAATGGGAGAAAGGGCAGGCAATGATTGTTTCTGAATAGAGGGGGAAAGTTAGCAACAGGCTTATAGAAGAGGCAATGTTTGAGTTAGAACTTTGGGCTGTTTCCAGGAAAGATTCATGATTAAAGGAGGTGAAATGCAGGTGTGTCTGAGAAAAGGTAAGTGCTCTGGGAGGGCTGATGCATGCCATACGTGAATACTGGATTAGGGGAGGGAAGAATTAAGCTGGCTGAGATCCAGCTAGATCTGGGCCCCAGCCAAAAACGGATTAGGACAGGAAAGGGTGTGTAGGAAGAGCTGGGTAAGAGGATTTGCAATATTGAACCCTAGGACTCTGTTCTTGGAACCAATCATTTTCTCCTGAGGAGTAAGGTCTATGGTAAAAAATACATTGTATCAGGGAGACTGTGCCTAGCTCTGGCACTCACAGCTGGAGGACCTGGGGTAAGTGTGTTCCCTCCTGGGTCTCAGCTAGCACCCGTACAAGTGCAAGAAAAGTATGCCTACGAGGGAAATAGATGGCCCCATGAAAGGAGGAAGCTGAGGAGGGCCTAGTGAAAGGTTGCTTACAAAAGGTTGGGCACAATTACGAGAACCAGCAAAAGAGGGTAAAATGCCAGGGATTTGCAACATCTGGAAGCCTTCAGGGCAAGGAGATGGCACTATTAACTGTGAGACGGGGGCTGTCTGTCTGACCAGACCTATAGTCTTTGAGGGAAAATGCAGCCACTACCAACTGTGGTAGGGCAGGGCAGAGGCAAGGGGAATAAGTACCCTGACCTCTAGCCACCCTCCAGTACCTCTTGGCTGAACATAAGCCAAAGCTAGAGAACCAAGAAGTTGATCAAGGCAATCTAGAGGTCAGTTTCCCAGACAGGGCAGGCCACAGAATGGACCAGAAGGTGGCAATGAAGAATATCTCACACAGGTAGCACTCTGACAAATTTATTTGAATTGTTATGTGTTTTTTTAATGTGCAATAAAAAGAATACAGCTAACACATCAAATCTATGAGTTCACAGATATTACTGCCTAGGATAAGACTAATATAGCTCTTTAAATGATTAAAAGTTAAACAATTGAAAGAAAAATATTAAGCGATAGTACAGATGGTACAAGAATATGGCAAAAATCACAAAGATGTCATTTGTGAAACTAAAGTTTAGGAAATTCTGAGCTCGATCATATATAAAATTTCTTTCACCTCTGACTCTCTTTGAGTTTCTAAGTGTCTAAATTGAGTACGGCATGTCCTTAAATAACTATTTCATTCATCATCGTTTGTTATAATGTCAATGAGAAAAAAATAGTGATTCCAGGCGGGGCCCACTGTCTGTGTGGAGTTGGCATGTTCCCCACATCTGCGTGAGTTTCCTCCCACTTCCCAAAGATGTGCACATGAGGTGGATTGGTGCATCTACGTCACCCCAGACTGAGTGTGGATGTATGAGTGCACCCAGGGATAGAAGGGCATCCTGTCCAGGGTGGGTCCTGCCTTGTGCACTGAGCTGCCGGGAGGGACTCCAGGCACCCACCACCCAGAAATGGAATCAGCGGGTTGAAAAAGAATGATCTTGTTTATATAAATCTTTTTAAAGTGTGTGAATAGCTCATATTTATTTCAGTGTTTAATATTAGAAGTTTTGGGTTTTTATGTAGAAGTTTTGTGATGTTTGTGTGACCAGAAATATACAGTAGGAACTTAACTCACGTTTATATCAATTAGCCTACAGTAAAACTGGTTTTGTTATACATTGTTTTGCTTCAAGTCATGGTTTCCAAGAACCTATCAACGATGTTAAGTGAGGACCTACTGTACAGAAAAATGCAAAGAATATGATTAGTGTACTTTCAGATCATCTTAGCTCAGTAAAATGTTATGATCATAAGTGATATGCTGACCACAGAATGCATAGTCATTCCACTGATCTCATAAGATTGTCCTACATCTTCTCAAAGGTTAAAAAAAAGCATAATGCCACCCAAAGACATGAGCAAGGATGCTCACAGCAGTGCCATCTGTTATAGTCTTCAACTCGAAACAACCCAAATGTCCACCAAGGGGATTAAAAAACTGTGATATATCTACACTATGCAGCAATGAAAATAAACAAATTTAAAAGGCATGCAACAAACACAGATGAAACTCACAAACCCAACATTGAGTGAAAGGAATCAGACACAAAAGAGTCCATACTGCAGGATTTCTTTTATATAAAGTTCAAAAACAGGCTAAACACATGTCAGAGGTGGAAGTTCGAAGAGTGTTTGCCGCTGCAGGAGATGGTGAGGGTGGTGACCAGAAGGAGCCAGGAGGCCGGCTTATGGAAGGCAGGCCATGTTCTGTTTCTTGACAAGGTATATTTACTTAGAGAAGTCACTGAACTGTACATTGTAGTTTTTAAACATTATAGTAGGTCTTTTTACTTCAGTAAAAAATTTTAAGTGTAAAAATTTTAAGTATAGAAAATGGAAAGGCTGTAATTTTTTTCTTATTGACCCTAGTAAAATTGGCCATAAAAGAAGTGCTCCTCTGGGATAAGCGGAGGCAACATGTCCCTGATGATTGAAGGCTTGGTAAATTCTTCCATTTCTATCAACTTCCTTCCTCCACTTCCCTCAATTTCCACTCTTGGTGGAGCTTCCACAAACATTTCTCAAATGCCCATAAAATGGGCATAACAGTGTCTGTTGAGAAACCAGATTTGGTGTATTGAATTAAGAATATTCAGATTATGACCTGCTGAATAATGACCCTCAATGGGTGGGCAGGTAGCTCCCTTGGCATCTGAGTTCCCACTTTGGAAAGTGAAAATGACAGGGTCATTTCAATTGAAGGCAAAGTTTCAATACACTTACACAAGGAAAGTAGAGTGACTGGGGTGAGGAGGATGGGGAGCCCAGGGAAAGGGCAAGCCCCCATCCTAGGTCATGAGAATGTAAGAGATAGAGAACGAGGTAGCAATTACTTGTAAGGTGGTCTGGGAAATGGTCACTAACTTCTCACAGACTTTAATCTAAGTGATTATTTTAAAAGGTGCCTTGGGAAAAGCAAAATGGGAACTTAGGGCAGGAATCCTAAACTCAAGTCATTATCTAACTGTCCAGGCTCTGGGTATGAGTGGAAGACTTTCTAGAGAGGCTGAGACCTATGCCCAGTTGCCCTAAAATGCCCTAGGCAGTGGAGAACGTTTTATAGGAATGTCTGTGGATGCCCAGGTACTGAGCACTAAATGCCACAGCTGTGCAGGAAGCTGGAGGTCCTGTGATCAAGACTATGGCTGATCTACGTGTGGTGAGAGCATCTCTGCGGGCCCTGGAGCAGATGTCCAGAGCCAGACATAAAAATAAATGATAACAATAGTATCAATCATAGGGCAGGAGTCTCTCTGGAGGCCATCCACTATAGCTTAGGCAAGGGAAACCCAGATCCCTAGTGTGTAGCAATCCTGAGGGGTCAGGAACAAAACAATACCTCCAAGTTTTTGAGAATAAAACTTGGGGGAGGGGGAAAAAGAGAGCTAATTTCTTACCAAGTTGTTTGTCCTACCCTCTAAAAGCCAAGCAATGTGCTCTGCCCTGTGGAATGTTCAGAGAAGACGAGGTCTCTGCCTATAAGGAATGGACAGGGCATCGCTGAGTAAAACAAAACCAAACCTGACTAGACAAGATAACTTTTGAAGAGGCTGCCAGTTGAACTTGTACACTCTACCATATTTGTGTTTCCTCTTTATCCTTTCTGTCAGTCCAGAGGTCGCAAACCTTCGGGCCCTCCTCGTGTAGCAGTTTTCTTTCACCCATGCGTGCTCATTTGCACTGCAATTTTAAAAATTGAGTTTTGTTGCTACCTTTTAAAAACTGAGAGACTTGACTTAAAAATCCAGATTTCTAGCTCTCTGGAAAAATCTGAAGATCTGGCAACACAGGGTACACAGTCCCCACATGGCAGCAATTGGCAAGAGTCGACTGTCCCCTTAAGATGGGTCTCTCCAGCTGTCATAGTCCCCACTTCCTGTTATCTCACATCGAGCTTGCTTCACTCATTTAAGTTACCTGCTTGGTCCCTCCAGGCATCTAATCTTATCCTTTTTTAATTTAAAAATCCAATTCTTTCCTGTTTCCGGAGGAATAGTTTAAACATGCCTTAGGCTGTTAAATTTTTCAAAATCTGGTCCCAATCTAATCCTCCCTTTGCTCCCCTACACATATTTTTCTCCGAATACTAGAATACTCACAAATAATTTTCATATTTTTGTGCATTTAGCTGGTTGTTTTCTCAGATAAATTTTCACTGCTCAACTCTTTTGCCTGTGCCTTTGATTGATACTTTTGGCTTCCCAGACCTTCCAAGATTATTTTCCTTCTCTCTAATGTATATCCCACATGTATCTTAGGGTGTGCTAATCGATTTTTGTTGTAGGAAAATGTTTTTATTTTCCTCTGAATCTTGAAAGGTGATTTCCTTATTTATACAATTCTAGGTAGACAGTTATTTTCTCCCCCAACTTTACAGATGTTATTTCCCTGTCTTCTGGCAACTTTCAGCATAACTGCTATTTCTCTGTAGGCAATCTGTCTTCTCTCTCTGGCTGCTTTTAAGATTTTCTTTTTGTCTTTAATGTTCCGCAGTTTCCCTCTGATGAGTCTAGAATTTATGTGAATTCCCTGCTTATGACTTGCTGGGGTTCCTGAATCTGAGGATTGTGCTTTTCATCAATTCTGGAAAAACTTCAGTCATTATTTTTTCAGTTATTGCCTCTAAACCATTTTCTCTATTTTTTCTTTCTGGAAATCTGATCAGGCATGTGCTAGACTTTTGACTTACTAATTCTATCCTCCATGTCACTTGATCTCATTTTTTTTCTATAACTTTTCTCTTGGTGCTGCATTTTAGGTAATTTTTTTATTTCTATCTTTCTACTTACTTATATCTATACCTTTTAAACTCTCGTCTCACCTGTTCACTGAGTTATTATTACTGATAGTCTCCTGCTTCTTTTATTTCTTAGCTATACTTTCAATACCTTCTTTTATTTCTATAAACATGTTGAACAAACTTATTCAATATTTTGAATCTCCTAATTCCATTCTCTGTAGGTTTTGTGGGTCTGAGTCTTCATTTTATTATTTCATTTTATTATTTCTACTGACTCCTGTGTATAGTGGCTTGTTTCCTTATGTATACTGCGATATTTAAATCGCAAAGTCAAACTCTTTGGAACTTTGTGGGAATTCTTAGGCTTGGGTTTAAAATGAATGTCCCAATTTGGTGACAGAGGGGAGGGGCGTTGGAGGGCTGGGAGAACGGGGTGAAAGATTAAAGAAGTACAAATTAGTAGTTGATAGTTGTGCACAAGGATGGGGAGCACAGCACAGGGAATGCAGTTAGCATTAATATGATGGCTAAGTGGAGGGCCAGGGGAGGGAGAGAGCAATTGGGGGGATCGTTTATGAACAATATAGATATCTAACTAATGTAGTGTATGCTTGAAACTAATTTAAATAAATAAATTTATTTATTTATTTATTTATTTATTTTTTAAAAAAGCATGTTCCTAGAGGTGATTTGCTTCTTACAGGCACCCAAGAAAACTATCAACCCAGCACCACTTTAAAAGATTTTTGGTCACAAAAGTAGTATGAATTCAAACCTGAATGAGTACGGCCTTTTGGTTGGGAATTTTCAGGGGAAAGTTTTATTTTTATTTTGGTTCCACTCTGAACTAAAACCGGATATCTATGACAAGTTTTTCACTGTTTCACTTGGGAAGCAATATCTGACTACACCCACTGAAACTTCTGCTTTTTGAAGGTTCTGAGTATGAATAAGGATCTCCAATCTAATCTCACTTCCTGCTTCAGTCCAGGTTTTGTCTTCTGTCTCCAGCTCACTTGGCCACAACTAACAGATGACTCGAAGGCAAACTCTGGCTTCTGCTCACCTCTCTGGATTCCCACTTTCTTACTTTTCTGCCTCAGAGTAGTTTTCCCCCATTCTACCAGCTCAGCTTTGCTGTAAAAACATGTTTTTTCCCTAGCATCCTAAGGATTTTTGACTTGGTAGATTTCTCCAGAATCTAGTCTGCCATACTGTTGGAAACATGGAACTCACTTTTCTATCTTCATTTTTCAACAGTCTCCCAGAATCCTTTGCTCATCCTATTTCCTCTTCTGGGTTGATCTTCCACATCTTTTCCATTTTCTAAATCTTACTGCCTACCATAGGCACAATTCTAAGATGGTTTCCTAAATTCCTAGCATCTGATGTATGCACAGTTTCTCCCTGTTATTCAATAAAACATGAATCTGTGAAAGGATTTTGCAGATGTAATCAATGTCTCAAATTAATTGTTTTAAAAATCAGTAGATTATCTGGGTGGGCCTGACTTAATCACATGAGGTTTTAAAAAGCAGACAGTTTTGTCTGATTGGTAGCAGTAGAGAAAGTAGTGGAGCTGGCTGGCCTGGAAGAAAGCAAACATCCATGTGATGAACTTGGGATTACAGGACAAGGAGCTGTAGGCAGTCCCTAGGAGCTGAGGGTGGTCCTTTGCTGACAGCAAAATAATGAAGATCTCAGTCCTATAACTGCAAGGAAATAAGTCCTGCCAAAACCAGTGAGCTTGAGTGAGGACCCTGAGCCCACACGAAAACTGCAGCCCTGGCCAACATCTTTTTTTCAGTCATGTGAGACCATGAGCAGAGAAAACAGTCACACTATATCCAGACCTAACCTGTAAGGTAATAAATTTGTATTATTTTAACCTACTAAATTTGTGGTAATATGTTACACAGTAATAAAAAAAAACTAATACAGCCCTAAACTAATATGCCTACCAATATATCTACCTTATCCTTCAAAGACAAATTCAAGTGTCACTTGTGAAAGGAAAACAGCAAAATGGAGTTGGTATTGTCAAGAGATCAGTCCAAAATGGAACTGGGAGGCCTCTGGGAAGCTGACCTAAACCCCTTCCTTCCCTGTGGAGCTGAATTTTTGAATTAGACTACATCCTGATACAGTCCTGGAACTGGCTCTGCATCACTGAACTCTATTTAAAAAATAAATTTTTCACCTAGCAGTAGACATAAACAATTAAACATGTATAGCATACTATTTGCCAGCACCAATCACAGCTCTGTCAAAGAAACTCATGTAATCCCTTCCAAGGCCTTCTTTTCCTGTCTTTACACTCTCCGTTCCTTTCTTTTCCCCTCAATACGCAGTTGGATTTTCTACCCAAATCTGTGCCTCTTGGATCACAATTCCTAAAAAAGACCTGCAGATAAAGCTTTTATGTGTGTTGCAGTTCTTGGTCAAGCTTGATTTCCATTGCATGGTGTCAGAGAAGTGGGATCCAGGGTGACTTGTCCCCTCCACTGGTGCCTCCACGGATTCAGGTAAGGTGCCTACAAGAGTCCACTGCACTCCATCACCTCCCTGGTTGTCCCAGATCATTGTGGTAAGGTCTCCGATCCCCAAGACCCTTGTCACAGTTGAGGTTCAGGCTCTACCTGACTTTTTGTCTATGGGACTTAAAATGCCCATCTGGTGAGTAAATTACTCTTTGGAAAATGGGAAGTTCACTTTCTAAAAGAACAGCTGCTGAACTTACTGGAACTCTGCTAGATTTATGTACAAAAATTACAGGTCCTTGTCCTGCAACTTTCTATCTTGCTGGGCCATAATTAACCAGGATGATTTACAGTTAAACCAGCCAACTTGGAGCTCTTTTGAAATCCCAAGTTAGTCTATCTGTGCAATCACTTGGAAAAAGATTACAAAACTAAAGAAACTGAACGGGAAGCATATTTCGATTGGCATTTTGTGGCCGCTATACATTCAAAAATTGCTTCTCACCAAGATACAAATTCTTAATTAACCAAAGCAAACTCTGAGTCGTCTCAGAAGCTTACTAAACTTGAGAAAACTTCTAAATGTTCTTCTGACGTCTTATTATCTGCACCTTCTCTTCCTTTGCTGCCTGCCTATCCTTTACTCTTTACCCTTCACTCGCTGAACTACCTTTTTATAATGACGAGCCTGAAGCTCCATTAGATAGCCCTGCTCTTACCACCCCATTTAAAGTTAAACCATCAGATGCCAACCCAGGAAGACAATCCCTTATTTCTTATACGTCATGGACTAAAGCTGAGCTCTGTACCACTACTAAAGATTTCCTTACTCCTAAAAGGACCCCGTTGGGTTTCCTGGAGAATTTCTGTTCACTACGTAAACATATGAACCAGGAGTCTCCGATCTTTATCAGCGTATCCATATTTTTTTAGGCGAAGGACGTACCAGAGAATGGCTAAACAAAGTGGGATGGCAAAGCCCTATAGAGACTTTTCCTACTGAGGATGAGAAGCCATGAACGAAGCTCCAAGCTGGCTAGACAACTTCATGAAAAGATGCCTGAGACTTTTCCTCAAGTTATTGATTCAAATAAAATTTAAAAATATGTTCAAAAGCCAAATGAAATTGTTTTTATGACAGATTATTATGACAGATTTTTTAAAGGTTTGAATAGTATTCTGGCATATATTAAGTCCATGATGACAGCTTACAGATTTTTAATTCAGCTTTTGTGGAGAGTCTACAAGATGAACTTGAATAACAGGTAAAAGAAAAATCGCAACTTCATTGGACCACCATGCAAACCCACGAATTAGTAAACTATGCTGAGCAACTCTCCGGAAATATCCAAAAAGATACCAAAAAGAAAGCTACACAAGGCTTGAATGCCCAATTCAGACAACTCAAGTAATGAGCCTACAATTGCAACGATGGTCTAAAACTGCCTTTTAAGATTCCCCAAGGCAAACTACCATTCAAAGGGGCCCGTAATTATTGCCAAAAAAAAAAAAAAAAAGGCTGGATATTGGGAAAAATTTGTTTAAAGCTCAAAAGCAATTACAAGACCAACAGCCCATAAAGTCTATGAATCCTCCTCAAGGAGTCCAACCTAAATTTTCTCAGCAATAGAGTTGCTCTGAGGATCAAAAGGGGATTTATCACATGCTTCTAGTTCTTTAAGAGAAATTGATCTAACTATTGGGAATGAGATAACCAAGTTCCTAGTGGACACCGAAGGGTTACCTTATCAGTTCTTAACCCCACCACAGGATTAACCCCTTCTTCTTCTTCAGAATATTGAAACCATACAAGCGGTAGGAATTTCCAGCCAACTCATGACTGCATCTAAATCTCTTCCAATTCCTTTTCAACTCGGGCTTATTCAAGAAACCCACTGATTTCTTTTGGTTCCCTCTACCCGATTCATCTTCTAAGATGAGACTTTCTTGAAGCTCACAAAGCCCATATTTTCTTCTCTCAAAAGGGAGAAATAGTCTTACATCTTGAGCTTCTAACTAATGACCCTCAAGAGGACTCATTTAAAGCTATTGAAGTTTTTTCAGTCACCTTAACTGACCCAAACCCTCTTTTAAATTCCATTCCAAATGAACTTTGGTCAAAAAATGCCAACACGGATCACAGTCATTCCACACCAGTGATGAAAATTCAAATTGAAAAAAATAAACCTCTGTTTAACAGCCACTAATACCCTTTAAATGCAGAGGCCATTCAAGGAATCAAATCTATCTTTGAGGAATATCTTAAACAAGGCCTCATCATTCCTTGCACAAGCCCTCATAATACTCCTATCCTCTGTTTAAAAAAAAAAACAAAACACAAAACTTCACGGAAAGATGAAGATTTGTTCAAGATCTAATAACTAAATAAATATAGCCATACCTTGGCATCCTGTCATCCCTAAACCTCATATCTTACTTTTAGCCATACTGTGGTAGCAGTGGCCGAGCTAACCATTTCCTATTGGTTGAAAGTTGTTCACTTCCCTTCCCACAATAGGTAAGGGACTTGTCAGTGTCACAGCTAACGTGGCACAGACCACCGACTCTGGTCGTTCACTCTCCTTAAGGCCTGCCAAACAATCAAAATACACTTTCCTTATATAGAAAGAACATGCAAGTCTGTAACTATGAGGAAGTATAAGATGTGTATAAAAGGGACAGCCCTGTTGCAATCAGGGCTCAGCCTTTGAATGTGAATCCGCTGAGCCAGTGCCGGCACCAATAAACGCTCCTTCCTGCTTATTGCCTCGGGGTCGCGTCTCTCTGTCCGATTATCCTGCAACAATACTTTTCAGTTCTAGATCTTTGTGGTGCTTTCTTTAGCATCCCTGTTGATACTGAAAGCTAATTTTAATCAGTTTCATGTGGGAAGGACAATACACTTGGACAGTACTACACTGAGAGTTGGACTTACTTTTCTCAATTTTAACTCCTTTCCCATTTAGAAAAAAAAGTGCATCTCTCTGCCAACATTAATTTAATTTGACATAAACACACTCTTTGAGGCTGAAGCAAATCTGACTGGTTGGTCTTCAATGTGAAAATAAAATATAGAAACTTCTTGGAGTTATTTCTAAACAGAACTTGTCTCTAATCTTAATGTAACAGAAATGTATACATAAATCGAATTCATCAAATGAATTTTCGGCTAACAATTGTTCAAGAGCAATGTTAATATCACACGTAGGAATGCTACGTTTTCTAGGATTTGATATTTCCAGCGATTGAGTCAGCGATCAAGAACTACTATATTTTGTAAATAGAAATACCGCTACTAAAAACAGAATGCTATAAATAGAATGATGTTATTTGTTTCCAAAGACCATTGATATACTAGAGTGATGAGAAAATAATAAGAAATGTGAGCTATTTCGTGGCAAGCTTCAGGGGTAAGGTTAGGACTGTAATCCGCGAGTTATCTCGGGGTAAACGCTGCAGCCGCAAGTGATGCCAGCAAGTATTATCGGGGCAAATGGGAAATGGGTTAAAGGCAGATATTGTCAATACAGAATTCCCCTAGCAGCCCAGCCTTTTACAACGTGGATGAGCTCCTCTTCTGTTCACCCTCTGAGGAAGCATCCCTTGAAGATAGCCTCTACCTCCTTCAAGAGCTAGCAAAAGAGGGACATAACGTATCTAAAGGGAAACTTTAGTTCTATAAAACTCAAGTTAACTATCTGGGACATTTAGTTACTGATAGATATCTCCTCTTGGATTCCAATAGGATCCAAGGCTTTTTAACTTTTCCTATCCACAATACTAAAAAGCAAGTCAGAGGATAGTTTAGAAATTGGATTCCTAATTTCTCTGTCATGGCTCAACCTTTTACTTTCTTCTCAAGGCTGACCATACAGAACCCCTCACATGAACAGAGGAATCCCAGAAAGCCTTCAATTAAGTAAAAGGCAGTCTTATGGTCTGCCTGCTTTAGGACAACCTAATTATCAACTGCCCTTTTTCTTTTTTGTCCATGAAAGAGTGGGAAATACCTTAGGCATCTTGACACAACAACACAATGAAGCCAACATAGGCCCATTGGATATCACAGTCAACAATTAGATCCGGAGGCCAAAGGTCTCCCTCCCTGTATGAGAGCTATTGCAGCCACTGTCAACTTACTACAACATGTAGAAAAGATAATAATGGGCTCTTTACTGACTCTTTATGTGCCTCATTCAGTGGAAGCCTCACTTAACAATCTTCGGCAATCATAAAATTCAGCACCTCTCTGCCAGCAGACTCACTTCCTGTGCCGTTCTGTCATTATCTTCATCTAATGCAACTACTGCTCTCTGAAATACTCTGCACCCTGCTACTCTCCTCTTTCTTCCCCTGACAAAACCCCTCATGACTGCCTGACATTAACAAACCGACTACTACCTCCTTGGATTGATTTATAGGAAACACTTCTAAAAACGCTGAATTAGTTTGGTTTACTGATGACAAAAGATGAAACAAACCGCCCTCAAGCAGCTTATGCAATTGTCTCTCTAAATGAAACCACTGAGGCCAGGCCAATGTCTCAGGCAACTTTTGCTCGACAAGCAGAGCTCTATAAATTAATTCGAGCTTGCAATTTGGCCAAAGGTAAGATGACTAACATTTATATTGACAGAAGGTATACCTTTGGTGTGGCCCATAATTTTGCTATGCTCTGGAAACAAAGAGGATTCTTGACTTCTTCTGTACAAAAGGAAAAAAAAAAAACAGTTCTTCTGTTTTAGAACTCTTAGAGGCTACCCAATTACCTAAATCTTTAGCAATCATAAAAGTCCCTGGACATTCAATGGCAAACACAGAGGAAATAGAAATAATCATTTGGTTGACACTGCTGCTTAGTCAGCAGCGTTAAAACAATCTCAGTCTCTAATGGAAGCACCTGAGCTACCTGCTGAAGCAATTGGAGAGTTAAAAGATAATATTATGGAAGCACAGCATTTAGACGTTCAACAAAATAGAAAGTAGTGGTTAGAATAAGGCTGTAAATCTGACCCTAAAAGACATCACATATTACAATATGTACATGACTTAACTCACTGGAACACTGATGAAATGGTTTTATGGAGAAAACAATATTACTGTAAACCATCTCTAAAGGTAGCTTCCCAGGTATACTAAAAATGCCAAATTTGTCCAACACACAACTCTGGAAAGGCCATTCACACTTCTATGGGGCATTTTCCCTTGCACCTTAGGACATTTTGGGGTCTGACAAAAAGACTTTATTCAGTTGTCCCTTTCTGAAAGATACAAATCTGTGTTAGTGATGATTTGTATATTTTCTCATTGGGTGGAAGCAGTCCCCTGCCACAAAGTCATAGCCTCAGCAGTCAGTGAACTACTCCGAGAGAAGAGCTTCCCCACTTTGGAGAATCCCCTCAGAGATCCATACAACCTGGGAACTCATTTCGCAGGACAAGTTATACGATCTGTTTCTAAGATCTGGCCGATTTTACAACATTTCCATTGTGCTTATCATCCCCAGTCCTCTGGTCTTGTAGAATGGACTAACAAGCTAATCAAAACTCAATTGGTAAAACTCCTAGTGTCTTTTGGTCTGCCTTGGCCTAAGGCTCTTCCCTTGGTATTGCTCAACTTAAGATCTATCCCCTCTAGCAAATATAGACTGTCTTCATTTGAAATTATTACTGGCAGGCCCATGAGATTAGGTCAAGGAATGTATGAACCTGCAGGAGACCTCTTGATATTCTGCAAAGAATTTATAAGGTTCCTTAAGACGAACGGCTCATGGAGCAATCATTCCACAGTGCACTCCCGGGAGACAGAGACTTACAGCATCACAATCTCCAATTCTAAGATGATGTCTATTGGAAACACCATCTCCATAAAGACGCCCTTCAGTCCTTCTGGATAGGGCCATGTCAGGTATTACGTACTACTCTTGTGCTGCTAAACTTAAGGATGGATTAAACATAGATTCACCTTTCCCATTTAAAAAGGACACTCACACCTGAATGGTAATCTCAGCCTATTCCAGGTCTAAAGTTGAGTCTCTAAACAATCCAAAACCACCACTAGAGTTCTCATTTCCAGGACTGAAGGAGATAGCACCTGATGTAGATGGCTCTCTCAAGGCCCTGGACCAGGCCAGTCATACATGATTCCACCCAGAAACTCTTGCATTTGGTCTTCCTTTTGACCACCTTTGTTTAATTTAACTGATGATATTGCTATTGTAACCTAATTTTTGCCTGAACAAAACTTCTGAGAAAATATTATACCTCTTCCTAGTTCTTTAGTCTAATTCGAAATGAACACACTCAATTCTCATGCATTCTTACTGCAATGACTACCCTACTTGCCCTTCAACATGTTTTTGCTCCTGCTATCCAATGACTTTCCGACAGTGCCAATTTAACTGACTGTTGGATAGGCACCAGAGCTAGCTATTTCCATGATGAACCAGAATTAGTGGCTTGGCCCTCGTACCTTGGAAGCTTACAAAACCTAACTGGACATAATGCTGGATTTAAGGTCCTGCTTTATTTTCAAACTCCAAAAAATATTGATGGAACACATGACCTTCTTGTAGACAGATCCATTCATAAGGTTCCCCTAACTCACAAGTGGATACCTATAAATATAATCCGGACTCTGATAACTTATCTATTTTGAAAAAAAAAAATAAATGGTTCAGGCAGAATCTTGGGTTTTGTCCCTTTGAAAGTGTGTAACTACATTCTTTTATATGATTCAGAAGATCCTGAGTTCACACCTCAATGGTCCTTCAGAAATACAGTGTTATTTTCTTACCATGTCTCTCTAATGTAGAGAAATTCAAGGAATAATGTCACTGAATCCTGGAAAGCAGATGTCTTTCTACTTCCAAATACCACTTGGAGACTAGATCAAAATTTAGTATTTAGTGGAAAATAAATGAAACCTCTTAGAGAATCTCAGCTGGAAAACTTGGAAGAATCAAACCCATGCTAATCTTTTGATCCTGACCCAAATATATAGAGAGCAACTAAAGTTTATGATCATATAATCTATGGAAGACATGAAGTCCCTGCCTCAGAAATTGGACTTAATACTTCCCTCAGAGTCTGGGTTGAAGTGCTCTCGTTTCTTATATGAAACCCAAATATATGTCACCTTGTCAACCTGCTAGCTAGGCAAATGTGGTATTGTAACATTAGTACCTGATGCTGTCACCAGAAAGACTCTCCCTTTCTCTGCCATTAGCCACATTATAGGTTCTTTTGTCCATAAGCTTCGACACAAACGGACCAAACAGAATTGGAATTTGGGGCATGGTCTTGTCGGTCTTCTCTTTACCCTAAACCCCATAATACGTAAATGAGACTTTGGATATGCCTGTGCTAGAGCTTTCTTTCCTTAATGTGGAATAGCTGAATTAGAAAAGTCTATCAGAAATCTTTCTGTTCTTACAACACAACATTGAACGCTACTGCGGCTGCTCTTAAAGAACAAGGAATGATTGACGGTCCGGCTGAGGTAGTACTGCAAAACCATAGGGCTCTCAAGATATGCTGGCCGCACAGCAAGGCGGTACTTATGCTCTATTAGGAGACTTGTTTCAATGTTAACAAACCAGGTAAAGTGATACGACAGCTTGAGATTCTGAAACAAAACATTTAAATCCTTGAACAGACAGAATATTACACTATAGGTTGGTATTGGACTGACTTATTTAGCTGGCTGCCTGCAGGAATAGGGAACTGGCTTTATTCTGTATTATAGGCTTTAATAATATTGGTTTTTGTGATTATACTGTTCACTACCTTAATGAGGAGCCTTGCCAGGTACATCGAACAATGACTAACAAACAGCATAATAGTAACCCAAAGCCTAGAGATGTGACAACAGATAAATCCAACTGAGACCACCTCTACAAAGGAACTTTTAAACTGTGTAATAAGTGACTTAGCTCTGTTTCCAACAAGCCTCCTTGTTGCTCAAATGTAGCCATAAGCTCTCTTATTGTATAATCAGGAGACCGCTTTTCTTCCTACATGAGACATGACATAATGAGCCTTCCTGGTGAGGGTTCATTACTTTTTTTGGTCCCTCATTACTTTTTTAATGAGGGATCCACAATATTTCCAAATGGTTAATCATCAAAAGGCAGATCGTGAAACAAAATCAGCAAAATGGAGTCAGTATGTCAAGAGATCAGTCCAAAATGGAACTGGGGTGCCTCTGGGAAGCTGAGCTCACTCACTCCCGCCTTGTAATAGTGAATTTTTGAACTGGGCTAAACCAAATGGCTATATCCTGATACAGTCTTAGAACTGACTCTGCATCACTGAACTCTATTAAAAAAATAAAATTTTCACCTAGCAATAAACAATTAAACAGGTATGGCATATTGTAAGTCTGCTTGCCAGCACCAATCACAGCTCTTTCAAAGTAACTTGTGTAATCCCTTTCAAAGTTTCTCTTTTACTGTCTTTAGAAACTCTGTCCTTTTCTTTCCCTTCAGCACACAGTTGGGTTTTCTACTCATATCTGTGCCTCTCAGATTGCAACTGAGAGGCAAGATTGCTGAAAAAAAAAAAAAAACCCGCAAATAAAGCTTTTGTTTGTCTTGTAGTTCTTGGTCAAAATTGATTATCACATCTCAACAAGAGGTATCCTTGAGCTCTGAAGCAGATCTAGCCATGCCCCCAACCTTGACATTCTCATGCCCCTTTGTTAGTAGTTTTTCTCTTATATCTCATTGTTACTGTTTTGTTTGTTCATTTGTTTTAAAGTACTTTTCTCTTCAGCTAGACCATTTGGTCCTTCAGGGCAGGGACCATGTCTTAGGTGGCCTCTGGAGTCTGATGGCCTAGGTTCGAATCCTGTTTGCTACTTCTTAACCATGAGAGCTTGGACAGTTTATTTTATTTCCCTAAATTTTCCCAAGCTTTGCCTTCCTTAGATAAGATATGGGGATAAGAATACCCAACCTCAAAATGGGGTGTTGTGAAGATAAAATGAATTAATTTGTGTAAAGTATTTAGCATAATATCTGGCACATAATAGGCACTCGGCAAATGTTTGTGCGATTTAACATATGGGTGAAGGATGAACAGAATGAAGGCCTACAGACATGCCTGAATCCACATGTGTGAAGACGTGCCCCACAGCTTCCAAAAAAATTCAGTCCGTGTGGAACTGTTTCCTCAATCTGAGCTGCCCTCTGCCAACAGACAGCCTTCCTCTGATGTTTTTGTAACGGTCTCTTCCCCTTCTTTGTTTGTTTTACTCCTGCTTCTCCTGTGATTACTCACAGGAAACATTCCTAGAAAAACCTCAGGGGATTGACTTCCTTTGTGCTTCAGGGCAGCAGACAGAGTCTGTGTTCTGTTGGCTACAGCTGTGCTCCAGCCCCTGGGGACTGAGGGAGGAAGACCAGGATGAGAGTTGAATAGAAGGTGAGGCCTACCAGGAAAAAAAAGAAAAAGACAATGGCTGGGCCAGAATTCCCCAAATCAAGGTGGTGGAAGGGGGCCAGCGATTCCAGACCCCCCCACGTCACTCGCCTTCAGTCTTGGCTGCTAAAACTTCCTTTCCTTCTTTCCTCTGGCCACCTACAAAATAGTCACATCGGCATCATCCCTAAGAGCTTCAAAAATGCCAGGCCCTGGAGAAGGCGCAGCTTTTGTCTTGGTGTCAGATGAGAGTCATTTGGCCAGCGCAAAGAAACAGGCCATCTGGAAAGGACTCCAAGACCTCAGTAATTTGAACCAGTGACTCCTCTCATTTTTATTTATTACAAAACAAAAAACAAAAAACAAAAAACAGAAAAAAACAATATTATAACAACATGAAAGGACATTTCTTAAAAAGGAAAAAAAGATACTCACAATCCTACCACCCTAACATCACAAGTGTTTCCTTTTTCTAAACTCTCTTCCAGTTTTTGGCCACATGATAAAAGTTTGCATATAGTCTATGTCCCCCTTTTTTGTTTTCACTCAATGAAATATTACTCAATGTTACGCTTTTTCCAGTGTTAATATAATCTTCACACTGGCTTCTCTTTTTTCTTAACTGCAAGTATTTCAGCTGATTTGATTGAGGCATAATTAATGATTCCTTAACCTTTGGGGATTCCAGCTCATTCCCTTGGATCTTTGAGGTTGGCTCTTGGCTAAGTAAATAAAAGGAAATTTGT
>NW_006440642.1:1891087-1895095 GCF_000325575.1 Pteropus alecto | reverse complement strand
CTTTCTTCCATGCTACCAATTTTAGCCCAAGAGTTCTCTTGCCATTTCCCAATCCCAACCTGCTTCTAAGCCTGTGCTCCTATTCAGTGGACTATTAAAAAATAACTTTCTTCCTTGCTAGCAATTTTAGCCCAAGAGTTCTCTTGCCATTTCCCAATCCCAACCTGCTTCTAAGCCTGTGCTCCTATTCAGTGGACTATTAAAAAATAATATAGGTTTTCCTTAAAAAAAAAAGCAGTACATGCTCCTGTTGTCCATTTTGTGAAATACATAAGCAAAGAAAATTTAAAATCTGCTATAATCTTGCTGTTCAAGATTATATGCCACTGTTCCTTACTGCTCTCAAAAATGTCAGCACTTTTGACCCCTCTGTGCTAGGTTCCTGTCCTCACAGACCCTGCTGCTCTGCCTTCCAACTTTACTTCAGAAGCTAATTTGTATTGTGATAATGATAATGGCTGAATGAGTAAACCCTAGAAATATATTATCTGAGACATTAGGTACTTGTTTAGGTGAAAATATGCACGAAAAGGTCCAAAATGCATCAATTAGGGCACTTAAGGGTACCTAGTTTAATCCGCAATAGAATTCATTGGCTTGTCAAACTGGCATGTATAGCAGTAAGATGGGCTGCAGAGCTGGTCTGATCTGGCGGTTTAAAAATGTCATAAAGGAAATGGTTTCTTTCTAACCTCTCTCTCTGCTTCCCATAGCATTATTCTCTTCCTAAGATAAGCTCTTCCTGTAGTCTAAAATAGCTACCTAATCAGCAGCTTTTGAAGTTACTGCCTGGCTCCTGTCTAGCAGGAAATGAAAGCATCTCTCTCCCACCATCCAATAAATTCCTGAGATTTCCTGTCATTGGATCACTCTGGTTCCTATGGCCACCCATGAACCAATCCTAGTGGTAAGGAGGATGAGAGGACTCTGGGTGGTTTGGACCAGCTTTTTTGGCTTAGTCTCAAACTCTGGTCTTAAGACCCCTTTATACTCTTAAAAATTACTGAAGATCCCAAAGTATCTTTTTAATAGAGGCTTTATCTATTGATATTTGCCAAATTAAAAATTAAATTCTCTTTAAGATTGGGTTAATAGAAGACAATCGAATTTTCATATCTGCTTCTGCTTTCAATCTGTTGCATATTGCTTGGTTAAAGTACGTGAAGAAAATCTGATTCACAGTAATATGTAATTGGAAAAGGAGGAAGTATTTTAATAGATTTTTTAAGAAAATTGTGGATATTCCTCTTTGATACTACACCAAAACTTTACAAGAGGTAATTTCATAAAAGTTTGTTACACTATGGAATCTAAAACCTTATCTATAAACTTTTAATATTATTAAATTAAAATCCATTGTCTGCCTTGTATTTTTAATTAATGATTTTGTAACGTCATGCATTAGCCACTTGGAACACACTGATTCACTGAGTAAATTCAGGTCTTCCAAATTTCGAAATATTATACATTATCCAATATTCAAAAATCACATTCATTAATATCACTATTGATCCTATCAAAAAAGGTCCTTAAATATTGAGAAGCTGTCAAACTCATGACGATATGTTTCCCAAAATTCTAAATTTCTTCTGAAAGCTGGAATTTTTTCATCATTGTTAATAAATAGTTGACTGTTTTCCTTGAACAGACAGGTTCACTCAGTTCATTTTCAAGAAAAAACCTAAGTTGAAATAACCATAATTTGTCAATTGTTTTATCAAGTAAAAACGCTGTTTCATGAAATAAAACAGCTAGATCAGCTTGCAATGCAAGCGATTACACAAATGCTTCTTCTTAGACAACCAACATACTTCAGTTTGTAGCAAAAGTGTTTTATGTGGTTTTCATTTTGTCATATATTAAACACATATTCAAAGATTGAGATTTTAATAAAGTTAATAGATTTTACTGCTCCATCAAGAACATTCTTAAGTGAAACTGTATTTTTTTTTTTTTTTTTACCTTTAAAACATGGTGGTGGAGGATATTAGTACAGTTTGGTTCCACTACCTTGATTTGTGAAGTTTTGTACATCTTTGCTTTTGTACCATCAGTGAGAAAGTAAGTAATATTTTAGATTATTACGAAATAATTTTGACTTGGGAGATTCCCTGAAAGATCCTCAGGGACCACCAGAGAGGTCCATGGACCATACTTTGAGAACTACTGACTTAGACCAATTAGAGCTAAGAGTGGGGGCAAACTTACCTCAACTGTACCTTGCATTACAGAGGGGAAGGGTGGGATGGATGTTGGGGGCAACCACAATGGCTGCTTACAAAATGACCAAAGTAACGAGCAAAAGGAACTAAAGAATTAAAAAATCATGGTTGCTATCTCAGATTTAAAAATAGTCTCTTTACTAGTCAGGGTCCAGGGCTGATCCTAATCTACTGCTTGGAGATTTCTGCTTTAATCCAGAACAGTAGCCAAGAATGGCTCTGTGGCCAGTGAAAAGGAGGTTTTGGGTGCAGGTTGTCTTGTTACACAAGTGGGTCAACCTCTCCTTCCACCAAATGTGAGTAAGGTGAATGAGTTAATGGGTACAGAGTAAGCTAACCAGCTGTCCTGTTAGGCTGAGAAAGGAGACAGCTTCAAACTCCCTTTCTTCCTCACCACCACCTTATCCCCACTCTTCCAAGCCAGGATACTGCTGACCTCCATGCTTTCAGGGCCTGGCTCTGTGGACAAGGAGTATTTGTGAGCAAAGGGGAAGAGTAGCTGAGGCAAAGAGAGGTAAATTGTCTGATTCAGCAAGCAGGCCTCAGGCTGGTCTCCAAGAGGGAAGGGATGAGGTGCTCAGCATTCTCCTTGCAGCTGTCACTGACTCAGGCAGCTGCTCTGCCTGGCCAGCCTTGGCCAACTTCTGGATTAGATCTCCCAGTGGCAGCTTTTCCTCCAATTTTTTCAAAATGCTTTTGTCCTCACCTTAGAATAATCCAGAAACATTTTAACGGCAAAATCTCTTTGGGAGGTATGAAGGCAGAGTACTCCCACACTTTCCAAGATTTCCCTCCTGACCTTTCTTACCTAGATACATATTCTTTTCCAGAACCCTTGCCTCCACCAAGGGAAGAACACAGTCATTCTCAAACTGTTTGGAGCTGTGCAAACCATGTGCAAATTGTTGCAAAAAAAAAAAAAAAAAAGGGGTGACAAAACTTTGGCTTTATGTACTATATTTTGTTCAAAGTCTAGGATCTTCCTTTTTCAAACCCAAAGCAGTATCGCAGGCACATGAACGTGATGCTCTGAGTTCATTAACCTGAAAGAAAATTCTGAAAGCAGAACAGTATCACTGAAGAGTCAGCAAGTTCAAAGGCACAGAAACGTCGCAGGCACACAATACACATGCAGCTGTTACAGAGGTAACATCAGTGTTTTAAACTCTTATTAATTTCTCAATTTTGGGATTCACTAATACTTTTAATTGTATGACATTTCCTCTCCAGAATCAAAGGAGATTCCAGAGGTATGGAAGGGGATGCTCCAAGCGCAAATTCTGATACTGGCTCTGCCACTAAATGCCCCCAATGAGTTAGGGTGACTCACTTCTGCTCTCTGGGCCCCAATTACCCATCTATTACACTGGTGGGTAATCAGCGTTCACACTCTTTTATCCTACACGTGTTAACAACATAAAGCTGTTCCGCAAGTCTCCAGACACGCCTAGGCTGCCTTGGTGCAGGTTTTTACCGCCCCAGGAGTTCTGAACCAGGGTTGGCCTGGGAGTTGTGCTGGCGAGTAAAGAAAGCACGCGAATATGTGAAGCCCCTTCGTTCACTGGCTCCGCACTCACGAGTCCTCTGCGCAGTAAAAACCTATAACCAACCAATCTGACCTTTTGTTCCTTCCACCATCTATCCGCACGCAGAGTTCGAGACAGCAGTGGGTGCTTGGGACCCCAGCCCCAGCCTCAGCCCGCCCTCCGCCCTGGGTGCGTCCAGCTGGGGGCGCCCGGCTCCCCGAACCTAGCTGGGTGGAGGGACTGCGCGGCCTGTGGGCGGG
>NW_006440642.1:1884831-1890995 GCF_000325575.1 Pteropus alecto | reverse complement strand
CGGTGGGGACTGAATGGGCGCGAGCGCGGCGTCGGGGGCTGGCGGGGGCGCGGGACACGGGGCTGGCTGCCAGCAGACGCCCCTTCCTTAGTATGCAGACGAAGGCGGCGGGCGGCGCGGAGCGGCGTCCCCTGCAGCCGCGAACCGAGGCGGCGGCGGCCGCGGCACCTGCCGGCCGAGGTACGTGGCGCAGCCCACTCCCTCGCGCAGCGGGGCTCGCGGGCTGGGGGCGGCGGCGGCGGCGGCGGCGGCGGCGATCTGTCATTGCCCTCGCCTGTCTGGGCCTAGCGGCTCCGCCCCAGCCCCCACGGGCAGCGCCCAGGGTACGGCGCCCCCAGACGCGCCTCACGGGGACGCGGGCTGAGTCGTGGCTGGCCGGGCGTGGGGCGTTGCGGCCCGCTGTAGAGGCGCAGGGGTGAACGGCCTGGGTGCCCTGTCCAGCCGCGGTGGCCCTTTCCTCACAGCTTTCCGCAGCGGTTCGGGTTTAATTCATTGCTGGAAGCTTCCGAGCCAGCAGAGCCGAGTTAACTCATTTCCCCGGGACCGGATTGGGGGACTCCCCGCAAGGTAACTGGTAGCTCCCAATACCGCTACCGCCCTTTGCATCAATCTAGAAGGTGGGATGTGTGATGTCTGTAGGTAGAAATTCGCCAGTGACCTTTCCTGCCCCCTCTCTGCGACCAGCCCTGCGGAGGAGATGTTTTGGTGACCTTTGGTTTCTTCTGAATTGCAAGCAGTGACTTGACCAATGTATGCGTTCGTTATGCGCCTTTAGTGTATAAGTAACGCAAGGTTTTTAGAGAGCATTTCTGAGCAGCGAATAAGGAGAGGCAGGGTCCTCTTGCCCCTACTCCACACCAGCTGAGTGACCTTGGCCAACACTGATGTCCCTGTGGAGTTCGGTCTCCTGGTCTGTACTGAGAAGCTTGATCTGCTCATGGTCGTGGTCACTTCCAGGTGACCCCGTTCCGTGATTCTGAGCACAAAATGTATTTAAGATATAGAGGGTCCTGCAGAATCACTAGCTGACTTGAAAGACTAATTTTATGTTCTCACATTTTAATTAGTGTACATAATGGCCTCTGCTTAATTAGGTAGCATTGTTTTAAAAGGGAAAATGGTTTTACCTGCGGTGCTTTATCTGGCACCCTTGGACTGCCTGCTCTTCTGCCAAGCACTTTTCTGGGTATTGGGATTGTGAAGAGGAAGGAGACTCATTTCCTGCCTTCTGGTGTTTAGCGGAGCCCTCTTCTTGGCATATGACTGCTAATCCTCTTCCACAGAAGGTCGCATGTCCTGAAACTGGAAGAGGTACCTGTATCTGTTGATTGAAGGGGTACAGGCTCAAAAACAGTCAAGAAGGGTTGTGGTTCCGTATGTGTAATCCTGAAAGCTTGACAACTTAGAAGCATGTCTTACATCCCTGCTCATAGAGCTGGGGATCACCTAAATTCCAACCAATGCTTGGGCAAGGAGAGGCTGCTATGAGCTTCAACTGTACTGTAGCCACATGTCACAGGGCTTTTTACATGTCTGTCCATTATGTGAGTGCTGTTGTTTCTGTGAGAGGAAATGAACCTTCCTTATAATTAGTAGTCATTTCTTTCCCCAGGCAAGAAAAGAAATGGGTGAGATAGAAAGGCATGAAGAGGTTTATGAAGAGGGCCGACAGGCATAAATTCTAAAAAATTGCCTTTTATGACTGCCTATTTTGAAAATGCTTGTAATTTTGGCATAGATTACCAAATTGCCCCATGTTACTATACCAGTCTATTTTGATTGGTATTGAATTTAAAGGATATGTTCAAGGGAGAATAAGAACAGACTCTTTGTTCTTTGATTTTGTCTCCTCCAGTTCTTCTCTGCTTTCCTTGCTGTGCTATTTGACAGCAGTGAGGGTGTTTATTTAGCAGGTTGTCTCTTGGGAGGTGAATGGACAATAAAAGAAGATGTTAAAAATTACCTGGCTGCCTTGTCAGTCTTCATATCTTTATGGGGCTCCCCTAGGTACATATTACATTTGTTTTTCCTTCTGTTAATATGCCTTATATCAATTTAATTATTAGAACAGTCAAAGAATCTAGAAGGCAAGACAGGAAGATTTTTCTGCCCTTATATTCCCTTCCAGTCACTACCCTCCTCAAGGGAAACCCCTGCCTGACTTCCTGCACTTGTATAAATGGAATCCTACAGTGTCCATCTCTCCTTACAAGTTAGTTTTCTGTGATTCACTCATGATGCTGCCTGTGATAGTATGTTCACTTTCATTGCTGATTTGGTCATGGAGTGACCAAATCTGTGCACTGTCGATGGACATTTGGGTAGTTTCCAGCATTTTGGTCTTTACAAATAACGCTGTTGTGAGTGTTCTCATACTTATCTTTGGTATGCATTTCTGATGGGGGTATACAAAGGAATATGAATACTGGGTCGTGGGTTGTGTGTATGCTTAGCTTTTGGAATAATTGCATTGCTTGTTCCTTGTTACTAGCTGATGTGTGTAACGTCTCTTTTCACCGTCACTTCACCAAGGAGACTGAAGCAGGAGTCGGACGGGGAGTCATGGCCAGTTTCTACATGGCTGTGCCCCATGTGTTGTTGGCAAGTGCAGTCACCTCCAGGCCCCAGTCTCCCCTGGGTCAAGCAGCAGGACAGGCTGAGCTATGGGAACCCTTCTGCTTCAAGGATCTGTGTCTTCAGGGAAGAATTTCTCTGGCCAAACTGTTTTTCTTTGTCTGAATTCCCTTGCTTCTTACTGCAGAGGTTCCCGGGAACCTCTCCTCCCTTAGCTTTTGTAATATTGTACTTTCTATACTTTGCTTCTACTTCTCTGACCTGTCTTCCTTGCACCTCTGGATTTCTACTTAAGAATTCCCCTATGCCCTAAACCAGGGGTCCCCAACCCGCCAGGCTGCAGACTGGTACTGGTCTGTGGTCTGTTAGGAACCAAGCTGCACAGCAGGCAGTGAGCTGTGGGCAAGAAACCTAATCTTCATCTGTACTTGCAGCACAGGAGGTGAGGCTGTGGGCAAGCAAGGAAGCTTTATCTATACTTGCAGCTGCTCCCCAGCGCTGACATCACCGCCTCAGCTCTACCTCAGATCATCAGGCATTAGATTCTCACAAAAGCACTGGTGCCAAAAAGATTGGGGACTGCTGCCCTAGAGGAAAAACCCATTTCTTGTTTGGTCTTTTGAAGCTGTACAAGACATTTTTGTTCTCCTCTTACATGGTGTAAAAAAATATCTAGGATTAAGTGATTGGGTGGTTCACCAACTCCTATACGCATGAATTTTCCCCCTTTCCCTTTAAGTTTTTGATATTTGGAATCATAATAGTTAAGTATCATATGATATGATTTGATTAATTCGAAGAGGGAAAATCGATGAAAACGAATTAAATTTTAAAAGTGTACTTTGATGAAATAATAGTTCTGTCTTGTGAACATTAAGGCTTTTTAAAGACTAGGTGTCATTTTTATAATTAAAGACATTGTGTAATGTTCAGAGCAGTAGTTTTTCTATTACACATGTACAGTTCCTTCTACCCTGACTTTCCTCTCCTTACTTTCTACTTTTTCATCTTCTTCTTTCTTCACCTCCATTCTGCCTTTAACGTCTTGTTCTCATTTCCTATCTAGACTGCAGCAGCAAAAGAGAAGGACAGAGTGTGATACTTCATCAAGGCCGCCAGTACTCTCTTTGCTTGTCATTTTCTGCAATCAAATCCTTAGTCATCCAGGACTTGATGGCTGGTGCAGGCATCCTGCTTATCTTTCCTCTGGGCCAGTACTGTCCAGTGGAACTATAACTCAAGCCACACATATAATTTAAAATTTTCAAGTAGGTACATTTGAAGAATTAAAAAGAAACAAATGGATCAAAGTTTTAATTTTCCAGAAAGATAAAAACTTCTCAACTTAAAAACACCTAATAACACAGCCTGAAACTAAAGTAAGATAACAGAATGAGAAAAAAGTTTCCAAATCTGCCATCATAGTGAGAGATTTCAGTATACCTCTTTCAGTATCTGATAGAACAATCTACTAAAAACCATGGAATTATTAAAAAAAAAAACCCACAAGCTTGATCAAACTGATTATATAGTATATATAGAGAAACATAATTCCAGCAAGTGAAGATAATACTTTTACAAAAACTGAGTATACACCAGGTCATAAAGTAAGTCTTAACATATTTAAAATAATTAGTATCATACAAATGTCAAAGTTCTTTGACCACAATGCAAATTATATATCAATTTTAAATTTTTTAAAATTAAAAAATTTTTAATTTTTTGAAAATTTGAATTTGGAAACTGAGATTTGAAAGATAAAGAAGTAAAGAAAATATATATCAAAACTTGTAGGATGAATTGTACACTTAAAAAAACTTGTGGGATGTAACTAAATCAGTATTTAGAGAGAAATGTAGTCTTAATTCCTTATATTAGCAAGAAAAAAAGGCAAAAATTAATGAGCTAATCAGCTAAATTAAGAAGAAACTAGGAACATTGCAATTAAAATAAATCCATAGAATGAGAAGGAATTTTTAGAAACAGGTGAAATTAATTTTAATTATTTTAGTTAACCAATTATGTCCAATATATTATCAAATCAATATAAAAATTGTTAATGAGCTGTTTTACATTTTTCTCTTTCAGTTATCTGCCAAGCGAATCTAGGATCATGGTAATCTAGCAGTGTTTTGCAGTTGGCAAGGAGAGTAGGCTCTTTGTGAAAATCTTGATAATAATCCCCTCACCCCCAACAAACCCACATGCTACAAAGCATAGGATGGAAAAGAGGATAAATGCTATACTGACTCACTTTTCCTCACCTGTTCTAGACATGTTATATATGTCAGCCCATTTAATTTTCACAAAAGCCATATGAGTTTGGTATCATCCCCATTTGAGGGCATTGAGGCTTAAAGAGGTTAAGAATAACTCTAGGGGACAGAGCTAGGATTCAGATGCAGGCACTCTGGCCTGCAGGTGGTAGATGAAGCCAGTGCATCCCTGTCTTTGTAGCATATAGTGCATCCCCACCCCACTCTGCAGAACAGCTCCTATGGAAATTCTTGGAAGTGTCAGCTGAGGTGGCTGAGATGGCTCTGTTCCCTGGTCCAGGTCGGACCTTCCCAGGCATACCTCCTGACTTGTCTCAGTTCACAAGAGGACTTCTACATCTCTAGTCCAGCCTCAAGAGAGGTCTCTCCAAAATCCAGTTTCGGTTTCAATCGCCCCCACCCCACACCCTTCCCCAGTTGCTCCTTTTAGCATAAAATTCCATCTCGCCATGACCTGGCCTGCTTGTTTTTTCCAGCCTGTTAGTACATTGTTGCCTCCTGGGCTGGGCCTTCAGACACTCCACTGGGAGTTGTCCCCTTAATGCCTGCTATCCCTGTTCAGGTGGTACTTGTTTTCCCCTGCCCCTCCCCAAGTCCTACTCATTTCCTATTGGGGGAGCTTTTTCTAAGCCCCTTCCCATGCACACATGTACACACACACCCCAAATCTAAAATGCCTCCTGACACTGACTGCTCTCACGTCCAGTGAGAGTAAGGTAAAAAGAAAAACTATGAAAATAATTACATTGGTGATAGAGCTACTTGTCCAGTTTTTAAAATGAGATTAGGAGAGCTTTTTGAAGGAGAGACTGTCAGTGTTGCTTATTGCTATATCCCCAGGCACATGCTCCATGCTTGATTAAAAACTGGTTATGTGAAGGACGGTATACCTGTTTGGGAGCCTGCCCAAATGCTGGTTTCCCAAATTTTTGGAACAAAGAGTAACAGGGATGTATGATTGGGGTATAAAATTGGATATTTTAGCCATGCCTCTTACAGACCTTAAATACATACATGTTGGTTTTAGGAATTCAAACGTGTTTGGCTTGTTCTGAGCTTGAAGTGGACCAAACAAAACTTTCCTTTGTCTTTTCTGTGATTGTTCCCTCTCCTTCAGTCTCTAAATTACCAGGACCTTTCACTCTTCAGGTTGTTTCCAGTGACTGAATGTTTGCTAGGGTCATTGCCACTTTATCGTTTGGGGTTTTATATGACCAGTCTGGTTCTTCTGTCCCTTCTGTCACTTCATAATCCCAAACCTTAAGAACCCACACCCTTACTCTTTCTTTTTGGGGGTGGGGGTCTCCATTATTT
>NW_006440642.1:1875665-1884804 GCF_000325575.1 Pteropus alecto | reverse complement strand
CCATCATCTCATGCCCTGTATTTCCCATTATATTCAAGTTTGGAGAAGGTCCCTGTGTTGGAACCTGTTTATATTGGGTTCCAGAGTTGCTTTTGTTAATTCTACTGATTTTCACTTTCTCCTATTAAGTATTATTTATTTAGCCCAACTACTTGTATTTCCCTTCAGTTGAGAGGGAGATCTTTTATTAAAAAGGTAGCTTCTCCTGTAGCATAGTCTGCATATATAATTTGCTGTCAAAGTGGCCTACCCTGTGAGCTATTACATAAGGCCTTTTGTTAGAGCTTAGAGGGACCCCCAAGAGGAGGGCCAGTTCTGTGGGAAGTTTCCTCAGTTTACCCCAGTGTCATGTCTTATTCCCTCTAGCCTCCTCCTCTTTGAGGGGTACCCCCACCTCTGCTTTTAAATCACCTCAGAGAATGGTGTCAGCATGTGGAGCCTTCTTGCATGCACACGCTCTCTCTCTCCCCCTCCCCGCTTTGCTCTCCCCTCCCCTCTTCCCTCTCTTTCTTTCTTTCTCTCTTCCTGTTAGTGGCCTGAATTTGTTATGCAGGTGGATCTTGGCTGACTGGGTGCTATAAAAATAGCCCATGCCAGCTCAGTCACTGAGTTCTGTGACATTCTGTGGCATCTTCTTCCTGCACGTTTCTTGGTCGGCCCCTGCTCTGGCTCAGCTCCCCACTTAACTTCTGGCTGCAGTGATCTCAGCGGCCCCTTGACCGTCCTTTCCCTTGGTCACTTTGATCCCAGGGTAAGTTCACCAACCCCCTGCTTATGAACCACTGTGGGCGCCCGATGCCGCCTCCTCTGGGGCCAGTTTGGCAGGCCTGGTGCCTCGTTGGCCACATCTCCCACAGGTCCTCTGTGATCTGGCGTGAGCACACCTCTCTGGACATTTGGCATGCCCTTACTTCCATCTGGAATGCCTATTCCTCTCAGACTGAAAGTCTTGCCCATCCTTCAAAGACCCATTTGCACATCATCTCCTGCACAAAGCCTGCCTGATTTCCTCTGATGGAGCTCGTGCTTCCTTGCCCAGGGTGCTCCAGGCGTACGGCCACTCCTCTGTCATGGCATCATTCCGTATTTGGGGTATTTAGGTATTTTCCTTTCCCTGGCTGGATTATTCATTTAAAGAAGAAAGGAACTTTGTCTTCTTTACCTTCTCAATGCCTGGTGTATGGAAGATGCTTATTAAATGCTTATTTAAAGGACTATTCAGTGAAAAAAACAAATTACACAACAGTATGGACCAGTCTCCTTTAGCTGGGCTATACAAGAGAATTTAGCCCTAGTACTCTAAAGCAGAGGTTCCCAGCCCCCGGGCCACTGACCTTACTGGTCCATGGCCTGTTAGGAACAGGGCCGCACAGCAAGAGGTAAGCGGTGGGCAAGGGAGTGAAGCTTCATCTATATCTGCAGTCACTAGTATCACCACCTCAGCTCCACCTCAGATCATCAAGCCTTAGATTCTCATAGAAACACCGGTCCCTCATGCCAAAAAGGTTGGGGACCATTGCTTTAAGACAATCATTGTATGTTGTGAATACCTTCTCTCCTATGCTTCTGGAATGGATCTAAGTATAGACCATCTTTAGAAGAATTGAGAAAATAGACATGCAGATCCTTTTCTGTAGGGCTAAATTGCCCAGTGCAACCGAGCTCGAAGAAGACTGATATAGACAGCATGATCCCAATCCTGATGAAATGTACATATGCAAACAGAAAAGACCTGTAGAATATAGACCAGGATGTTAACAGCGGATATCAGTACTCTGTAATGTAACATCCAGTATGTGATTTCATAAGGGTCTCTCTGCTTTTATATAATTTATGAATTTCTAACTCTGTGATAACATTGTAAAAAATGTTTCTTGACTAAGCCAAATCGGAGTTCCCAAACCTGGTTACACCTCAGTATAAGGGGGTAGAGTTGGAGTTTCTGTTATTAATTAAATATAGCTCCCTGTGCCCTGCTGCAGTGGACCAGGAGTCACCCGGCCGAGGCCCTCAGCATTTCCCCTAGTGAACTGGGCCTCGGTGTGAGGATGATTAGCTGTTAGCCTTCTGCACCTGGTGTCTGTCTCTTTTTTGCTGCCACTGGTCATCTTGTGAACTGAAGGGCTGAGTTCACAGCAGGCATGGCTCACTGTGAGAGAAACCAGCATACTCATGGATATACTCATGGCTACTCTCACAAGCAAATCTAGAGGTGCTTCAGTAGGTGCTGAAGCAGGTGGATTTGGTGAGGAACGGGATGTTTGCTTAGTCTCTAAGTAACTCTCATCAAGTTACTTATTAATTACAGAAGGAAAATTGTAACTTGACAGAGGAGAAACCTGCTTTACACCATTCTAACTAATTGATCAAATTTAACACCACCAGTATTAGGAGAAATCGATATCATGTGCCTCCAGAGAAAATGCATCAAGAAGGGCACAGAATCACTACTGTGATATTCCTGCCCCAAATAGGTAACTTGAATCTTATCATAAAGAAACAGAGAAACCACAATTGAGAGACCTTCCATAAAATAATAGGCCCGTACTTTTCAAAAAATGCCAAGGTCGTGAAAGATAAAGGAACCATTTCAGATTAAAGGAGACTGCAAGACGTGACCGCTGAGTGCCCCGTGTAATTCTGGACGTGTAATCCAGTTCCTGCTCTAAGACCATTTGGGGACTACTAGAGACATGCGTATAAGGCTGTTAGATGAGATAACACTATTGAAGAAACAGTAATTTCTTGATTTTTATCATTATACTGTGGTGGTATAAGGGGGTGTCCTTGTTCTTAGAAAATACTAAAATATTTAGGGGTAAATATAATCATGTCTTCAACTTATTGCTTTAATATGGTTAAAAGGTAATATGAGTATTATATACTAATAGAATTATGGTAACAAAGCAAATGTGTTGAATATTAACAATGGGGAGTCTAAGTGAATGGCATACAGGAACTCTATACTATTCTTGCAGTCTTTCCATAAATTTGAGATTATGTCAAAAAACAAAGTTTAAAAACTCGAAGCCTCTGGGTCATGGTGTTGTGCCCAGTCTAGCCTCAGGGCCACAGTGGGCTTTCTCAGTGTCTGCCCTTTCTGTGGTCATCACTGAGGTTATTTCCCATAACACTGAGCTCTCTTCAGAATTTGTTTTTCTTCATCTGGCATCGGAGCAAAGCAGGGTGGGTTACCACTGAGTGTGGCTTCACCTGACAGGAAGGTTTCTTTCTTCAGCTGCCTCTGGTGGCTGCTTGCTGTCCCAGGCGATTTCACTCCTGCCAGTTGTCCTCAGGTATCTGGTCAGCCAGCTCTAATCCACGTGTTTACCTGCTTTAGACTGGACCTACAGCTGTCCTGTGAAAGAGGCTTGCCAGGCAGGATGTGACTTTGAAAATATATTCAAATGCAGTTGGAGAGTGTTTGTGCATGAGATCAGTACACTTCACCAGTGTCACTGTAAGAAAAGTCCAAACCTAGAGAATTTTTATAAGAGTTTATGGGAGCCAAACTGACAATATATGCCAGAGAAAGATCTCAAATGCCCAGGAGAATAACAGTTTTGCAGCTTCATTTATGCATTTGAAATTAAGGAGGGGATGTAAGGATAGTTGGAGAAAGCAAGGCAGGGATTGGATAACAGGATGGTTAGCAAGATTATGGGCTCTCTTAAGGGTTCATACCCTCTTCGAGGGGTAATACTTCTGGTATTTCAAAGGCGTGTTAACCTAGAGGCACCAGCGCAATGGACGGGGCTGCCTTAAAACTTTCCACTAAAGAAGCTATAGGCTTCTTTGACCTGCCGTGACCTGACCAGTTAGGAATTTATGATCAGGTCACCCTGGGAGGCTACTTTCCATAGAACCCCTTTGTTTCATCCACACCGAGGTGCTTTGGTCAAGCCCTTGCTAGCAAGTAAAGCCCAGGCCCCGGACAGTGCATTTTACCCAGAGCCTCGGCACTGGCCAGTTGAAGATGGGCCCCTCTCCTCCCTTGCTTGACAGAACCTCAGGTTGTGTGTTTTGATAGAAATCCTACAGGTACTATTTCTGCATGAGGAGGGGAGTCTTTTTCCAACCCCCAGTTTTATCCAGGTTAGGGCAACCTTCTATGCTCTGGCTAGCATCTCTCCTGCGGGTTGGAGGTGGCAGGGGAACTCAGAAGGGGAACTCTAAGCTGGAGCCCGAGGTTGGTTTGTGGTTGGGTCTGCATATTAGAATTTGCAGAGAAGTTCCTCAAACTCATTAGCCCCAAGGATCAGAATGTGTTTAAGAATGGTGATTAGGCTTCTTTTCCTTTCTGTTTCCAGTTCTTCAATCAGAATATCCTACCTTCTACCCTCACACCATTTTCTCCACTCTTGTGTCCCCCTCTCTCTCTTTCTCCTTTTATCTTTTAAAATCTATCTTCTTCCACTTATTCCGACTTCCGATTTCTCTCCTAAATGGTCATAACTTATTAGCTTCTATTTAATAAGTTTTATGTTTCCTGGTCTTACTTTGAAAAGTAGTTAAGTGGGACTTGTAAAATTTTAGTGGAGGAAGGGGCAGCAGAAATGTTCTCACCCAATCTTGCTTTACACATCTTCAAAGAGGTGTCTTGGACACAGTCAAATAGCCAACATTGAAACAGTTGAGTATTTTATCTCTTTTCTCTTAACAAAACAATGGATCCAGGTGTTCTTTTTTTCCATGGTGGTAGGTGGGACAATCATTTGATTTTGTTTTATCTCCTTCCTCAATATACACACAGTGATTTTTGTTTGAAAAAGGATTCCCATCCTTGTTCTCCATTTGCCAGGTATGTCGTGGACACTTCATAAACGTCCAGTGGTTGTGATATTTAGACACATGGAAGGGTCCGGTCTTCACATCTGCTTCTTGTTAAGACTATGCTAAATTTGGGTTAGCTTTTCTGTGAAGATCTAGGTGCAGGCTACTGATTATGCATTCATTCAGTCATTGGTTCATTTATTCAACAAGTATTTAAGTGCCTTTTACATGCTAGGCATTGTTTTAGGTTCTGAGGTTATAGCAGTGAACAAAATTGACAGAGGCCCTTCTCTAGGAATCTTCTGGTGGAAAAAAGCAGACAATAGACATATATATGAGTAGCAATGAGTGCTCCGAAGTAAAGTAAAACAGGAAAGTTAATAACAGCTTGTGAGTGGGAATGGTGTTTTACAGAGGGTAATTACATTCACTTGATGTCATTTACATAACTTCCAGTTTTACATATTTGACCCCTTTTTCTCCATCTACCACCCCTCCCCACCCTCTGTTCCCCTCCTACCCTCTGGTAACCACTAGTCTATTGTCCATGTCTCTGCTTGTTTGTCCTGTTCGTTTGTTGCTTTTAGGTTTATATCCCACATATAAGTGATATCATGTGGTTTTCAACTTTTTCTGTCTGGCTTATTTCGCTTAGTATGATTACCTGGCTTATTTCGCTTAGCATGATTACCATCCATGTTGTTGCAAATGGCAAGATTTCATCTTTTCTTATGGCTGAGTAATATTCCATTGTATATATGTACCACAGCTTCTTTAGCCAATCATGTGTCGTAGGACATTTCAGTTACTTCCATGGTAGCCAATCATCTGTCGTAGGACATTTCAGTTGCTTTCATGGCCTGGCCACCATGAATAATGCTTCTATGAACATTGGTGTGTAAATATCTTTTCGGATATGAGTTTTAAAGTCTTTAGGGTAAATACCCAGTAGAGGGATTGCTGGATCATATGGTAGATCAATTCTTAGTGTTTTGAGGAACCTCCATACTGTTTTCCATAGTGGCTGTATCAATTTGCAGTCCCACTAGCAGCGTATGAGGGTTCCTTTTTTTCCATATCCTCTCCAACATTTGTTATTACTTGTCCTGTTGATAACAGGTGTGAGATGGTATCTCATTGTGGTTTTGATTTACATTTCCCTAATAGTTAGCGATATTGAGCATGTTTTCATATGTTTGTTGGCCATTTGTATTTCTTCTTGGGAGAAGTGTCTTTTCAGGTCCTCTGCCCATTTTTTAATTGGATCGTTTGTTTTTTTGTTTTTACTGAGTTGTGTGAGTTCTTTGTATGTTTCGGATATTAGGCCCTTGTGTTTTTTAATTGGATCGTTTGTTTTTTTGTTGTTTTTACTGAGTTGTATGAGTTCTTTGTGTGTTTCGGATATTAGGCCCTTGTCGAAGGTGTGTTTTGAACACAGACCAGAATAAAGATGGTATGGGAGGGAGCCATCTGGAGGAGACAGAGGGAACTGCAAGTGGAGACCCTGAGGTGGGGATGGGAGTGTGAGGAGCAGCAGGAGGCCTACTAGGTGAAGTGGAGTGAGAGAGAGGAGAGTGTAAAAAAGGTCGGGAAGGGAGAGGGCTCTGGATTTGGCCCTGCAAGAGTTGCTGCCGTCTTAACATCTTTGCCACTTCAGTGAACTCTTAAAGAAATACCATTCGTAGTTGCTGGGCATGGTCTATTTTGGGAGAATGTTTTTGTATTCTGAAGACTCAAAATTAATTGCTTCAACACTTTTAAACATGTAAAAAGCAAGCAATTGAATGATAGTAATGATGTATCCTCAATATTAGAGGAATACCGATTAATTAGGAGTAGATTAAAATCATACCTCTGAATCATTGAAGGGCTTGCATCTTGGTTGGTGGTCAAAATTAGTGGAGCAGCACTTATTTTTCATTGCTGAAGACAGGCCCTTATAACTTTGTGCAGTCTGTAGGATCTGAAAATCCTTAGGCTAAAATCTGTTGTTAATTACAACTGTGAGAAGCTTGCTGGCAAGCAGGGTTTCTCAAGTGCCGCACCCATGTAACTCAGGAGAAGACTTGCTTACAGTATACATTTGGTGCCCATACCTGTTCCTACCAGGTGGGAGATTCTGGGAGTGAGGTTTGGGAATCTGAATATATTATAGTCTCCTCCATTGGTTCTTGTGCACAGTCAGACCAGAGAATCACTGGCTAAAACATCGTGGAGGCATTTGGTATAGTAAATCGAATAAATGCTGTAAGATATCAGAGATGACTGTGTATGGTCTCAGCACCAGTGCTCTCGCCAGCACTTTCTTTGTGATTTTGATATCATGAGTGAAATTTCACATTCCTAAAAGACATAAGGTGCCGCTGACCCTGTGGAAATAGGGAAGCACTGTATAGTGGGGGTTTTATGGGCGGAAGTGGTGTTACAGGTCCAAAGTCCGTGTGCCCGTGGCTTTGAAAAGCCAAAACTCAGAATGATAGAGTTTGGAGTAAGGAAAAGTTTATTGATCGAGAAGATACTAGCCAAGAAGATGAGATTCATAGTGGTTCCTCAAATCTACCTTAAGAAAGTACAGAGTTCAGGCTTGTTTTCTGTCAAGGGAAGGGAAAATGGAAGGGACTGTTTTTGTAAAACCGAAGCCCCAAGCGAATCCTTCTAATGATTAGCTTGTCTACATGCAAGACAAAACAGGAGCTATTAGCCTTAGGGCCATGGGAAAGATGCAGGCTTGAACATGGAGTCAGAGACTCAGCATTTCACTGTGTTAACTGTAGGAGTGGAATGAAATGGTTAAAGGTGCTCTGCTTTAGTTTTATGAATCCAAGAGTAAATGTTGTCCTTCCACCCCGCCACCACCATCCCATCACTTGCACATCTGTGAACTCCACCTTCACGGGCTGGTGTGTGAATGCAGGCCTGTTCGTGTCTTTTGGCTCCCGACTAGATACTGAAGCTCAAGTATTAATTTTTAAGCCACAGTCTTTGATTTTCAGTTTTTGCATTAAGTTTTATTTTCTTCGTTAACCTAAAAGTAAAAGGCCAAAATGAGAGGTAATGAGATTTGAGATCTGAAGGAATAGCTATTCAGGAAGCACTGATTTACATAGAAACCCAAATAGTGTTTTGATTAGGAGGTGAAGGCAAGGGGAAAGGAAAGGGGAATAATTATGTTGCAAGCAAGAAAAGTGGCTACCGAGGTAAATCTCTTGCACGCATTTGTGTCTTTCCACAATACCAAGTTTATTGAGTGGAACCTTCTCAGATAAACCCCATCAAGTACCCATGCAGGTTAACACAACACAAGAGAGAGGAAGTACAGAATCTTATGCAACAGAGCAAAAGGATGAAAGTCTTCAGCGTCTCCAAATTCAGCTCTGTTGACTGGTGGTACAGATAGCTGCACTTTGGTCCCAAGCCAGCAGCTCCAACAGGCAGAAGGTCAGGGTTTTTGGCTCTTAGTGCACCCCTCCGTGATGCTGTCAGGTCAGGCTTGGGCATCGTCTATCTAAGGTGTTCAGCTTGTATGGACTTTACAAGGTGGGATCCTCATGCTTATCAGCCCTTGCACTAGGGGCTTATCGGAGGCTGACGTTTCTGTGGTTTTGGATGGTCTGGTCACACCCTAAGTGTTAATGGAGAGTGGGGTTCCATTGCCCTCTCCACATGTTGTCCAGGCTCTTGATGTCTTGAACAAAGAATTAAGCAAGACACTGAAGTACAACAGCAAAAGAATAGCTTTATTAGAAGGGAGAGTAAAGCAACAGCTCACTTCCAGATTTGGAAGCAGGCCGAGCAAGAGAAGGGTGGCTCAAAGGGCTTGGTAACAAAGCCTTTGAGAGTTTTATCCCTACTTACTGTGGGTGGTTACTTTTCTTAGAGGAATGGGCTTCCAAGATTGACAGCTAAGATTGACAGGACTCAGTGATTCATCAATCACTTTCTGCCCGTGTTTGTTCCCAGAATTCAGTCTGTTATAAAGATATTAGTGAACTTCTGGGCATATGCATTATATTATAATGATGGCGTAATGAGGCTCAGGTGAGTTGGGGATCATTATGGTCTCCTTTGCGCAGGTGCGAGTGACTGACTTAAACTGGTACCTAATTTTCTGCCTGCCTGTTTCTTTGTGGAGGTTACTTTTCAGCCCCAAAATGCCTTTTGGCTTACTTAATTGCGGGTGGACTGGGGTGGGCCTTTACTAGAAAACGATGGCCTCAGCGTTTTACAGGCAGACCCCAAACTCCCTTTCTGTCTTTCTTTCCTAACTTTTTTTTAATAGCCATGAACCCCTTCTTAATAGCATAGATGTTAAGGGACAAGGGGTCTCTTCTGTATCTGCTTCCTGCTTAGGAGGGTCATAGTCCCT
>NW_006440642.1:1871075-1875609 GCF_000325575.1 Pteropus alecto | reverse complement strand
GTCTCGAGTTCTGCCAGAGGATGTATCCCGCCGAAATGCCGCTCCTGTCCTTAGATAAGAAAGAAAAGAAAATGCAAACTTGTTATTGAAATCATATATTTATTAATTTTCTTAAGTGAAAAGAATAAGCTTAGTAAGGGAAGACAGACTAGGTTAACACATTACTTAAAGAAAGCAAGCCTTGGGTTAAGGGTCCCTTCTTCCTGGTGACCACAATGGTCCTGTCTGGCCCAAGGCAATATCTGCTTACAATGGACCTAGAAGAATGTTATGCTTCAGTGATCCTTAATAACCAGAGGAGCTGAGTTACTTAATCAATAACTTTAGTTATAAATTTCAGAGTTATTACCTGAGTTTGAGGGAGAAGGGCTTTTACCCAGGGAAAGGAAATAAAGCGATTAAAAGTTCTGTGAGTACATTTTGTAAATAATGACCCATATCATAAGGGCAATCCCCTTATGTGCCAGTTCACATTACTGTCATGGCCCCCATGGAATCCACTTATAAAGTCCAAAAAGTCCTTAACTCTTTATGCTCTATACAACGTGCAAGGCAGTCCCCCTGACTCCATTTTAAAGTGCCTCTGTTTGTATTATTTTTAACATTTTCCTTTTTGATCAAGATCTTCCTTTGAAAATATCACCAAAAAATCAGAAAACACTGACTAGTTACTAAAAGCATCATTGACCCCTCGTTGCCAAGAAGGCTCATTCTCAGTATGTGTCCCATGTGGGAGGGAAAGTGTTTTTTTCTCAGGAGCCTTAGGCCACATTTGAGCAACAAGAGTGCCAGGACAGAGGACAGCTTTATCATCATGTTTTTTTAAAGACAAACATATTCTGTATTCTTGAGGTTTCTCATATGACGTCACATAGGCTTTAGTCATCATCTCAAAATGTTGAACAACTATATTTAAGATGTTCTTATAACATTGAGCAATGCAAAATGAAATTTTATAGCAGCAAAAATTCCTATAATAACAAACGAAATATTAAATCCAATTTGGAGAATAAATCTGAACCAGGAGGCAATACTGGGGGCCAGCCAGCCGAAGATATCAAAGAACCATGAAATGTCAGTGGGCACTCTATGTAACTATTTGCATGTGCCCAGATCTTATCTAGCTCCATCTTTGTTTTACCAGAGGTGTTTTCTCCAAGTACAACAAGAGATATTAACAACAGAGCAAACCCCACTTGTTCAGTAGGATATGGGCAAGAACAAGTCTAACACTAGCACAAGGGAATGTAAAGATTTTTCCTGGTTGGCTATTGCTTTGGTGGTAGCTCCAGCAATTTCCCCTCAGGTTTTTGATAAGTTTCTAATCATGTGCTCATTAATTGCAACACCTACCCAAGGAAAAAATATCTTTCCAAATCTGACATCTTCACTAGAATTGATACTGCCAGGCACTGAACACCCTTGGCTGTGTGTATAGCCAGTTGCATGTTTTGATCTGCGAGGTAGCTTTAAAGATGATGTTCAATGCTGAGCTATCTTTCCAGGTAGAAATTTAGGGGGAAAGGAAACAATAACTATTACAATAAGTGCTTGGCCTCTCATATTGTTTGTGAGATAGGAAGGAACTAAATGACAGAAAAATGGAGGTGGAGATTATACAAGCCTGGCCCAGAATCTTGGGCTAGTTGCCCACAACAGATGTTGTCAGCTTCACTTCCCAGTAATTTTTAATTTCAAATATTCTGTTGATTTAGCAGTCCAGTTAGGTGCAAGAGCTTTCTTTAAAAGGAAAAACATGAATCCAAGAGCAACAACTTTAAAGTTGGCTACACACAGATTAGTTAAGAGTACCTGATATATATGGTCCTTTCCATTCTTTGGTTGTAAAGAGTCCTGAAGTTATCTTTTCCAGTATGCATAATCACCTGATTGTAAATTGTGGTGTTTAATTTCTTCGTCTTTTTTAATCAATTGGATATCACAAGCAGGTCAAGCTAAATGCATAGGTTGACCTAGTAAGGCTGCTGGGAACCCTGTAAGCATGACACCCGGCCAATTTTTTCAAGAAGGCTTCTGTAAGTCAGTTGTTCCTTAAAGCTATGTGGTCATATCTGGGACTCTGCATGTCTTTCTCAAATATGACATTCCAGTCAGTCTTGGTAGTGTAACCAGTGTTTCCATTTGTGTGCTGTTACAAGGAGAACAGATTCTTGTTGAACTTATGTAAATAATTACATGGCCATGAAAATAGCAACACTCACTATGAGTTTCTGAATTCTGGAGGAATCAGGTCAGGAGGAAAAGGTGTTTCTATTCTGCTTCTAAAGATATACCTTACCAAAGTGCTGTAGATCATAGCTTAGGAGAAAAAAAATTCTTATATCTGGAAAACAAAGATTAAAAAAAGCAATATTTTAAATAAAAAGTCAGAAAAATTATAATAATCATCAGTTCAGTCTCATGTTATTCTTGTTAATCTTGATCTCTTTTTGTTAGTTTTATGAATCCACTTTTTCTTAGAGTTTTGCAAATCCTCACCCAATTTAATGGTATGATCTGAAAGTTTATCAAAACGCGGTATTCTAGAATGAATGTCAGAGTCATTTAACATTTGATATGAATCTCCCTGAAGATGAAACAGTTGCAAAAATTATCAGAGTAAGAGAATGACTCTGTAAATGACAAAGACTTAAAATGATATGGTTCAAGATTTGATTGTAGTGCATTTGACAAAGAAGTTTGCTTTTCTCTGCAGCATACAACTTTTTAAGATAATAGCTAGAATTACAAATGAAAACATCAGGACATTTTAGGTCTTTAGGGATTTTATATATTTTCTGAAACATTTATTTTAATAACAATAATAAATGCATACACATTTTCACTTGATAATGCTTCTCATGTAATTTAACATAGCAACTATGCCTAATTAGTTTAATTTTCCCCTTTTGTAAAGAGAGAGATATCATTTGAAGTGCTTCAGGGACCTCAAAGCACTGAGATTTTCTGATGGGAAAATCTCAGTTATTTCCAGATTAAGAAAAAAACTTTAATTTTTGAATTTTGCAAAGTTTGTCAACCATCAAAAGTTTTAAAACACTTGGTTAAAAAGGATCATAGGTCACTGAAACAATGTTTAATTATCCATATAATCTTGGTGACAAACACTGCAGGCAAATACAGAAAATTAAATAGTTGCAAGTTTTAGCTCTTTTAATATTAAGAAGACTTATTTTACCTAAGCAATCAAAGAGCACAGGAAAATAATAAAACACAAAACTTTTATTTTACCTTTATAATCTCTTATTAAGAGCGTTCGATCGTACAGGAAAACTTGGTCCTTTTAGCAGATGAAAGAACATTGTTTTATTGTTACATAAGTACACTGTTGATATCAAAGCTTATGAGAAATCCATTCGATCTTATTCAGCTTGGCCATGCACAATATTTCTTAAAATTCCTTTTCACAAACTTACAACTTAGATTGTTATTTCCTTAAAATGCATTTTCATACCTTATATCTTCTTTTACTGAAAATATATATTATATCCATGCATTCAAAGTTGTTCCTCTTATTGTTCGTAATAAGCAAGGTACTACATATATATTGAAATTACATATATTGGAATTTTTAACCCTTAAAAACATTTTCTAATGAAAAATAAATAATTGTAAACTGTTATATCAGATTTTTTTTTAATTGGCAAATTTATTAATACATTCATAATTTCAGAAATCACATGTCCCTTTATATAGTATGATCTTTCAATGTGACAAATTTACTAACCCAAATTTATCTTTTAATGTGTCTGTAATAAGAAGCCAAAAGTAGGTAAACTTAAGACTTATTTAACAATTAATGTTTCAGTGTTTTATCTTATTTGGAAATTATCTAAATATTCAGTAAATTTCCATCATTTGATTTAGCTACCAAAACTTTAAAGTTTTGGTGAGCGGGAAAAAAATGGTGTAGATGATAGAGACTCTATTCATCCCTCTGGTGACCAAATCAAAGTTGTGATGGAAACAAGGAGCAAGCAGCAAGGAAAAGTCACCTGGGATCTAGAGGAACAAGCCATACAACTAGGGAGAAATCCAAGAAATCACCCTGCAATGTCAGAAGGTAGGAGGGGATGAGGATGCGGGGCCGCCCCGTCTGGAGCAGCTGAGTGAGACGGAGGCAGCGGCAGCGGCAGAAGCAGAAGCTTCTTAAAGGGGCCGCATCCATGAGCGAATTTTCACGGTGAGGGACCTGCTCACTGTGAGCACCAGTGCCGATTCGGCTGTACGCAGGGAGCATCAGAGACTTATAGAGAGATATTGTTGTAGTGAGGGCTGAGGTGAGACTCACTCGGTACAGAAGTGCCTGGGTATCCATTGTTCCCTGTCGAGCCCTCCCCCTCCCAGTGTGGGACTCAGCACTGCGATAGCCATGATGTCATCAAACTGGATAACAGAGGTTGCTCTGCCCAGATGATTCCCTGAAACCCTGTCTCTCTCAACTCGCGGCCTTACTCAAGCCACATCCAGGTATATCCTCAGTGAGTCAGGTGCTCCTTGCTGAGCGGCGCCT
>NW_006440642.1:1865345-1869890 GCF_000325575.1 Pteropus alecto | reverse complement strand
TACCAAGTGTTGGCGAGGATGCGGAGAAAAGGGAACCCTCATACATTGTTGGTGGGATTGCAGATTGGTACAGCCGCTATGGAAAACAGTTTAGGGGCTTCTCAAAAAATTAAAATGGATATACCTTTTGATCCAGCAATTGCACTTATGGGTATTTATCCAAAGAAAACCAAAACAATAATTCATAAAGATCTATGCACCTCAATATTTATGGCTGCACAATTTACAATAGCCAAGATATGGAAGCAACCTAAATGCTCAATAGATGATTGGATAAAAAAGTTATGGTTCGTATATACAATGGAATATTACTCAGCCATTAAACAAACTGAAATCCTACCATTTGCAACGATATGGATGGACTAGAGGTTATTATGCTGAGTGAAATAAGTCAGACAGAGAAAGATAAATACCATATGATTTCACTTACATATGTAATCTAAGGAACGAAAAGTACAAACTAATCAAAAACAGACACAAATATAGAGGATAATTTGGTGACAGAGGGGGGAGAGTTTGGGGGTATGGGAGAATGGGGTGAAGGGTTAAAGAAGTACAAATTAGTAGCTGATGGATGGTCACGGCATAGGGAATGCAGTTAGCATTAATATGTTAGCGAGGTGGAGGTTTCAGGAAAGGGAGGGAGAAATTGGGGGGATCATTTTATGAACTATATAGATGTCTAACCAATGTACTATATACTTGAAACTAATTAAAATAAATAAATTTTAAAAAAAACTTTAAAATTCCAAATTGCAAAAAGATTTTAGGATATATTTTAAAGTACACAGACCATAACATATAATTACTGCTAAAATGTTTTGCCTAAAAACCTTTTATTCTGCTTTTATCTATTAGTTTATTAATCTTAACAATTTCATTTAGATTGCCCACAAAAATCTCATGAGATGTTAGAACAAGTTAGCCATCATTCTGAGTTATTATTTTTGCCGACAAATTTGTAAGCCTAGTTAGAATAAAAGTATTATATTTAATTCTGATCATTCTAAAGACATGCCTACCTATTTTATTTAGCTTTAATACCAAATGTTTTTCTAGAACTTGAAAAACATTTGGGTTTCTGTATTTATGAGAATTTTAGAATACGTACTCCTTAATTTATATAAGCACTTGTTTAAACCAATTAAATAGAGCTCTTCTACAAATTAGAAATACCATTTGGTGGTAGAAAATACCACACATATATAACACACATATATTGACACGAATGAACGTACAAACATGCAAACAGATGTCATGGCTTCTATAAAAGAAATGGGATCTGTTCAAAGGATCTTCCTCTCCCACCGTTCACCCACTTCCCCTCTGCTTTTATTTTTTTATTTTTTGATCTAAGAATTACTTTCCTGAAATTTACATTTTAAAATGCCTAGATAAGTGTTTCTAGAGACGACCATATATTTACATTTCAGAAGCGCAGAGTAAGAAATGCGGGGTCCTCCCAGAAAGACTTTGGTTTTCTAAGGTCAATATTTAGAGCCTTTTGAAATGAATAGTGAAGTTTTGGGATAGTAAAAAGGATTGGTGGGCTTCCATTTGTTTCTGGAACCATACCCCTGGTCCTGTAAAGACTAAATTTGTAAAACAAAGACAGCTGCTTTCAATTCCTCAAAGTGTTGAGTTGCTGCCTAAATGACATCATAGCTAATCCATTTATACAAAGGATTACTAGAATGAGAACTCAAATCAAGGAGAATAGCCATTATATTTCTTTACATCCAGTTTTTAATTTGGTATTTCCTAGGTACCAATGAAACAGCTGTTGTGGTGAGAGCTCCCTAAAAACTTTCTAATTTAGAACTTTTTCCAATTCAAAGAATCCATCATCTGGCCGTTGATGGTAGGATCTATTAATTTCAGCAACTCAGACCAATAAGCCTTTTATGGCTTAACCAAAGGCAAAGAACAAGATCCAGAAAATTCACTCCCAAAGTAGTCAAAAGCAGTAAAAGCCCTTCATTGCTACAGGCAGTAAAGCAAGAAGGTAGTGACGACAAAGGCCCCCTATGGAATGGGACCCCCTCATGACACATTCCCCCAATAGCTGTCATACCTGGACAAAAAGACAAAAGATGTTAATCAAAAGCTCTGGCTAGCTTAACTGCCAAAAGCACTTTGATAGGTGTGCTTTTTGGATGGCAGGGATCAAAAAGTCAACTCTCAGGATGAGAGGGGAAAAAAACACTTTTATTATATGCACATTAACACAGGGGTCCCCAACTCCCGGTTAGGAACCAGGATGCACAGCAAGAGGTGAGCAGCCGGTGAGCTAGCGAAGCTTCATCTGTATTTGCAGCTGCTGACCAGTGTTAGCATCACCGCCTCAGCTCCACCTCAGATCATCAGGCATTAGATTCTCACAGGAACACCTGTCCCTGGTGCCAAAAGGGTTGGGGACTGCTACATTAATGTCTTTAAGCCTTGAGTCTCTTGAAACCAGACTAATACCTAAGGGGAATGTGCCGTGGGGTTGGGGATTGTGTGAAGTTTTACAGTGTTCCTTAATGCACGGACATTTTTTCTTGAGGTTGGCGGGTAACCTGATGTTAATCTAACCTGTTCTGTGACCAACTTATACTATCATGGAGCCTTCTTTTTTTTAAGGTGGCAAGCTTGCTAATGACTCAGAAGCCATGCCCACCAGTTTGTGGTTTTGTCTTCCACGATTCCTGTAGCAATAGCTTTTACCTCATGCGCATGTAATCCACAGAGACATTTATTTAAATAGATATCAGTCTGGTGAGATCAGCACTTACCAGTTTGCAGGGGGCTGGCCCGCACAACAGATTTATAGGATTTATGCTTGTGTCCTCCCCTATGACATCTCTTTCTTATGCAAATATAACAGACGGACAAAGAAAACAAGAGCATTCAACAAAATGAGTACTCACCTGCCAGGGAAAAATTCCTGTGAGCTGCCCACCATCTTTGCTGAGAGACAGGACGTGCTGTAAGCACTGGTAGGTCCCAGCAGTCTCCCATCTCAGACACCTTTCCCCTCCTCTATGGCCCTGGCTCCTTCTCCAGTGATTTTCCTCTGTGTGTTTCATGACCTCTCCTGAATAAAATCCTCAAGGGCTTCTTAAATGCTTATGTTTTTGTATGTGAGTAGAAATATATAATTTTGAAAGCCAGGACTTTTCTTTATAAAGGTGGTTGGCAAAGGCTTTCACCCTGGCAGTCTGAGAGAGAAGAGGCTCAAATTTCTGAGCCCTGGGACCCTGGCACTTAGTGGTAGATGGTAGAGGAAGAGCTGCCCGTGAAGCAGGTGGAGAAGGAAAACTAGGAGGGCGCCACAGGACAGAAGACAGGCAAGCCTTTGGTGATGGCCTGCCAACAAAAGTCCTTGGAGGAGTGCCTGAAACCACCATCACCTCGAAACCCTCATGAGAAATGAGTTTTTGTTCAATGAATATGTACTAGATGCCTGTTATATGCCTCTTACCTCTCTAGTTACTGTGAATTCAGTGGTGAGCAAGCAAAGACTCTGGCTTCTATGGAATACATTCCGGTGGGGGAGACAAGGCACAAGTGCATATTCACTTACCCACAATTGTGCTCCCACCCCACTGATAACATGTACGTGTACCTTCTTCCAGCTTTATGCCTGACTACACCTATAGATATATAAACAGTATTATAAGTTTGTTAGATAAAAATGTAATTACCTTTGAGCTTAATATATGCATTTATTCAGTAGTTAAAACATGTCCATAGCTCATTCAGTGTTTTTGTAATTAAACCTTTAATTGCAATCCATCCTCCACCAAACAGAACATTAAAGACAAAAGAAATGAATAAAAACAGTGCAGGTGGCACAGAGGTGGGCACAAATGAGAACAACTACGAACTGGTCAACCCCAAGTCTCCAAGGGAGCATCTTAAGGCCACCTACCTATCTGTATGTCAGCTGCACGGTGTGAAGATGACCCAGGTGGGCTCTTCTGGGATGTCAAGGAACATGAAATTCAAATGGTCCCTTGTAAATCAGAAGAATACCTCCCAAGCCTGAGTAAGAACATTTGATGAAATTCTTTGGGAAGTCAAATTCTCAGGTCTTGAACATTGCAGAACATGATTATATGTATATGTACATAGATTTTTATAAAACAGTGTTTTTCTTACAATATCTTTCAATGTCAGTAAATGTTTGTAACCAATACTTTAAGTTAGTGCTTCTTAGACTCTAATGTTCATATGAATCCCCTGACTCAGCAGGTTTGGGGGCAGTGGGGAGAGTGATGGCTGACACTCTGCTTTTCTAACCTACTCCCAGGTGATACAGCTCACAGCTTCCACTTTGGATAGCAAGGCTTTAAGGACTGCAGTGTATTCCATGTGGTTTGCACCATAATTTACCAACAAACACCCTGTTGGACATTTTAGATGTTTCAGTAGAGTTTATGCACTGTTTTTATTATAATTTCTGTTAACAGTCAATTTCAGTTTTAATCTTAAATATTATTAAGAAAATGCATTTTGATGAGAGGCCATAGGCATGTAATACACATTCCATTCAATGTA
>NW_006440642.1:1841098-1865284 GCF_000325575.1 Pteropus alecto | reverse complement strand
CCTTCCTTCCTTCCTTCCTTCCTTCCTTCCTTCCTTCCTTCCTTCCTTCCTTCCTTCCTTCTTTTTTTGTTTTTTAAGAGCCAGCTACGTGCCAAGGCCTGTCCTACTTGTTGAGGACACAAAGGTGAACAGCATTCTGGCCCTGCAGCTCAGCCTTCCAGGTGCTTGCAGAAAGGTAGAGGAGACCTAAAACATTCACAGAAAATTTCAGTTCATTGCGGCGAACAGAGATAGGAAAGTACATGGAGACAGCTCTGGTGTTGAAAAGTGGTCCTCACAGAGAAGGAGAATGTTTAAAGATGAAAAGCAGTTCACCAGGCAGATTGTTGGAGGGATTCCCACTGGGATTCCAGACCGAGGGTGCATCATGTGCAAAGGCGCTGAAGCAATAACCTGACACATCCAGGCTTCCAATAGTACTTCCTTGGAGCTAGAGCGTGACAGGCAAGTTTGTTACCTGGAGTCATAGAACCTGAGCTGAGCTAGGAACCACCAGACACATGTATTTTAGAGAGATGACTTTGAGGGGAAGAAAATTGATATAGGAGAGGCCAAGTGACCTCCGCTAAGGGATTGTCAGTGCATTTGGGAAGTTTGAAGGTGTGATTGAGAGGCCTGGGGGTTGACTGGGGCTGAGAATGAAAGAGGGAAGTCGGGTTGACCTGCGGGTTTTTGGCCTGGATGGCTGAGTGGAAGATGCCAGGTTCTGCCTTGTAATGCTGTCTGAGATGAAGATAGTGGGCGGATCGTTAGATATACAGGTCTGAGATCAGATGAGGGGTCTGTATAGTGAGATGGATTTGGGGGTCCACTCTGTTAAGGAGATGAGTAAGAAAGTAGTGAAATCTTACAGTGAGTAGTGTGGGGCAAGGAGAAAATTGTGCTGAGGGTAGAAACCCAGATCCTAGAGTCATAAAATGTGCATGTGGAAGCTTAAGATTGGAGAGGTCGTGAAGGAAGTATGGTTCCAGGAGTCCCAGGCATGGTGTGCAGACTGAGTGAAGGAAGACAGACTCAGGCCAGGAGCGGCTCTGCCATCACAGGGAGCAGTGACAGTGGGGTGAAGAGGCCAGTGAAAGCTGAATGTTTAGAAGGAGGTTGGGGGAGAGAGCAGATACTGACTGAAACTTGATCTAGGCTGAGTGTATGAGCCGTTTGGGGGTGATGTTACTTCTCCAGAGACACCTAGAAAAGGAAATAGAATGGACTGAAGAAAGAACTCTGATGGGGCTGGAGCCGAAACCTGCGCTGGAAGTGAGGGTGACTGAAGGACGGCAAGCGCCTTAAAGCCCTATCAGATGAATTGTATGAAACGAAGCCGGGCATCTGTAGCTTTGGTTTCTGGGTGGTAATAACGACAACCAGCACTTATGTAATGCTTGTTACGTGCAAGCGCCGTTCCCCAGATTGATCCTCTGAGGTAGGAAATATTGTTACAGCCATTTCGCAGATGAGGAAACTGAGCTACAAGAGTCAGTGACTTGCCCAAAGCTTCACAGCTGGTAGGTGGAGGAGCTAAACCCAGGTGTCCAATTACAGTTGCCGTGCTTTCCTACTGCCTCTCCTGAGAGCCTCTCCAGTGTAATCAGGAAAACAAAACACAACTTTTTTTTTTTTAAGCATTTGAGTGGATTGTGTGAGCATGTTATGTGGCAGTGATGGCTAGAAGAGGAAAGCGTTCAGGACTGCAGACTCTCCTATCACCCCCAGAGTGCCTCCTTTTTTTGGTTTGAGTCCGCTTTCCTGAAAGTGCAAAAGGTCCCCTGATGTATCAGGCAGTGTCCAGCAGGAAACCAGAAACTCTGTAGAACTTAAGTCAGAGAGGGCTTTCATGCGGGGCATTGATTACAAAGACACTGGCAGGCCCGAAGGTGCCAAGGTGAGAAAGAAGTGTCAGCCAGAGATCGTAAAGCTGCTCTCACCCTGGGCTGAAGCTCCTACTTGTCAGAATGCTCCTGGAGGTGCCTTCACTTCTGTCAAGTAGAAACCTAGGATGCTGGATGCCCATCACCACCGCTGGAGTCACACGTTGTCACCCTCCATTGCCTGCTACTGTTGCTGCCCCCATCAGAAGCTCCATGAAAAGTCTGCTGCTTTCCTCTTGTCTCCCAATCTTCCTCCAGAATGTCCCACAGTCATAACTTAATAGTAAGCCAGCTGGCAAGAGAGAGTCTGGGAAATGTCGTTTACAGATTTACAGCCTGAGGGGCAGAGTAGAGCTGAGAGCACCAATGACAGGCAGAGGTGGAAACTGGCTTCTTTCGAATACCACAGTCAGCCTGTTCTCTGGAGGTCCACTTTGGTGTGAATTGAGTGTCATTCTGGTTATAAAAACACAGACCTCTTAGAAACTTCAGTTTTATGTATGTGCTGGTTATAGGTAGCCTGCTGGTTCCCCCACTTGGCTGGACATGTATTTAAGTAACCACAGAGTTGTGATATTTGAAAACCTTCCAGGGTCTCAGTTGTTTTAACTTCTCATTTAAGAATTCAGTAGATTTTTCAGCAAAGGTTTACTATTGAGGTACTTGGCACTATTTTTTGAAACTACTCAAATAGAATGATACATATCTATGAAAATTCTTAAATTCTAATGCTACACAGTTAGAATTGGCATTGAGGGAGAGATTGCTCACAGTAGCAAAAAAAATTAAATATTTGAATATCCGTTTAATAAAAGAGTTTTTTTCCCTGCAAAGAAAATAGCATGAGCCTAATGGAGGAAATGAAGTGAATAATGAGATGTAACTTCCTCCCGGCTAAAAGAGTAATTATATAAAGACATTTCTTAAATTAATATATAAATTTATTATCATAGTAATAGGTGCCTATATTACATATAACTTCACATTTAACTAGTTGCTTAAGACAGCAGTTTACTTCTCCATCACATAACAGTTTAGAAGCAGGCAGCCTGAGGTGGAATGGCGCCTCTGCCCTTGGAGTTGTCCAGGGACCCAGGCCCCTTCTCTTTTGTCGCTCCACCATCCTTTAGGTGATGTGTTCTCTGTGTGTGTGAGAGTGGCTCATCGTGTGTCAATATTTCAACCAGCAGGAAGCGGAATAAGGGGAAAAGGGAGTATGCCAAGGAAGGCACCCTGGAAATTATACAAGTCTCTGCTGCTCATATCCCATTGGTCAGAACTTAGTCCCAAGACCATACCTAGCTCCAAGGGAGGATGGGAAATTAGTCTTTATTCTGGGAAGGCATGTGCCCAGTTAAAAATCCAGAGTTCCGTTAAGTTGAAAGGAAGGGGGAAACTGATTTGGCAGAGAGTTGTGTCAATTTTTTTGTACCTTTTGGAATATTATTTAGAAATTGAAATTTTGAGAATAAAATTAATTCGGAAGAATAGGTAAGCATACCCAAGAATATGTATTTTTTAAGAAAAAATTTTTAATTGCCAAATTTTATTTTTTTCTTAGTGTAACACTTGTCTTCTGTTTTTAGTGTCGAAAACACTTTCTTTTTAAAACTTTTTTTATTGTAGAGAACTTCATATAGAAATATAAGAGTATCAAGAATGGTATAATGAACCCCATGTACCCATCACCTAGATTCAGCTTAAAGCTAGTCTTGTCCCATCTATTCCCCTGCCACATATTTATCCTCTTCCTGATTTTTCGAAGCAGATCTCATTTCTGCTCTTCTACCTGTTAATATTTCCGTATGTATCTCTAAAAGGTAAAGGCTCTTTTTAAAAAATTTGACTTTTGTGGAGAGGAGGGAGGTAGATAGGGGTAAAAGAGGTCAAAGATTTGGTGATGGAAGGAAATCTAACTCGGAGTGGTAAACACACAATGCAGTATATACACGACATACTGTTGAATTGTACACTTGAAATATATTTGATTTTATTAATCAATGTCACTCCAACAATTTTAATTTAAAAAAATGAAAAAATTAGACTTTTTATTTGGGGATAATTGTAGATTCACATGCAGTTGTAAGGAATAATGGTAGCATCTCGCAAAACCATAGTACAATATCACAACTGGGATATTGACATGGATACAAGCAAGATACAGAACATTTTCATCACCACAAGGATCCCTCATGTTGCCTTTTTATGGCCATACCCACCACCCCCTGTGTAACTCCTAACAACTATTAATCTCCATTTCTATCGTTTTGTCATTTCAAGAATGTTCTACAAATGTAATCATACAATATGCAACCTTTTAGTATTTGGCTCAGCATAATTCTTTCTTGATTCATCCATCCGAGTTGTCGCATGTATCAATAGTTTATTCCTCTTTATTACTGAATAGTATCCCTTAGTACGGATATACCACATAATACCTCTTTAAAAACATTATTCTCCTAAACTCGTCCCTTTTTTTCCTCTTCCTATCCTCTTCCCCTTTCTTCACAGCAATGCCAAGTGACTATCACTATGTGAAACTGAAAAGCGATTGCTCAAGACCCTCCCTGCAATGGTACACCCGAGCTCAAAACAAGATGAGAAGACCCAGCTTGTTGTTAAAAGACATCTTCAAGTAAGTACAAGCCCTGGGGCCCTAAGATCCCCCTAATTTGAGTAAACTGTAGAATTGGGAGTAAAACTCAATGAGAGCTCTAACAATGGCTCTCATACTTGGTCAAAGGATCATTTCAGGGCACATCGAGTAGGATTCAGGGCACAGATGCCCTGGGTTTATGTATCAGTCTGTACTTGGTCAGAGTGCAGTACCCAGCCAGGGGGCTGTTGAGGCTCTGTACCCGAGCTTGGACGCCCAAGATGGCAACTCTTCCTGACATTGTTTAACAAAAGAGGACTTTTTCCCTTAGCTCTTTTGAGTTAATCTAAAATATGATTAATTAAACGCCCTTAAAGGCATTTGAATAACATTAAATATTGAATACTAAAAAGGATAATGGGTGTTTCAGCCTCATATTCTAATAAGTGGTAGAATTGTTAAAGGAGGAACTTGTCAGTTTTATTTGTTACCAGCTAAACCAGGTTGAAAATTACCCCTTTTTCATATCTGAAGAAAGAAATGAAGCCTGAAATCTAGTTTCTCATCTCACTTTACTAATTTAGGAGGTATAGATGGAGAAAGGTGCAAAAAAGAAATGTATATTCATAAACACTTACATCACTTTCCATGTCCTTTCAGTCATCAACCGATATTTATTGAGGCCTACATGTGTTGAGTGCTGGCCACATGGCAGCAAATGGAATAGACTTGTGCCCTATGCTCCTTACAGTGTGGGCAGGACACTTAAGACCAGGAGTTACAGTACAGTGGGGTCAGTGCTATAGACGCTGGGTCTGCTTTTAACATCCTTTTACCTTTTCTTAAAATCAAAATAGGGGAATTATTACATGCATTGAATGTAATACCTTTTCTGGGGGCTAGAGAGAGGACTAGACAATACTACATTCCCAAGATTCAAAATTCAGTAGATATTAAAGGTAAAACATCTCTTCATCCACGCTCCCCACATTTCCCATCCCCACTTAAAGATAACCAATATTACCAGTCTTGTGTGTGTAAGAAACACTGTATATGTGTGCCCTCCCTTGCTTTTTTACACAAATGGTAGCATCCTATTAACATTGTACTTGGTCCTAAGGAAAAATTAAGATGCTTGTCTAGGTTTTTATGGGGAGCCTGTTGAAATGAGAATCACTAGCAATATTTTCATGCATCAACATCCTCAAATATTAAGAAATGTTTAATATCTCTTGTGTATAGTATATCATACTAGGTACTATATTTTTTAAAGTACTCCTTTCTTTAAAAAATAGGTTATTTCCCCTTTAAGGTTATTTCTTAACTTTGTTTTTTAACTTTCAGTTTATCACTATTGCTTGGGAACTTATTTAAAATGGGATTTCTAGAATCACAGCTAGACTCAGTTCTTCTCGCCTAATCCCATGTGTGTATGTGCCCATGTGTCTTTTAAACTATATAATAGTGTGACTCTATCAAATCTTTAAAAGCAGTGTTTTTGTAGATGATCTTAAAGATGACTGGTGGTACTATCTCACCTCAGTCAGCCTCATTTCTAGATAGAATTCTTTAAAGGAATAATGAGTACGTTGTTTATTTTCTTTTCCTTTTTTTTTCAAGGACTCACAGTATTTTAACCCTAATTTTTTTTTTTATTGCGGTAAAATACACATAAGATACTATTTGCCGTCTTAACCATTTCTAAGCGTGCAGTTGAGTGATGTTAAATACATTCGCATTGCTGTGCAGCCATCGCACTGTCCGTCCACGGAACTGTTTTCATCTTGTAAAACTGAAACTCTGTACTCATTAAACACTAACTCCCCATTTTCCCTTCTGCTGGCAACCACCATTCTATTTCTGTCCTGTGATTTTGACTACTCTACGTACTTCATATATTGAAATCATACAGTATTTGAAGGATTTGAGAGTATTTTAAAGTGGCAAAAAATTGAAGCTGAGATTCCATATATCAAAATCTCTTACTTGGGTTTTTTTTTTTTTCTTTAAGTCCAGTAATCTGCATTTTGATTCAGATTTTATTATGTTGCCTTTGAGGAAAAGGTTTATTTAATTTTTCCTTGTAACGAAGACAGTCATAAATGACTAAGTTATCTTGTCAGGAATAACAAGTAGTGCCTTGAGTTGACTACTGAGGTCAACTTATAGACTGTACTTTTTGCTTCCTGGCAGACAAATTCAGTTTGGTTTAGGTTTTCATTTATTTCACATGGTCTCTCTTGATTATCACATGACTGCATCATTATATCTAATTGATTTTTTTTCTAGGTGTATACTGCTTGTGTTTGGAGTATGGATCCTTTATATCCTCAAGTTAAATTATACTACTGAAGAATGTGATATGAAAAAAGTGCATTACGTGGATCCTGACCGCGTAAAGGTTAGAAATTCCATTGGTGTGATTTAAAATAAAACATTTCCAAGCATACGCTTAAACAGTACTGTCATCGCATGAAAGTTATAAACAGAAGGGGAAACACTTAGTCTTAGCACTTCAAAACCAGAGTCAGAGACAACCCACCCTAAAAAAAAAACCAACTCAGCCACCTACCCATAGTATCTTTCCCCATTTACTAAAGTCACAGGGTGGGGGGAATTCCATTCAACACTCTCTAGGGTATCTGGCATGTAGTTAATATGCCATGATGCTGCCAACGTACATGTCCTTAAAACAGAATAGGAAGAATCACCTGTCATTCTGTGTTTCATTTTTCTTTTTAATGATTTTACATTGTGTATTTCAAGATTTTCCCCCTTCAATTATATTTCTTTTTTCTGAATAAATTGACATGTGTTAAATGTGCTAATTATTTGAGTGGTTAAATTATCCAATAATGTCCCACCCTGGATGAAAAAGAGATGATTTTAAGTGAAGCAGTATAGTAATAATGGTAACCAAATGTATATAGGTGTTTTACGTGTATTATCTCATTTAGCTATCATCATGACTCGAAGATACCTCCTTATTCTCTCCATTTTAGAGCTGATATTTTAAAGTGGCAAAAAATTGAAGCTGAGATTCCGTATATCAAAATCTCTTACTTGGTTTTTTTTTTTTCTTTAAGTCCAGTAATCTGCATTTTGATTCAGATTTTATTATGTTGCCTTTGAGGAAAAGGTTTATTTAATTTTTCCTTGTAACAAAGACAGTCATAAATGACTAAGTTATCTTGTCAGGAATAACAAGTAGTGCCTTGAGTTGACTACTGAGGTCAACTTATAGACTGTACTTTTTGCTTCCTGGCAGACAAATTCAGTTTGGTTTAGGTTTTCATTTATTTCACATGGTCTCTCTTGATTATCACATGACTGCATCATTATATCTAATTGATTTTTTTTCTAGGTGTATACTGCTTGTGTTTGGAGTATGGATCCTTTATATCCTCAAGTTAAATTATACTACTGAAGAATGTGATATGAAAAAAGTGCATTACGTGGATCCTGACCGCGTAAAGGTTAGAAATTCCATTGGTGTGATTTAAAATAAAACATTTCCAAGCATACGCTTAAACAGTACTGTCATCGCATGAAAGTTATAAACAGAAGGGGAAACACTTAGTCTTAGCACTTCAAAACCAGAGTCAGAGACAACCCACCCTAAAAAAAAAACCAACTCAGCCACCTACCCACAGTATCTTTCCCCATTTACTAAAGTCACAGGGTGGGGGGAATTCCATTCAGCACTCTCTAGGGTATCTGGCGTGTAGTTAATATGCCATGATGCTGCCAACGTACATGTCCTTAAAACAGAATAGGAAGAATCACCTGTCATTCTGTGTTTCATTTTTCTTTTTAATGATTTTACATTGTGTATTTCAAGATTTTCCCCTTCAATTATATTTCTTTTTTCTGAATAAATTGACATGTGTTAAATGTGCTAATTATTTGAGTGGTTAAATTATCCAATAATGTCCCACCCTGGATGAAAAAGAGATGATTTTAAGTGAAGCAGTATAGTAATAATGGTAACCAAATGTATATAGGTGTTTTACGTGTATTATCTCATTTAGCTATCATCATGACTCGAAGATACCTCCTTATTCTCTCCATTTTAGAGCTGATGGCCTGGAGGGTTAAGCTCCTTGCCCAAGCTCCCATCTAGTTTAGTTAACTAGTTTAGTGTATACTGTGTAACTGTCTAAAAGTGCTTTGGTAATACAAACTCATTTAATCCTCCATGTAGGTACAATTATTATCTCCAGCTCACAACTGAGGAAGTGGAGGGGCAAGGAGATGAAGTCACCTGCCCAAGGTTACCTTATATTGTAAGTGGTAGTCAAGGCTTGGACCCAGCAGTGTAGTTTTAAAGTCTGCGCTTCTGATGACTCCAGGTAGGGAGTGTCCACAAAGATGAAGCCAGGAGAGGTAGGCAGCGTGATACAGAGAGGAGAGAACTGAAGCTTCTGACCTAGCTTCAAATATAAATGCCACCTAGTAAAAATGAAACCTTGTGCAAGTTACTTAATTGTTTTGAGACCGAGTATTCTTAGCTGTGAAAGATCGATAACAGCATCTCTGTAGTAGAGTAGTCATCAAAATCGAATAAGATGATATACATGAAGCTCCTTTTGTAATCTTGATTTTTATCCACGTTTCTGAATTAATCTGTCTTAAGTACCTCTAAGTTTTGGTGATATAGACAGGTATAAATAAGTAAATGAAGAGAAATTAATTAATAAATTTACAGCTTAGCCTGTGCAGACCCATTGTGTCTTAAGTGTTTCTGATCACAGAGCCTTGCTGTCCTTGCTGTGTCTGCCCTCAGATGTTCGCTGACTCCGTTCACTTCATCAGCACATCCGCTTTGCTGGAGCCTCTGCTTAGGCTTCCCCTCTCCTCCTGATCTGGCTGGCTTTGTGGACATCCCCGAATCCCTTTCAATTCCAAGGCCTTTCACAGCTCTCTTGGATAAAGTTTTTAAACATCTTTTCTCTTTTTTGTTCCCTGGGAAAGGCCCAAAGGATGACACTTGATATGACTTACTGGTATCTGTGAACTCTTCCCATTATTTCTTTTCTGCACTCTATACGTTCTGTATGCATCCTCTTGTACACCACTGATCACCTGACTAGCTACAAAGATAATTTTTCTCAAATTAGGGTTAATTGAGAAATATGAGCTCTTGTGCAAGAGTTGAGCACATCATTTCACAGGTACAAGATGGAGGAGATATGGTTTACTAACACTTTGGATGAAGTCAACTTAGTGATTTTAGTGCCTAGCCAGTGCTGTCTGCATCCACATGTACCATGGCTGCCTGTGGCCATTTTCCATAAGCTACATTAATAGACCAGGGATTGTTTGCTTGTCTCTGCAGTGTTCAGACAAGTGCTCTGAACATTATAGCCATGACTCCCTAAGGTTCCAAGGAGTCATAGTGACTGCTATGAATGACTAGAGAAGAGATTCGAGACCATGTTCCTAAGGGCCCTTCGAGGGATAGGAACATTTGTGTAGCCTGAAGGACAGACAGTCTAGTGCAGGGCACATAGCAGTTACTGTCAGCAAACCAGAGGCCTTGCCCATCAGAGGATTGCCCGGCCCAGGTGGGCTTAATGACAGAGATGTGGACCAAGGGATGGCAGCCAAGCTGAAAGAAGAGTTTGATGGTCCAAGGCATCCAAAGACGGCATAAATTGGCCACCTTTCTGGCAAATCTCTAGAGGTCTTTAAGCAAAGCCAGGATAACTATTTTGGGAGTCCTATAAGTCACCTCAAATAACAGGTAACCTCAAAATGGTAGGAGGGGTGGAGATGCAAAATGCCGGGGTCCCACAACCATGTGTGGCGATCGAGAATCAGGAGGGCTGTCTTGGCTGCAGAGCCCCCTCCCCCACTAAGGAAATCGAGGAGTCCCGGCTGTACACTGGGCTCTCCAGCGAGGGTTCCAGTGCAGAGAAGAGAAGTCCCCACAACCTGTGGCTGTGAAAACCAGTGGAGGTGGCGGCTGAGTGAGATGGAGGGCTGCGGGAAGCAGAGACCTTCCTTTTAAAGGGCCCGCTCTCAGCCTTACTCCCTAATGGACTCACTTGCTCTGAGCTCCAGGCTGGGGAAGCTGCTCCAGGGGCACCAGAGACATACAGGGAGGCGCTGAGCTGTCAGGCTTCAGGGCAAAGGCTGGAGGTGCAGGCAGAAGCCATTGTTCCTTTGTTGAGCTCTTCTCCCTCCCTCCCATCCTGTAGACACAGGTGCTGTCAACCTGGATAACACAGGTCACTCTGCCCAGGGGATTTCCTGAGACTCTGCTTCTCCCAATTTATAGGCCCAACCACACTATTTCCAGTGATTAATTCCATACAAATGGGCTTTCATGGCTTCTGCTGTGAACTTTTATAAAATCTCTCAAAGGCTCACAAAACTCAAAGAAGCAGCATCTGGTCTTGGCATGTCCTGTACTTCTTTGCTGAGCAGCCTCAAGCCCTGTACCAGTGGCAGCTGGCCTTGGTTTCTGACTTAGCCCTTCGAGGCACCTATAAGCCCAGCATAGGTGGCAGCCAGTGTGGATTGCTAGACTCTTACCAGGTGTCCCCTGAGGTACATAGGCTACAGCTGAACTTGGCCTGTAGCTGGATCCCTCCCAGGACTGTGCCAAGGGGCTCCACAGCACACCTACTACGTAAAGCCACTCTACGAAGACTGGTAAACTTAGAAGCCCTACCTAATACATAGAAACAGACACAGGAAGGCAGCCAAAATGGGGAGACAAAGAAGCATGTCCCACATGAAAGAACAGAACAAACCTCCAGAAAAAGAATTCGTAAAAATGGAGACAAGAAGTATACCAGATGCAGAATTCAAAACACTAGTTATAAGGATGCTCAGGGAACTTAGGGGAAGAGTAGATGAACTCAGTGAGAACTTTAACAAAGAGATAAAAAACATAAAAATGAAGATGGAAAACATAATAGAGAGCCAGTCAGAAATGAAGAATACAGTATCTGAGATGAAGGGTACATTAGAGGGAATCAACAGAGTGGATGAAGTGGGGGATCAAATCAGCGACATAGAGGATGGGATAGCAGAGGACACCCAATCAAAACAGCAACAAGAAAAAAGAATTCAAAAAAATGAGTTTAAGGAACCTCTGGGACATCAAGCATAACAACATTCGCATCATGGGGTACCAGAAGGTGAAGAGAGAGAGCAAGGAATTGAAAACATATTTGAAGAAATAATGACTGAAAACTTCCCTTACCTGGTGAAGGAGATAGACATACAACCTCAGGAAGTTCAGAGAGTCCCAAACAAGATGAACCCAAAGAGGTCCACACCAAGACACATCATAATTAAAATGCTAAAGGTGCCAAAGGTTAAAGACAAAAAGAGAATTTTAAAAGAAGGAAGAGAAAAACAGTTTGTTACATACAAGGGAGACTGTCAGCTGATTTCTCAACAGAACCTTTGCAGGCCAAAAGGGCTTGGCCTGAAATATTCAAAGTGATGAAAACCCAGGATCTATAACCAAGATTACTTTACCCAGCAAAGTTATCATTTAGAATTAAAAGACAGATAAAGAACTTCTCAGACAAGAAAAAGCTAAAGGAGTTCATCACCACCAAGCCAGTATTACAGGAAATGTTGGCAAGACTTCTTTAACAAGAAGAAAAAAATATGTATCAAAAGTCTAACTAAAGAATGGCAATAACTATATATCTATCAATGAGTACTTCAAATGAAAAAGAATTAAATGCTCTAATCAAAAGATCGGGTGGCTGAATGGATAAGAAAACAAGATCCTTACATATGCTGAGACTCACTTCAGATTAAAAGACACACACAGACTAAAAGTAAGGAGATGAAAAAGATATTTCATGATAGACCTAGAGGGTAGCATGCTGAGTGGAGTAGGTCAGATAGAGAAAGACAAATGCCATATGATTGCACATATATGTGGAATCTAAACAAAAACAAACTCAGATACAGGAAACATTTTGAAGGTTGCCAGATAGGAGGTGGGTTGAGGGGGGTTGGTGAAAACAGGGGAAGGAATTAAGTACAAATTAGTAGTTACAAAATAGTCATGGAGCTAAAAAGCATATCAAGGAATATAGCCAGTAATATTGTAATAACTATGTCAGAAGGTTACTAGGTTTATTAGGGTGATCACTTTGTGAGTTATATAGATGTCTAATAACTGTGTCATACATCTGAAATTAACATATTGTATGCCAACTATAACTGAAAAATAAAAAAAATATTTTTTTAAAAGAAATAATATCCTGATTGAAGTATGCAACGATTTAGTTGAAGATGATCAAAGATCAAATTTTCGAAAAAGGTCAATCAACTAGTTAGCAGGAACTATCAGTGGCTTGCAGAAAAAAAATTCAGATAATGTATGTCCACTAAAATGATAAAAAGAATAAGCAGTTAAAAATGGGTGAAAAATCCTAGGGTTTACTGTGACCTAGACAATCAAAAGCAGACAGGTAACTTTTGATTAAATTCATTTACTCATTGTGGAGTGAGCTATAAGGAAGTTCAAGATAGAGTTTGGTTTCCAACAGTGTCCACAGCCAAAGTGCAAACCCAGAAGGTCTCCTCCTCTCAAAGACTGGACGAGAAGTCTTTGAGTGGCCCTTTGCACACATCATCCTGCGGATCTGATGGGCTTCCACAGCCCAGGGAGATTGGGCTCTTCCTGCTGGTAGCAGAATCTTGTGCTAATCCTAGGTCCTTAGCCACAAAGGTTGTTTGGAATCTACCCTGATAGTTATTAGCTAGTAGAACTCCATCTATCACCACAAGTAAAGGATTGTCAGTATCATTTGATCAACACCATCCTGAGCTTATATTCAGGATTTTAGCTAATAGTTTTGGGTCAAGCCCTAACTTGATTCTAAGATTTATAGCTTCAGAGGTTCCAGTCATACTAATAGCTAGCAGCATGTTGTTGCAGATCTTTGCAGCCTGCCAGGTCCCAATGGCTCCACAATATACCATACTGGAGCCCAGCCCAGCAACTCCTGGGCAGCAGCAAATTCGCCTTCAGTTCCTCCCACTGTAAACGTGAGGTTCCCAGACCCAGCAGCTCTTACACCACCAGAAACACGGGTGAAAACTCCTGGCCAAGTCTTTCAAAACCACAAGATCAATAGTACTTGAATCTGTTAATAATGAGCCTTTCCTCACTTTTTTTTAAAAATCCATTTGCTCCAGAATAAGGTTTTACATTAATACTGGTGGGCAACATTATAATAATGTCAAATTTTTCAGCTATATCTGCTGAGGAAGACAGGACCTATATCTTGAAACTCTTTGCGTGCATCAGGGAACACATCATAAATAATAAGTGGTGCCAGCTATGTTTCCTGAGATTTTTTTCTGTGGGATTCCCCATATTGCCTAGACCAATGAATCCAATTGAAGTCTTAGAGGCCATTAACCTAGAACACAGCGCTGCAAGGCTGGTGGCTGCTGGCTGCAGCTAGAGGCTCCAGTAGCGGAGGCTGCCATCCACCCCCAACCCACCATCCCGCAGTGACCTTCACCACTCCAGGCCCTCCCACTGACTGATTGCCAGTGTACGCAGCGAGGCAGGCAGGCACAGCACCTTCTTGGCACCGGGTGTTCTGCTTGGGGTGGGCGCTCACTGTGGGGAAGGGCAGCTGGGAGAGGCAGACTTCTCTTTTAATTTTCTTAATGTTATCATTTCGGCACAAAAGTTTCTAATTTTGATAAAGTCTAAGTTGTCTATTTTTCTTTTGTTCCTTGTGCTTTTGATATCATATCTAAGAAAACATTGCTTAATGCTCTGTTTTCTTCTAAGAGTTTTATAGTTTTAGATCTTTATAGTTTATGTCTTTGATCCATTTTTGAGTTAGTTTTTATATATGGAGTGAGGTAGGGGTCCAAACTTCATTCCTTTGCATGTGGCTGTCCAGTTGTCCCAGCACCATTTGTTGAAAAGACTTTTCCCTGTGTTCGTTGCATTTTTTCTTTGCCTGGAGCCCTTCCCTCCTTTGGCCTCTTTGTTACTCTTCTTTTACATCAAATCTCGGCTCAGGGGTTACCTTTTCTAAGAAGCCTTCTCTGCTCATCCTTCCGTCTTCTAGAAGCCCCATTTGTATCTTAATCCTAACGCTTAGCACTGTGGTATTTTAACTGTCTTCCTCACTGTCCAACAAGCAAGCCCTTGGGAATAGGGATTGTGTGCTAACATTTTACATTAATCAATATGTACTTATGTATATTAAACTCCAGAGGGAGGGGTGTTATTACTCCAAACTACAGTGTGATATCTCATCTTTGAACTCCAAATTGTACAGAAAAGAACAAGCAATTCCTTGAGTACGTTCACTAATGCACGTTAAGTTTAATATCCCTTAGAATAGGAAAGATACCTCCTGTTCAGCTCTATATCTGCCAGTAGACAGTACCTTCCACCACTTTCTCCCTAAATGGTGGAATATCAGTTCTCCATTTAGGCTCATGGGGCCAGTTTTAAAACCTAAGTTCACTGCTGGACCGACAACAAGACTCTAACAGCCGCCAGTGCTCTGCTCTGATTGGCTCCAGTGAGTTTTCCTGACCAGTCACCAATAAAGGGGATGGGACTACCTGATGGGTGGGGTCAGCCTCCTAAGCCCGCTGCCCGAATGCAGCAGAGTGGGGTCTGGAGACCCAGTAGGCAGCCCACAGTGATGTGCCCACCACATCAGCCCAGTTCTAAAAGGTTTCTAAAGATTGCTCTTTTTTCCAATTATAAAAATAACACCAAAAATTCAAGTAATACAGAAATAAATAAAGTAGCAAGTCCCTGTAATTTGTGGGGACAGAGGGAGGAATAGAGGGGCAGTGGTATAAGTCACACATGTTTGTGAAAATTTCAGTCAGTTCAGAAATTAATAAAGTAGGAAGTGAAAGCCTGCTATATACATGGTGGAATTAAGGATGTCTTCTATTACTTGAGATTTTTTAAAATATAGCTTTTTAACATTGTTAACTCTGTCAAAATGCTACATTTTTAAATACGGTCCCCACATGTTGTCCTGCTTCATTCCAGGCAGAGGGAACAGTGTGCTCCAAAATCCATGCCTCAGAGGGCTTTGCAAATTAGAGGAGAGAAAGAGTTGGCTATCACAGAGGATTTGGGATGGGGAATAGCAGGATGTGAGACTGAAAATGAGAATGCAAGGCCTTGAATGCCACACTCGGCAAGCTCCTAAATTTGATACCTGGTTGTGCATCATTAAAACAGAAACAGAAACCCTCTCTTGAGATCCCAGAATAGAGGAATTGGCTGAGGAGGCTGGCTGGCATGGTCATGATGTTCTGAATCGGAGTGGGATGGTGTTCGGTACAGGCGCCCTACAGAGAAAACCCTGCCTCCAGCGTTGGTGGAAACTGATCCTTGACACCAAAGCATTTGGACAAATTTGTGTCATGGATGTGTATTAGCAGAAGAGGGTCTCAAAGCCGTGAGGGTGGGGTCCTGTCACCTTCGTTGGTAACGTTCAGCAACTTACAGCGTTGGTGGGACGCTGCTGCCCCTGTTGGATCCCGAGCTTTGGTTGTGCTGGGCCTGTTCCGCAGTAATATAGTAGAAGGGCAGGCCTCTTCGTTGAGAGTTCTGTATTTTCTGTTTAAAGCTGTCTCAATGTGCCACTTGTTAAAAAAAAGACTAACAATGGTCTCTGCGGAGATGCTTGGACACTTGGAAAATAAAGTTCAGATGTGAAATTGCACTTAAAAGGTGTTTGCGGAGCGATGAGGGTACATGCACATTAATTTAGGTTCCGGCTGTGTGGTAGCAGCAGTTTGAACTTGGCCCTCTATTCGCTCAGACAACTAAAGACCACATATCGTTCTGGGGACTGCATTCTGTGCTGAGTAATTATGGCCAAATTTACTTCTGACTCTGCAGACCTACACTCACATATTTAAAGTAAGCAGAGGAACCTCGTGCTGAGTTATTAAATTAGTCCAGGCACTTGCACTTCTCTCCTCAGTGCTGTCCCCCTTTCCCCGCAGACTGTCCTTGAATGTCATTGATATGTGGAAGCTGAAGCCTTGACCTAGAGTTAAATGCTTTAACCAAGATTCCACAACTGGTTACAGAGATCTAGAACGGGGTTTAGATATTCTGATTTTTTAAACGGTTTACTGTGATAAAATATAAATAACGTAAGATTTACTCCTTTTAAGGAACCAGTTTGATGAGTGATAGTAAGTCTATACAGCTGCACCACCATCACCCGCATCCAATTTTAGAACATTTCGTCTCCCAGGTTAGTTCCTTCTCACCCCCTTTGTAGTCAACACCACTGACTGGTTGAGTTTTTACTGTGGCATTCTTTCTGTGACTTGGTTATTCAAATTTTTTTCTGCTTTTAACCAGGTAAAAATTATGGACAGGTAACTTTAATGTGAGTTCAGTGTGGCAGTAGCTTTGCCCATAGTTGCTGTTCTTATATGATGGCATCAGGTCTTCACATGTTTCAGGCACTGCAAAATGCTTAGGCATCATAGCAGCCCTGTGAGGAAGAGACCAGATCCAGAGTTTGCAGACATGGACATCAGTTTCATGAGGTAACTCAGACCCTCAGTTCACATGGTCTCTGGCTGAGTTGGGCTCCTGCCCAGGTTTGGTTAACTCCAGACCCGAAACTCTCAACCTGAATGCTGTGCCCTCTCCTGGATTTAAGTAAACAAATAAATAAATAAGAACATTGCCTTTTGCTAAGAATTATACCGCTTACCTATATTTCTGAGAAGGAGTATACTAAAAATTATGAAGTAGAAATGAAAGTCGAGATTTTCCTGAGGAAAATTACTTCAATTTTTTAAAGTGATTTTTTTAAAATTTATCATAGTTACGTTGTTTAATAACATTATATAAAGTTTCAGGTATACAACTTTATAGTATATCATTTGTGTATTCCATTGTGTGCTCACCACCCAACATCTAGTCTCCCCCTATCACCATATATTTGACCCCCTTTACCCTCTTCATCCTCACCCCACTTCCTTTCCCTCTGGTAACCACCCTTCTTATATCTGTGTCTATGAATTTGTTTGATTGGATTAAAAAGATATGGTGTATATATACAGTGGAATACTATTCAACCATGTGAAATGAGAAAATCCTGCTGTTTGCACCATGGACAAACCTCAAGGGCATTATGCTAAGTGAAATAGGTCAAAGAAAGAAAAATACTGTATGATCTCACTTATATGTGGGATGTAAATCAAAAAGCAAAATACTTTGATTTTTTTAAAATACCCTTTGGTGAAATTTCACACTGGTTTTCCATGGCAAATCACCACATCATTGACGTTCGGAACTACCAGATGTCTTTATCCTTAATTGTGGGCAGTCAGCAAGCTTAGCCTAGATAACCCTTAAAAACTGAAGCCCTCATTTCCATGCCTTGATTTGAGAGAAGTGGGAGTTCCTATATTTTAGAGAGTCACCCATTTTCCCTGCTTCTGGTGGGCCTTACCCTGGGTGACTGCCATCCAGACCCCTCCACGTCCCTCCTCATTTGCCTCCCTTGGCTTCCAGCTTTGGAGCTGTCTGCAGCAGAGAAGATGAAAGCCTTCCTTTCTTTATCACAGATCCGCAAACTGAGGTTCTCCTCCCAAGGGGTTTTTCTTATGAACTTTGAAGCATAGAAGAAGAAGGAGAGAGGCTGGCAGTTTCTGGTTAGAAGAAATTATCCAGAGGGCTTTCTCTGGGCTTGTTAAACATTTTTGAATGCACTAAAACAAAAGAAAATTGCTGTGGCTTTAGACATTTTCTAGTGCCATTTGGAACATTTATTCACATGGGGATTGATTTATTGCAGCCACTGTGAATGAGGTGCAGGAGGGTTTACAGAAGACTATTCTAAGTCTTGTGCTCTGCTCACAGTCTAGAAAATTAAGTTTGAAGCCTGAAATGGAGCTCTTTGATAAAATGGAAATGGGATGAAATTTCACTCCTTGCAAATGAAACTTGTAAAGAGAAAACTTGGCAGCCTCGCAGCCTTGTGCAGGTTTTCAGCTCGATCACCTGCCTCTTTCCACTAAGCTTCGCTAGCTCTTTTTTGGCACTTCTCAAACAAGTTCGTTTCTATCCTGGGAGATATGTAAAACCAGATGCTTGGGATGTCATTCTGTAGTGAAGAATTAGACCTTTGTTCTCTGAAAATTGCTGTTCCTAACCTCCAGGCCCATTGTTTAGAGGAATGGGTATAGAATGCGCAGCCCCTCTGCCCTGTCCCCAGCAACCAGGTGTTAAGGGCCTAGGTCTTGGTTAGGGTTGGCCTCATTCTGGGGCTGCTTGGGCTATGACTGGCTCCTCACTGGGCTTTCTCATGCAGATGCCAATTTGCGTTCAAACTCTTGTTCTCTGAGAGGCTTTTGTGGGCTGCTCTCTGTCTGCAGAGGTTGTGGTTTTTGGAGTTTGGGAAGTAATCAGCCTGGGTTAGCTTACCAGCTCAGCCCTTACTGGTTATGCTAGTTTGAGCCTGTGAAGTTACAATACTAGTGACAGTCTTGCGAGGTGCCATAGGCATCGCGATGGTGAACTGAGACAGTAACTATGCATAGTGTCTGCAGCATCATCTGAATCTCAAAAATATCAGTTCCCTGTGTCAGAACCAGGGCCAGAGCCTCTAGATGTAGATGGTGTGATCTTCCCAGGTACTAATAACTTTTTGAAGCTATAATTTTTTTAAAGGTGGTGGGGGTAGGGGAAATTCTGCTATAATAAGATAGTTGTGTTTCTACAAAAAATTTATTATAGCGGCTTCAGACGGAAGTGTGGAGGTAGTAGTGGCCAGGCTGTGGGGTCAAGGAGCCTCGAGAACTCAGTGAGCAGGTGGCCATGAAGGACCCTATTGGAGATGGGGTGGCTTCACAAGCTACCCTGAAACCAGGAAATCTAAGGTGAAGCGAATGCTTGACCAGCAGGCTCCCTGAAGAGTGAAAAGTTGGAAACCTTGCACAGCAGAGAGCTTTTCAAGTTTGTCAAGAAGCAGATGGTGCGGATACAGAAAGCTAAATCGAGATGTGTAAGAATTAGGTTGAAAATATTCATCTTGACCACAGTGTCATTTAATTGTGGTTAAAAATTCATTTTTAATAGTGCATTGGCTTGTTTTGTTTACCAGTGAATCCAGTAAAATCTTAGACAGTGGGATCTATTATTATTTAACATTCTAACCATTTGCCTTTGATTTTTTTTTTATTATCACATCTCTAAACTGCAGTTATCTTTGAATTATTAAAATAAAGAGAGGAGGATTTTTATAAACAATTTGTTAAAGTTAAGTACATTTTGGATTACAGACTTAAATGTAAGACCTGAAACCATAAAACTAGAAGGAAACATAGGCAGTAAACTCTCTGACATTGCTCTTAGTAATATTTTTTTGGAAATATCTCTTTGGGCAAGGGAAACAAAAGAAAAAATAAACAAATGGGATTACATCAAACTAAAAAGTTTTTGCACAGCAAAGGGAACCATCAACCAAACAAAAAGACAACCTACGGAATGAGAGAAGATATTCACTTACGGTACGTCTCATAAGGTGTTAATATCAAAAATATATATATATATAAGGAAATCATACAACTTAACACCAAAAAAATAGTCTGATTATAAAATGGGTAAGGCTCCTGAAGAAACATTTCTCCAGAGGACATACAGATGGCCAATACACATAAGAAAAGATGCTCAATGTCACTAATCATCAGGGAAATGCAAATTAACACCACAATGCAAGATCACCTCACACCGATCAGAATGGCTATCGTCAATAAATCAACAAACAGCAAGTGTTAGTGAGGATGTGGAGAAAAGGGAACCCTCGTGTACTGTTGGTAGGACTGTAAATTGGTGCAACTACTATGGAAAACAGTATGGAGGTTCCTCAAGAAATTAGAACTGTATGACCCAGCAATCCCACGTCTGAATATCCGAAGAAATCCAAAACATTACTTTGAAAAGATAAGCATCCTTATGTTTGTTGCAGCATTATTTATAATAGCCAAGATATGGAAACAGCCTAAGTGTCCATCAATAGATGATTGGATAAAGAAGAAGTGGTATGCATATACAATGGAGTATTACTTGACCATAAAAAAGAATGAGATCTTGCCATTTGCGACAACATGGATGGACCTAGAGGGTATTTTAAGTGAAATAAATTAGACAAAGACATATATTATTTCAGTTATATGCAGAATCTGAAAAACAAAATAAAAGAAAAAATAAAACAGAAACTCATGGATACAGAGGACAAATTGATAGTTACCAGATGGGAGAAGGGTTGGGGGGCTGGTAAAAAAGTTGAAGGAATTAAGAAGTACAAATTGGCAGTTACAAAATAATCACGGAATGTAGAGTACAGCATTTGGAATAATATAGCCAATAATATTGTAATAACTATGTATGGTGTCAGATAGGTACTAGACTTATTGGGGCAATCATAAGTTACATAAATGTCTAATCAGTATGTTGTATACCTAAAACTAATAATATTGTATGCTAACTGTAATTGAAAAACAAAAAATTATTAAAAAATTATTCTATAAAAATCAGACAATAAAAATAACAAAACTGAGAAAAAACATAGTTGGATCAAACATTTAAAACTATATACAACAATAATAATCTTCATAACAGTACTGACACAGTCCAAAAGACATGTTCAACCCTAAAAATATCCCAGTAAATATAGAACTATGTACACGCACGCACGCACACACACACACGTGAAAGTAGTTTGGTGGCAGGAAGTGTAAGGCAGGGCCAAGGCTGATGAATGTGGAGATGAGGACAAAAAGCACAATGACGTGGGAAAATTTCCTGCTAAGCGATTGGTTCTCAGGTGGCATTTGGCCAGACCGAGCCAAGAGGAAGACTGTGGGGCACGTGGTCATTTGTACCATGTTCCTCTGTGGCTTGCTGTATTCGACCGGGCTAGTATAGTTGGCATTTGATAATTGTTCCTTGGCGATGCTAAACATTAATGTGCGGGGTAAATTGTATCTGAAACCAAGGCAACTTCTGTGTTGACATGACATCGTCCCTGATTACAATTAGAGTAATTTGCATTCCAGACTATGAAGCTCGTTATCCCAGCTTATAAATAAGCCTGTGTCTTATCTCGCTAGGTTGGAACCTGAAATATGAAAAATTTTTTATTATGGTAAAAAGCATATAAAATTTACCGTCTTAATTATTTCTAAGTATATTTACATTGTTGTGAAACAGATTTCTAGAACTTTTTCATCTTGTAAAACTGCAACTTGACCCGTTAAATAACTACCCCTTTCTCCCTCCCCTCAGTCCTTGGTAACCACCATTCTACTTTCTGATTTTCATGGATTTGACTAATTAAGATAGTTTATATACATGGAATCATAACAGTATTTGTCTTTTTGTGGCTGGCTTATTACACTTAATATAATATCCTCAAGGTTTATTCATGACAGGATTATATAAAACATGAAATCTTAAACTCATCAAAGTATGTTTTTTAACCCCAAATTTATTTGAACAAGGTTAGGCTGGGGTGGTAGGAGGTGGGGGTTCTTCCTGCTTTACTTATGTAATAAAATAAATATTCTTGTTGAGTTTATCTCCTTGTCTTGTGATTCTCCTAGGTTTTTCAAGTTTCTAGCATAAATTAACTCTTAAAAGCAGATGGTCTGTGATAAAAGACATTAACCAAAAGGGGAGCTGTGTCAGACATCACAGGGCAAAGTGTCATCTGTAAATTTCTAATGCCTGAGAGTGTTTTAAACTCAGATTGGTGTGATTCCATTCCAGAGAGCTCAGAAATATGCTCAGCAAGTTTTGCAAAAGGAATGCCAACCCAAGTTCGCCAAGAAGTCAATGGCACGCTTGTTTGAGCACAGGTATGACATGGACTTACTGCCTTTCGTGAAGAAGGCCCCCAGAGTGAATGAGGCCGAGTACAAGTACGATCCTCCTTTTGGGTTCCGGAAGTTCTCCAGTAAAGTCCAGACTCTCTTGAAAGTATTGCCTGAGCATGACTTTCCCGAACACTTGAAAACAAAGAGCTGTAGGCGTTGTGTGGTTATCGGAAGCGGCGGAATACTCCATGGACTAGGACTGGGCCATGCCCTGAACCAGTTCGATATTGTGATAAGGTACATTGGTTTTAAACCAGCCTTTCTCCTCTAGGGTTAAATTCACTGCTGTTGGTCAGCACAGCACCAGGAACAGTGAGGGACACAAGCAGCCTGCATGTCCCTGCCATCAGGGGACTTAACTGTTTGAGAAGTTGAAACAAAACCATGAAATGATTAAATGCCCCGTGCTGTGCTGTACTGACCCTAATTTGGCAAAACCTTTTTAGTGGAGGTGAGGTTGAGAAGGATGGATAGATTCAGTTAAGTGAGCAAAGGCAGTAGACTGAGTCAGTGGGACGCCTGGCCTCTGGGAGCAGGGTTTGGTGTGGGGGAGCCCTGGAAGGCCACGTGGCTGGCGTGCACAAACCATGCAGAAGAGTTTGAATACTACACAACGCAGCCATAACACAGCCAGCCTCAATTCTTCTTGGTCTGGCTAGTTAAAAATTATTTTTCTGATTGTGAAAGTAAAACGTGTTCATTCTTGAAGATTAAAAAATATAGAAAAATATAGGGAAGAAAATAACCACTCATAGCACAAATAACCAACCACTACTAATTTGCTTTATTTTTTCCACTTTTCTATACACATAATAATGAGTGCATTTATATTCTTATGAAGTACTTTTTTTTTTTCACTTAATATTATGAATAATTTCTGAGGTCATTAAATATCCTTTGGCAAACCATCTTTACTAAGTATTTAACATTCCTTTAAACGAATGTATCGTAAGTTATTTAGCCACTCTCCTATTGCTGGACATCTAGAATGGTTCCAGTTTCTTTGTTATTGTGAAAATGCTTTGCATATTGTCATGCAGGTCTTTATGTACATCTTTGATTATTTCCTAGGAAATAATTCCAAGAACTTTTAGAATTATTGGCTTAAAGATATTTGAATATTTTTAAGGCTCTTGTTACATTTTAATAAATTGTCCCTATCTTGAGGATATGCAGAACCAAGAGCATGATGAAAGTTGGGTCTTAATTAAGTTTGTCCAGCAGTAGGATATGGATTTGATCGAAAGCAGGAGAGAATATGGATGGGAGCCTGGTGTACAGGTTGCACTAGGGCATGCAGTGTGGGCCTGGTGTGAGGCAGAGAAAAAAGAAATAGAGGCTAAGGATCAAATATGAGAGGTATATTGGAAAAGTAAATTATAGGACTCTCTGACAGTTTGAAAGTTAATATCAGAAGATACCAAGATTTCTAGTCTGGGCATCTAAGACAACAGTAGAACCACCGTAAGAAATGGAGCAGTTGAGGAAAACCTCTGGTTAGGGAGGGAGGATGGTAAGATCCATTTCTGATATTTTGACCTAAAGCTGATGATGATAGGTTCATGTAATGCCTTTGTCCCCAGTAGCTGAGGTCTTGGGCAAGTTTCCTAACTGTCCCGTGCCTGTTTCCTCATCTGTAAGCGGAGGCAGTAATAGCACATACCTTACAGCTGTGGTCCCCAACCTTTTTGGCACCAGGGACTGGTGCCCCTATGAGAATCTAATGCCTGATGATCAGAGGTGGAGCTGAGGCGGTGATGCTAGTGCTGGGGAGCAGCTGCAAATACAAACGAAGCTTCCCTTGCCTGCGCTCACCTCCTGCTGTGCAACCTG
>NW_006440642.1:1803567-1840483 GCF_000325575.1 Pteropus alecto | reverse complement strand
AGGGGTGCAGGGAACAGAAGAACAGTGGGGTTTGGCTCTTCGGGGAGGTGAAGGGCAGGCGGGGAGATCTGGGTGGAGCCTCACCTGGCAGGAGGAGGGCGCAAAGGGGCGCAATGGAAGGTGCCCAGTGCAGGCAGGTGCCAGACTAGGGGGCGTGGGCTTTATGAGTAGGGACTAGGAGGCCACACTGAGCATTAGGGACAGAGAAAGGGTGACTTAGCATGATTATGAGGGAGACGAGTTAAGAAGCCTTTTTTTGGGTAACTTTCAGGTTTAAAGTGTTTCCAAACTTAACAGAAATGTTGCTAAAATAGTATAAAGAACTCCCATTCACCCTTCCAGATTTCCCAATTGATAACACTTTATCACATTGGCTTTATAATTTTCTCTCTATATATACTATTCATTTCTGAGCCCTTTCAGAGTTAATTGCAAATGTAGCTCCTTTACCCTTAAATACTTTAGCGTATGTTTCCTAAGAAGAATCAGGACATTCTATTACAGAACCACAGGGAATATGAAGACTAGGAGATTAACACTGATACAGTAGATCTTATGTACAGATTTTATTCAGATTTCACCAGTTACTGTAATAATGTCCTTTATTTAACCCATTTCCAGTTTGCCCCGAGAATACTCGCTGGCAGCTTCAGGGTTTACCCCAACATAACTCATGATTACAGTCTAAACCTCACCCCCCAAAGTTTGCCACGAAATATCTCACTTTTATTATTATTTTCACGTCGCTCTAGTATATCAATAGTCTTTGGAAACAAATGACATCATTCTATTTATAGCATTCTGTTTTTAGTAGTATTTCCATTTATAGTAACTCTCAATCGCTGAAAATGTCAAATCCTAGAAAACATAACATTCCTACGTGTGATGTTAACATCATTCTCAAACAGCTGTTACTGAAGATTCATTTGATGAATCCAATTTATGTATACATTTCTGTTACATTAGGATTATAGACAAGTTCTGTTTAGAAATGACTCCAAGAACAGTTTTTATGTTGTGTTTTCACATTGAAAACCAGTCAGATATGCTTCAGCCTCAAAGAGCGTGTTTATGTAAAATCAACGCTGGCAGAGAGCTGCACTTTTTGATTCTAAACTGGGAAACGGTTTGGTGTCTGAGATCTAGAAGAGGAAGTGGCAGTGGAATAGAAAAGAGAGGTTAGATACAGGTGTCAGAATACAGGTGAAGAACCAGACTACAAAATGGTGTAACTGAGGGAATAGTATTGATTAGGGAAGAATTCTTAGAATTTTCCCTAAAACAACCATCCCGGTAAAGCCTTCACTGATCTAACGGTGTGTAAGTTCCCCCAAATCCTTGCCTTAAAACCAGTTGCACCTGGCCCAATGCTCCCCTTGGTCTGACCTGCCCATATAACTGCTACTCGTGTCTGTCTTGCCCTGGTTTCTAGGTTTTCCTCTCTGATTACCTTTTTGAAATTCTAGCAAGAGCCACTAATATACGAGTACAATGGGATGCTTGCAAGGAAACGTTGCTAGTGCCAAGAGAAAGCCCAAAACATAATGTTTGGATTGGCTTAAAATGGCAGGACTAGAGAGAATCGCTTGACATTCAGAGATTAGATTCGGGCATCCCTTACAGGCTGCGTTCATCAAGCATCTGGAAAGGGCAGAGCTGTGAGGGGCAACAAGGCTGCTGGAAGGACACCCTACCCCCAACCACATACTCATTCCCAGTCCTAAAAAAGTTGTGGAGAAACACAATGAAGGGATATCTTTTTTATGTGTGTGATATAATAAAATAGTTGATGGCTTGCTTTGTCAATTTATTTTGTCCTTTTTATTTAAATAGGTTAAACAATGCACCAGTTGAGGGGTATTCAGAGCATGTTGGAAATAAAACTACTATAAGGATGACTTATCCAGAGGGTGCCCCACTGTCTGATCTCGAATATTATTCCAATGACTTGTTTGTTGCTGTTTTATTTAAGAGGGTTGATTTCGACTGGCTTCAAGCAGTGGTAAAAAATGAAACGCTGGTAAGCACTATAAATTCAGCTATCAAATGTGTCTTTGTAAAAAGTGAAGGGGTCTCTAATTACAATTACAGACTTTTAAACAAACAATGGAATACATACTTTTGAGTTGTCTTTTAAATAACCACTCCCTTTGTAGAAAGCCCTCAGAACTCCTTGCTGCAAAGTGCTTTCAGAACCTGATCGAGTCACATGTGGAAATTGTCATCATTTCTTAATGGGAATATCAAGTTTTTGACCAAAATTGCTTTAATAAGGGTGATGACCCAACTTATTCACCAGATGTGAACTTGTGTGGCTTTTGGCTGTTTGTAGAAATTAGATTTACATGGATTAATATAAACCATTATTGAGGATATTCAAAAGAATATACATAAAATCTTTGAAGAACATTCTCAAAGAGATTCTCCAAAAATGCTTTGGTTGGCAGTGCCCTTATAGGAGTAAATTCTCAGCATCCCAGAGGGCCAGATGCAGAAGAGACGGCCCTCACCTCGTTGCATTTCTTTTGTTTGTCTTTATAATGGTCGATCGCATTATAGTCCCACCCATTATGTTTTAGAAACCAAATGTCATGGCGTGTGTGTGCATTTATATACACTTGCACACACTAACTATATAACACCTTCATAAATCAGGTCTTTTAGAGTTGCTTTTTTGAGTTGAGGTACTGAATTTGCAAAGGTCTGTGACTTTGCTAAAGACTGCATGCCCGCAAGGGGTGACGGCCACAGCATGGCCTGATTATCAGGGGATGCATTTTCACCCTCCACTGATTGGATGACTTTATTATAAATACCTCTAATGATTGCTTGCTTTCTTTCCTTAGCCATTTTGGATACGACTCTTCTTTTGGAAGCAGGTGGCTGAAAAAATCCCATTACAGCCGAAACATTTCAGGATTTTGAATCCAGTTATTATCAAAGAGACCGCCTTCGACATCCTTCACTATTCAGAGCCTCAGTCAAGGTTCTGGGGCCAAGATAAGGTATTTTTCTTGCTACTGAAATTTAACTGTTCTCTGTGTTTGAGGGGTGACATCTGTATAAATTTCACTTAGGCTCAGCTGTACACCCAGAAGCACCTTCTGGTGCTTCAGGTGTGTTGGCCAGTCTTCCTCTTGGCTTCCGGCTTCCTCATGGTTTAATTGACCTACCCCTGGGGATTCCTTTTTAGCATAGTCAGCATAATAACACTTAGGTCACTGGGATATTATTTAAGATACTCTTATTCCAGTACTCCATGTAACTAACTGCAGGACACTGAAAGGCACTGTGGTGGTCTGGAAAGTTCTGTTTACATTTTATAACTCTGCGGGCAGTTCATGTGAGAATTGACATTTATCAGCACTTTATAGGTGATGGTAAATTCAGCCCCGAGGGCAGTGCTTTTCTGTTGATGTCTAGGTCCCACCCAGACATTCTGATTTAATTGGTCTGTGCTGTGGTCTATACATTGGGATTGTCAGAGTTCTCCAGGTGATTTTATTTTGTAGCCTAATTTGAGAATCTTTGAACTATAGCTGTTCACTGCAGTCAGTCCTTTACCTACAGTTAGCCTGTGCAGCTACTAGGGGATTGAAGAGTTTTTTTATTACCTATTTCTTCATGATCTGAATAACTAGACCTATGTCTTTAAACTTTTTACTAAAGCAATGGAAATCATTTTTAAATTTTGAGCAAAACCTCTATATGTAAAGGAAAACAAGGGATTTTGAAATGTAGGGGCTGCCGCTCACACCCACAGTCTGAGATACTTCCTAGGAGGCGGGGCCTGGTCAGGGTCACAGTTTGCAAACACTGAGCTAAACAATTAGGAGTAGGCAGATTGCCAGTTTCTTCTACTTGCCCTATGAATCAAATTCTAATTATAAAGATTCTTGAAAACAGCTTTGTAAATTTTAAAGGAAGAATTCTGTGGTTATTAAGGAAAACAAACACCTAATAGGCTCCTTGAAAACAAAACCTAGTTCTTTACCATGATAAATGACAGCTAAATTCAGCTCTGGCTCCAGGCTTGACTACTCAGCTCACCTGAGATGTGTCACAGTGTTGAAGCTCTTCTCCTATCAGGTCACTGTTTTCCTCAGATGCTCTGGCCTGTGGTGTTTTCCTACCTTTCCATCCATGGCGAGCCCACGAAGGCCATGTAGTTCTGCCCATTGGACATGGTCTTAGAACTTTTAATCTAGCTGTTAGCATCACTTTTAACAAAACAGTTTAAAAAATAAAAAAAGACAAACAGATTTGGCAAGATTCTTTAAGTTATGAAGGAGTTTTACTGTAAATATACTTCGGTATTTTTCAATATTTTTAGATTTCTGTACTTTTTAAACTGCCCTATTTCTTCATTACATTCCATAGTATTTTTTAAGGACAGGCAAATGCTCATTTGTCTGTTTATATGTATATTTTATTGAAAAAAGTAATCTTTGAAAAATGGACAGTCTTGATTACATAAAATATGTAATTGCTGAATGACAAAAGGTATTAGAAACAAAAGTTAGAACACAGAATAACTGGAGAGAAATGTAGCATATATATGACAGAGTAAATATTCTCAAAGTACAAAGAGATCTTATCAAAAAGAGAAAGGTGAATAAAAATAAGAGGAAAAGATATGAACGACATTTCACAAAAGAAGAAATTAATACAGCCAATGTTCGACTTCACCAATAATCAAATAAAAGCAAATTAGGACCAAATGACTTTTTTTTTTTTTGCCCATTTTCTTACCAAAAATTTTTAAAAGCTTGATAATGTCCGTGGGTTTTTTTTTTAAGATTTTTATTAAAATATAGCTAACACAATATTGTTTTAGTTTGATATACACCATAGTTATTCAACTTTTATATACCTGAAGAAGTGATCACCATCATAAGTCCAACAACCATCTAATACCATACAACACTGTCACAATATTATTGACTATAGTCACATGACTTATTTATTTTATACCTGCAAGTTCGAACCTCTTATTCACCTTCGCATTTTCCCACCCCCTCGTTTTTGATTTTTTAATTATAGTTGACATTCAGTATTATTTTATATTAGTTTCAGGTGTACAGCATAGTTGTTAGACATATAACTTACGAAGTGATCCCTATGACTAGTCTAGTATCTACCTGGTACTATGCATAGTTATTACCATATTATTGACTGTATTCCTTATGCTTTACTTTACAATCCCATGACTGTTTCATAACTACTAATTTGTACTTCTCAATCCCTTCACCTTTTTCATCCCATCCCCCCAAACTCCCTCCCATCTGGCAGTCATCAGCTTGCTCTTATTATGATTACAAAAAATCTTGGGTGGGTAGGCAATAAGAGAGCAAGAAGTATGAATGAGGCAGAGCTGAGAAGTCTGAGAACTTAACAAAATGAGCTTTGGGGAAAGAAATCAGATAAAGATGTTGAATTTAGTTCTTAGCTTGTAGGTGGAATTATAAGTGGGCACTTTTTCTGGAGGATAGTCTAGCAATAGATCTCACTTTTAAATATGAATAATCTTTGACCCAGTAATTTTGCTGTAAAATTTTTAGCGTAAAGAAATTAGAGAAATCTGAAAAGAGGGATATTCTAAGATGCTCACCATGGCGTTAATAGCAAAGGCCTAAGTACAGCCTAAACAGTCATCATTAGGGGATTATACAAACATAATGTAGTTGATGCAATATTGTGTGACTGTTAAGGATGGAGAAAAACTAATTAATGGATATGAAAACACCTTCACAATATATTAAGCAAGAAAATTGAGTAATAGAACATTTATGCAGTCACATTTTTGTTTAAAAATAAAAATGTGTATATAGAGATGCACAAGAAAAAGCTTAGAAATAAATACCAAACTCTGAAGAGTGCCCTTCTCTGGAGGGTGAATTTATCGAAGACTTTTACTTTCTATTTTCTAATCCATTTCTTTATTATTTGAATTGAACATGTTTTTATTTTTATAATCGACAAGATGATATTTTTCTTTTGGATAAAGACAGTAACTTACAAGACGACTTCTGATAGAAAATTCCAATGTCAGAAACTTCTTCGTGACCTTCCACGGAGAAAGGAGTCTGCTGGATAATCTTAGGAGCTGTGTTCTGGCGATAACATGCTTTGGGGAGTTTTGAACAGTTTCTGAGTTTCTCTCCATACATTGCCACTGTGAACAGCTGGTTTCATACACTCCTTCCACAAGCTCTGACAGAGTATTCCCAATGTGCTGGATGCCATGCCGGCCACAGGTACAGAAGGCAGAATACTGCCTTAGGGGCCTAAGGCTAAACAGGAGAAATGATTCCTCTAGGTTGATTTCTCTCATTTCTATTTCCAAAGATGCAGAATGACTGTTGAGTTCCTTTTTAACAAGTGAGGTTAGCTTTGAGAGGTAGATACAACATACTGAGGAGCTGGAAACTGCTTTTAACGAATGGTGGGTTCGGTAGATGCTAAATCTATGAATTCTGAGCAGTTCACTGTTGTTCCAGTTTACAGAAAAAGAGAGTTGCTTCTGGAAGCCAAAGACTTAGCTAGGATGAACAGAGGAGGTACATTTGTACCTGAAAAAATATACAGCAGAATATCAATTGGTCAGCCGTAGCCTTCAGAGAAGGCTTAGACAGCTGCAGGGCCTTCTCTGTTCCTCTGCCCTGTGTGCTGTCTCTATCTAAGGCTGGGATGGAGATCCTGAAAGCGGGATTCCAGATTTGCAAGTGGCAAAGTATCAGCCATGAGGAGAGGTGGTACTGTCAGAATGCAAAATGGTTGAGACATTCAGCACCCAAAGCCAAAGTCAGCAGGATACCTTTTGGAAGGAACAAATGTGACAGCCCTTAATTTGGGCCTAAAAATGTACTTGCCCAAACAGAGGGTGAGCAGAAACTGACTTAGCAGCTGTTCATGTGAAAATGGCCTGGTAGTGTTACTTGCCAGAAAAGCAAATGAAGACCATAAATGGGACATAGCTTCAGTTAAGGGGTGAGCACAGTCTTCACCAGTGGGGTCGAGGCTGTCCTGTTCTCAGGCAGAGCCCAGCCATAGGTGCCAGTCAGGAAGTGACAGACCCCAGAAACCATGTCCCAAGAAAGACTGTGGAATGTCCTGCGGCCTCTTATCTTGTAGCAGACCTTAGATATTTGTCATGTGATAGAGGAAATGGACTTGTTTTGCAATGTTCGTCGTCATATATAGGACCATTGGGTAGAAGTTGAGAAAAACACCTCTTGGCTTGATGCAGGAGGAACGGCCAAGCTGCCTCTCGGTGGTGTTAAAAGTATTCACATCATAGACCATGTTTTAGAACCCCGACTTGGATGGAAAATCAGACTTTAGACATCTGTGATAGAGGAAATTGTGTGATGTTTAAAATTGCAGTCCCCAATGCAGTCTTTATTACTTGGCATGGCATGGATACTATTTGGGAAGCAGTGAATTGTGCCAAGACTTGTTTTTTCTCTTTTTTCAGAACATCCCCACAATTGGTGTCATTGCCGTTGTCTTAGCCACACACCTGTGTGATGAAGTCAGTTTGGCAGGCTTTGGATATGACCTCAATCAGCCTAAAACGCCTTTGCATTACTTTGACAATCTCTGCATGGCTGCCATGAAGTTACAGACCATGCATAATGTGACAACGGAGACCAGGTTGCTCCTGAAGCTGGTCAAAGAGGGCGTGGTAAAGGACCTCAGCGGAGGCATCCACTGTGAGTTTTGAACACAGAAGACCTCACTTGAAAATGCAACTCTGACTCTGAAGGCTGTTTTTCATGGCCTTCTTGTTACATTTTATCTTGCAACTACTTGGAAGTGCAGCTGGTGTTTTTAACTTTTAATTTAAAAACAAAACAAAACAAAAAACCAGTTCGCTTTTTCCACTCTTCCCCCCCCCCCTATTTATTTGACATTTGTGTTTTTGCACAAAATTTTGTAAATTAATTGGAAAGACTTTTCAAGGCGAATTGTATGTAACGATGTTTCATTGTATTTTAAGAAAGTTAATTTGTAAAAACTCTGCCCATGTCTCAGGCACATAGACTACCAGGTGATTAAGTGAAAGGAGAAGGGAGGTCAGCCTTTGAAGAGATCACTGAATGCCTGATTCTGGTTGCTTCTCTGGTTCTCTCTGTGCTGGGACGGATGTTTGAGGCACTTCCAGGAGGACGTGCTCAGCAGTTGAACCGCTGGGCTGGTTTGGCTGTGCCGCAGCATGAGGCCTGGGCTGGTTGGGGAGTTCAAGTCCCTCTCCGTTGGTCTGCCTCCTGCCACGAGATGTGCAGGAATCAACCAGAGGAACTGTCCTGGAGGTCCCCCGTCCACGAGAGATGCAGAAGACATTTCCTATGTTCTCTCAGCACTGCAAATCTGCCCTGGGCTGCAGAAGCCGCTGTCTCCCCTGTGATTACGACAACTCTTGAATTTCTTGGGAGTTTTGTACTGCCCTTCCAAAGCACTTAAATGTTAATCTAAGGCATTCCACTGTCTGTCTGAAATGGCTTATAAAAATTAAGATGGAACCTCTTATTATGTGGAATGGTGGAAGAATAAATCCTTTCCAAGAATAACCACATTTTCTGAAACACTGAAATGAAATCCTTCCAGTGTTATAAATTACCTATTTAAAAAAAATTTTTTTTGGATGCCTACCAGACTGTGTACCAGGCAGTGTGCTGGTCGGAAAAATAAATTTAAAAAAATAAAAATTTTTGAGGAGCTCTCACAGTATAGTTAACTTGAGTGCCTTTTTTAAAAAAAGAATATAAGTCTATCTGAAATGTCCTTCTTGGAGGCTGCTAGATGGAGCCCTCACTGTGGATGCCGGCAGCGAGGGACAGAGCGTGAAGGCTGCCTTATCTTGCAAGGGGCCTCATCCCAGATGGCTGTGAACTCTTTTGGAGAGATGTTGGGTGTTGGTGGTTTCCTCCCAGAGAACAGCTTGTTCTAGCTTTTGTCACTTCATTGCCCTCGGCTCTGCTGGCTCTGCTGTCAGAGATCCGCGTCCCTGCTCTGTGTCCCCTGCTGCTCCCGCTCAATTCTAGTTTCTTTTAACTGCAGCCCCAGGGCAGCTCTGACTCGCCACACCTGCTGCCTCCTCAGCCTAAGCAAGCAGGTCAGGAGCCAGGTGATAGCATTCAGCAGAGTCCCTTGGATCCCCAGATCTCTGGATCAGCTCAGAGCAGTCTGCATAGCAAAATATTTCTCTGGTTTTGTGTCTTAAAATTTACCATAGGTTTTGCTTTCTACTTTATAAGATACTATTTAAAAGAAAATGCTTTAAAATTCTCCCCAGTTAAATGACTCAGTTTTAAAGATCGAGGCCTGGGAAGATGGTCCACAGCCATCCTGTGACTCAGGTAGGGTCAGGGCTCCACCACACATCTCCAGCCCCTCATCCTTCAGGGGCTACTGAAAGCCTGATTTCTTTTTTCAAGCCAGGGTTTGTAACTTCCTGAAACAACTTTCCCCACTGTTGTGAGCGCCTCCTCGTGGCTTCCTGTGGATTCATGTCCTTGCAAGATTGCTGAGACATGCGCAACTCGGTGCCCAGCACTTAGTCAACTTGCAGCAAATGTCAGGCCTGGTCCATCCTCACCCCTCCTCATCTCTGTCCTTTTCTGCATCCTTATATCGCTTTACCCACAACTCTTAATGTTTAATTACTAGCAGGCAATAAGTGCCCTAAATGAATCAAAAGGTATATTTTTTTCAAAGGCCTTTTCTGGAGTCACTCCCTCAGCCAATCGGCGTTGATCAGAGGCCACCTTCAGGAACCTTGCACTTGGGCAGTGATTTGTTGGAAGCTGCTGCTTTGCTTCAGAGTTGCTCCTTCCTCACCCCACCCCACCCGCTGTCGCTTTTCTGGAAACAGACCTCTAGGTGCTTCAGGATGTCACAAGGTTGATCTCCAGTGACTGAGGTTTCAACTTTCTATAGCTTTGCAGGCACCCATGCACATGGTTATAATCATTGGTTTTGAGGCAACTTAGGACAACTTATACATGTTATGTATTTTAACATAACTTCTTACTGGAACTTTGAGCCACAGAAAATAATCAGTAAACTTTAGGGGTTTAGTTTTTGTTTTTTTTTTCTCCTACAGAGAGCATATTCTCTCCAGAAACCTAGGCTGGCCTTAGAAAAACTGCTTTGGAACTGGGATGGGTACCTCCTCATGACATCTCATGTTTTTAGGCAAAGCTAAATTGGGATCTAGACAAGGTGTTACCTTGCCTGCTTTATCGCTCCTTTTGTGTCCCTTCCCCCCCCCCCATTCCCAAGAGTGTTTTAATAAGGCACTGACCATGTCTATTTCCACAGATTTGTTGGGTGGGGCTGGGGTAGTCTCATCATTTGTTGGACCCATCAGTTAAAATAAGTTGTCAAACCAACTCTTTTGCTTATGTTGAACCTCTGGACCATCAGCAGTTCGTCCGGTTTGTGCTGCTGGGGCTTAGTTGTAAAAGTAAAAGCAAAAGCTGTGGTCACACCCTAGTCTCCCCAGGTTATTAAAGATTTCTAAAACCAAAGACCACTTTGTTTTAGCTACATTCTAACCCCAGCGGTTGGGACTTGATATCAAAGGGATTGTTGAATTTGCCTTATTACTGTCTCAAGAGAAACTTTCAGCCCAGTATCGTAGGAAGATTAAGAAATGCTGACTGAGTCTCCTCCTTGGCAGGTTTACAGCATCCATCTGTGTGGGTTATTTTTTCATCTGTTCTTTGAGACACTTCAGTTAAGTTTATTGAAAAAGAAGAAAAGGAACAATGCTTGTGATTTAGCAGAATTCCCCTTAGAATGAAGTGAGCTTTTAATATGCTTGAATAGCAAGCAGGAACCATGTGACACCAGGGACTTCTTTTATTCACACACATGGTAACAAAATTTCCCTCAAACAAAAGACCTTGTGTTTGTTGCCTGTGTGACCAAGGTCCTTGTTCCCAGGCTCTGACCCCGATGAAGGCGCCCCAGACGACCACACACTCAGCTCTCAGAGCAGGGCAGACAATAAGGGAGGTGGACACAGGACACAGAGCACACTAAAAACAGGTCTCCCTGCTCCCCCTGGAGATTGAGACACTCTGGCCCAATCATATGAGTCTTTATTCTCTCCTTTCCCACTTCCCAAGATCTTTTTGGACAGCATGGGTTTGTGTTCTCAAAACATGATATTTATCTGTATTTACCTACAACCAACACTCAATATAAATCAAGTAAATTGGGAAGGAGAACTATTCATTAAACATGCACACTCAAATTTCATTGACTAGAAATTAATGTTTCCCAAAAAGAAATTGCAGTCTTAGTAGTCTGACTTTCATTATCAGAATGATTAGATTTGACTAATTTCCAACATTAAATTTCAACCATTTAGCAAGAAGAAAAGCATCCATATTAGCAAGCTATGCTGCAACAAGAATAAATAACATGCTATGAAATTTAGTTCTAACTTTTTCAAAAGCAAATTTTTCCAATGAACTGCTTCAATAAAGTGTGTAGGAAGGAAGGCAGGTTTATAAATTTCCTTCTGTCTGGAAGAGAGATGTCAAGTGTTGCACTGGTGTCAGGCTACCTTCCAAGATTTGGCAGATGTAGCCATTATAGCCTTTGCGCAGCTCGAAATGTTAAAATGAATTTTCAGAAAATGTAAACATTAAAGAAACCATTCAGTATATACCTCATAGCAGCAATAACTGCACACTAAAAATATGTAACTTCTAAAAGAGCATTGTATTTCCACTGTATCCTCTGTTATCTGGCTTATGTTTTTTGACTTATTGAAGGAAATCAGTTCCAGGAAAAACTGATATTAAAACGATGAGCTTATTTGAAATGTTGGTGATATCCTCGATTTGAAAGACTACTATGAATTACCAGACAGTAATATGAATAGGATAGATGATTTTTTGTGTGCAGTGAGGGCCAATTGAAGTAGATTAAGAACAATTGTCAAATACAGAAGTAGTTACCCATAACATATCAAGATAGCACTCGTTTGGGGTGGAAAGAAATTGACCATCAGCCCTAGAGCACTGAGAATTCAAGAGTATATCTGTACCTAACTGGCAGAATTTTATACTTTATTCTGTCTATAGTACCTACAACAAGGCCTTGACTATTGTGGGCATCACATAAATATGTTTTTATTTATTTGATACTGTAATTAAATTTAAAGATGGGCAGCTGCTGGTCTAAGATTGGATATAAAATGGAGAGCTCTAGGGTGTAGACATTGGGTGAACAGTGTCTTTTATGCCAAGAGGAACAGAATACAGGTAACTAAAGCAATAAATGAACGCGGTCACTTTTTCTGTATATAATTGTCCTAGTGATTTAAATGACATTTTTAAAATATGCCAAAAGCTGAATAGGCCTGTTTAATGACTGTATATATATCCATACATTTTGGAAAACCAACTTATTGCTGACGTGTCTAAAATAGGTTTGTACCTTATCTTTTCAAAGACCTGCTGTGTTATTGTGATTTATAATTAGAAATACACATTTGGTCTTCCTTCCTTTTTTGTCACAGAGCTCCCAGAACCCTTGGAAGTTCCTACGTAAGAGAGACGTAAAGGTGCCTATTACTATGTGTATGACTTTTGGGAAGCACCTAAGGATGGGGGCTAGTTGCCAACAGTGCCAACCGAGTAATCAGAGGGTTGGAACTTTCGGTCCCATTCCCTGACCTCCAGGGAGGGGAGAGGGGCTGGAGATTGAATCAGTCACCAGTGGCCAATGATTTTCTGCCTATGTAATGAAGCCCCTACAAAACCCCAGAAGGATGAGGTTCAGAGAGCTTCTGGGTTTGTGAGCACATGGAGGTGTGAGGAGAGTGGATAATCTGGAAAGAACAAGGAAGGACCTCGGCCCCATCACCATACCTTGCCCTATGTCTCTTTTCTGTCTGGGTATTCCTGAGTTATATCCTTTTACAATAAATCAGTGATCTAGAAACATGTTTTTCTGAGTTCTATGAGCCACCCTAGCATGTTAATCCAACCTGAGGAGAGGATCTTGGGAACCTCTGATTTAGAGCCAATCAAAAGTACAGGTAACAACCTGGACTTAATGATGGGCATCCTGAATTGGAGGTCATTGGAACCTCCAATTTATAGCGTCTGAAATGGTGGGGATGGCAGTTTTGTAGGACAGAGCCCTCAACCTGTGGAATCTGATACTATCTACAGGTAGATAGTGTCAGAATTGAATCAAATTCTCTGACACCCTGCTAGTGTCTGAGCACTGCTTGTCAGAGGTGTGAGGAACCCCCCCCACACATATTGAAATTGTGCATCAGGTATGGGTTGGGGTTTCATATTGTAAGAGGAACGCTCCTGCATCAAAGGCTTTATGTTTTGTATTCAAGGCAGCCATAGTGAATTTATTACATGGAATTTGGGAACCAAGATAATATACCTTGTTTGTGTCTATATATTTGTCTTTTTTTTTTTTTTTTTTTTGCTATACATAGTTTACTCAATAAAGACTATTTTTAAAAGATAGTAATGCTAAAGATTTGATCATTTTGAATTATGCAGCCCTGTCTTTAAGATAAGGCAGACAAATGACAGGTTTTGTTCTGGATCTGCTTTCTCTTCCAGTGTGATGTTCAGTATGAAAAATAAGTGAGATTCAAAACACACACACACACACACACACACACACACACACTGAACAAGCAAAACTAGATTCTAGTCTAAACCAAGAGTCTTGTCCTAAAATGAAAGGTTGAACGGAATGTCCCAGCAGTGGCTTTTCCCTCCCCATCTTTTGCCTGTGGCTCTTCTGTGTCACTTTTCTCTGCAAACCTGACCTAAATGTAAGAACATGGGTGCCCTGCGAACACAGAGGGCGAGCTGAGGAGAGGTCAGAAGGGACAGGCCCTCCCTCTGTCCTCCTGCTAACCTCCCCTTCTCTCCTAACAATGCCACCACTAGTCACATGGGAAGACTAACAAGGAATGAGGAACCATCTGGGCAACCTCCTGCTTCACAGACAAGCATTTCCTTTCAGGGTTCATGGACATTAGCCTGCACTCCCCATCCAGAAGGGGTGGGCATTCTCAGTTCCAATTACACCGCTCAATTGGCAGGTCAAATATCCTGATTTTGACTTTGCAAAATATAATCCCCATACTCATTGCTTTATATACTTATTCCTAGTAACCTATTTTGTGTTTTTTAAAGTAGTGATCCAGACACACTTGGAGTCACTTTTAGGAGGGGTTCTCTCCACTTCCATCACAGCCTGCAGCTACTTCAAAGTCTCCAGAATTTCCCCCAGACCACGCTTCATAAAGAACTAATCTTATTTGGTGACAGACAGAGGGGAGGAGGTTGGGAGGGTGGGAGAATGGGGTGAAGAGCTAAAGAAGTACAAATTAGTAGTTGATAGTTGGGCACAGGGAGCATGGCAGAGAGAATGCAGTTAGCATTAATATGATGGCTAAGTGGATGGCCAGGGGAGAAAAGGGATCATTTTATGAACATTATAGATGTCTAACCAATGTATTGTATACTTGAAACTAATTTAAATAAATAAATTTATTTAAAAAAAAGAAAAAGAACTAGTCTTGATTTTCTTCCCCTCTCCTTCTCTGTCCATCCCCACCCTGCTCACGTCCTGCGAACGTGAACACTGATTTAGCTTTCCTCCAACTAGAAAGAATCCTTCCTCTTCAGGAGAATGGCAAAATTGGGCTAGCAAGCAAGGAGATTCTGGCCAGGGACAAGGGGCAAGGACCATGACCTTGCTTCTATTTGTCAGATGTCAAAACTTCCTGCAGAAACAAAGGACTCCAATTTTTATTGTCCAATTTTGAATACTCCTGAAAAAAGATGTTAAGTTTTAAAATATTATTTAACATTGAAATATGAAATAGAAGAAAAGCTAAAAATCATTTTTTATTTAGCCCTTTGAAGTCTCTTTGTGAATACATTGATATATGACCTTCTTTGTATAACAAACTTGCATTTAAGTAGCCCTACAGTTGTCCTGCTTATGCACTGGGGGGAATAAAAAGCCTCTATTGACACCCATAGAAGCAACTTGTTTAAGAGAGAGGAGAGGGAAATATTTTAAAGTGCTGGTCCTGTGATCCAACAGCCCAAACAGGTATGGCATGATGGGGTGCTTGGCCATCATCAGCTTTGTGGATCCCTCTATGTTGCTCTCATTGACCCAAAGGTCTGCTTGTCTCAACTCTGGGAGAGGTCTGATTGGGTCAGAAAAAAGGCCCTGCTGAGACCTACTTGCTCAAGATGCACCCCACATTTTCCAAAATTTGGAACTGAAATCAAACCCAATGATGGCTTTATTTTCAAACACACTAAACCACACCAGGTTTTAGAAATGGGAGCAAGACTAACAGTGGGGACCCTTCTGCAGGACACTCAGTGCTGTGGCTCAGGCATTCCATTCTCAACACCGTTTCTTCAAAGGCTGAAAACAGTTGATGTTCTGCCTACAATGTAAACAGACATTCTTGGCTGTATCTTAGTACCCAGCAGGGCTAGCCTAAAGGTATTGCCCTGTGCCACCTGGCTCCAGCTCCTCTCCTGCTTTTCCAGCATGGTCACCCTTTGTCCCGTTAGACTCAGAGAGCCATGGCTGGACCCTGATGGACAGGCTGCAAACAACATGGCCCCTGTCCTACCACCCTGATGTTCAGTATACGGGGGGAAAGAAGTAAACGTAACAACGGTAGGGGTTAGAGCAAAGGGAAAGTGCACCATGGAACATAAGAGGAGCTGTCAGGAAGTCACCCTGAAGCCAAAACAGTGGTTAGAGGGGTGAGGGACAGTGGAGAGGAGAGTTCCTGGCAGAGGAAACATTTTTCGCCCAAGTGACACGGCTTTTTCAGGCCAAACCCAGAAGACAAGTATAGGATCAGACTGCCGCTTCGAGAGGAATGAAGACCCCGCAGTCCAGACTAAGACAAACACCAGGGGAAAGAGCACTTTTGGAGCCAGTAGGGGTGTTAATGTGGGAATTATTTAATATGACTTGTACTGAAAAACATCACTGCGGCTGCAGGTGGAAAGAGAATAAGAGGCGGAGGAGGGGAGACCGGAAACAGGAAGGATGGGAAAACCAAGGAAGGTGATTTCATTGGGGGTGAGACTGAAAAGTGGGTGGTGCTAGAGGTGTCAGTCTGGTGGGCCTCACGATCCTCCAGGCTGCCTTCTGACTTGGAATTCTGCCAGCTGTTTTTCTAGATTCATCTGGCGGGGCGGGGAAGGTGACTGGAGAGAGAACATGGGACAAGAAGCAAGAGGTGAGGAGGTAGGCCTGCCTCTGCCATGACACCCATATATGATCTGGGGCAAGTCGCAGCCCCTCTCTGGGCTTCTCTTCTGTTAAACAGGGCATCGGCAGGTTCCCAGCACCCATTAATTTTTCTTTAATAAAAAGAAAACGGCCAACGCTAAAAAGAGTGGCCGTTAGAGTGGGCCGTAGCGCCACCTAGTGTCCACGAAGTGCGTGCCCCAGTGTGGCAGGTCGGACCCACTCCCCTGCAGCAACAGTTCTGCAGGCCCACGTCCTCGCTGGCTGCTGGCACTTTCTTGCTTCCTGCGCTCTCTCCGACCACTTCTCCCCAGGCTCCCTCCCTTCCTCCCCCCACATCTCTGCCCTCGATCCTCTTTCTTCTTTCTCCCCTTTAATATATGTGTTAATTCATAGAGATCTACTTAATCATTTTAATAGCTGTTTGAATACACCATAATTATACTAATCCTCTAAGAAAAGACAATTAGGTTGTTTTAATTTTTTAATATTATAAATAATCTATATTTAAATTCTCGTCAGATAATTTTCTTAAGATAAATTCCTAGTATTGGAATTGCTAGGTTAAAGAAATATATGTATCTCCCCCTTTAAAAAAAAAAAAAAAATCTTGGTCTATATTGTCAAATTGCCCTCCAAAATGGTCTTAGTAATTTATACTCCCCTAAACAATGAAGAAATTAATAAAACGAATAATAGAAAAATAATAGAATCAACAAACCCGAAAGTTGTTTCTTTGAAAAGATTAACAAAACTAGGAAAACTTTAGCTGCATTGATCAAGATATAAGATAATACTCAAATTAGTTTATTCAAAAATAAAAGAAGTGATATTACTACTGACCTTATGGAAATAAAAAAAGAATCATAAGGGGCTACTGTAAACAACGGTATGTTGACAAATTAGGTAACGGATGAAATGGAAAGACTCCTAGAAGGATACAAACTATTGAAACTATCTCAAGAAAAATAAGAAATATGAAAGAACTATAACAAGTAAAGAGATTGAATTCATAATTAATAAACTTTCCACAAAGAACAGTTCAGGACCAGATAGTTTCACTGGTAAATTTTACCAAAAATTTAAAGAATTAATACAAATTCTTCACGAAGTCTTCCAAAACCAAAGAACACTTCTCAACTCATTCTATAAGGCCAATATTATTACCCCAATACCAAAACCAGAAAAGACACCATAAGCAAAGAAAACTATAGAGCAATATTTATTATCAATATAGATGCGAAGATTATCAATAAAATACTAGCAAATCGAACCTAGCAATATATAAATTAATTATACACCATGACCAGGGGTTTATTCTAGGAATGCAAGATTAGTTTAACATCCAAAAACCAATTTTTGTAATACATTATATCCATAGAATAAAAAAAAGCTATCCGATCATCTCAATAAATGAAAAAAAAAATGGGAAAAAAATCCAACATTCTTTTGTGGTAAAAACATCAAAAAGATTAGAAATAGAAGGAACCTTCCTCAATCTGATAAAGGGCATCTATTATAAGGCCACAGCTAATGAGTTTTCACTTAATGGTGAAAGACTAAATGCTTTCCCCCAAGGGTCAGAAATAAGACAAGGATGTCTGATGTCATGATTTCTATTCAACGTTGTACTAAAGATTCTCTCCAGGACAACTGGGCAAGAAAATAAAATAAAAACCATCCAGATTGGAAAGGAATAAGTACAAACAGTCTCTATTTGCAGATGACATGATCTTATACATAAAAAAAAATTCTAAGAAATCCACTATAAATGATTAAACTAATAAAAGAGTTCAGCAAGTTTACAGGATACTAGATTAATGTATAAAAATCAATTGTATTTCTATATGGTAGCTATGAGCAAACTAAAGCTGATATTAAGAAAACAATTTCATTTACAATAGCATCAAAAAATTAAATACTTATGAATATAAAAGTAATCTTTTAACAAAAGAAATGCAAAATTCATACATTGAAAACTACAAAACATTGTTGAAAACAATTAAAGAAGCCCTAAATAGAAAGACATTCCATATTCATAGATTTTAAAAAATATATCATTAAGATGACAATACTCCCCCCAAATTGATCTACAGATTCAATGAAATCTTATCAAAATTTCAATCGCCTGCTTTGCAGTAATGGATAAACTGATCTTAAAATTCACATAGAAGTGCAAGAAAACATAAATAGCCAAAGCAATCTTGAAAAAGAAAAACAAAGTTGGAAGATGCACATTTCCCAACTTTAAAACTTATTACCAAATGACAGGAATCAAAACGGTGTGGTACTAGCATAAGGACAGATATATAGACCAGTGGGATAAAACTGAATGTCCAGAAATAAAATCATATATCAATGCCCAATTGATTGTCAATAAGCATTCCAACTTCAATGAGAAAGAACAGTCCCCTCAATAACCAGTGCTGGGACAATTAGATTTCCACATGCAAAACAATGAAGGTGGATCTCTATCTCACACTATGTACAAAAACTAATTCAAAATGAATCAATGGCCCAAATATAGGAGTTAACACTATATAAAACTCGTAAAAGAAAACATAAAGGTAAATCTTTATGGTCTTGGATTTGGCATTGGCTTATTAGATATGACACCAAAAGCATGAGCAACAACAGCAAAAAAATGGATAAACTAGATCTCATCATAATTTAAAACTTCGAGAGACACCATCAAGAAAGTGAGAAGACAACCCATAACATGGGAGAAAATTTTTGCAAATTATATACTTATTGTATCTAGAATATAGGAAGAACTATTATAACTCAAAAATGAAAAGACAGCTCAATTTAAAATTAGGCAAAGGATCTGAATAGACATTTCTCTAAAGAAGATAAACAAAAGGCAAATGAAGAGATGCTCAATATCATTAGCCATGCAAATCAAAACCACAATGAGATACCACTTCACACCTGCTAAGATGGCTAGAATAATAATAATAATAATAATAATAATAATAATTATAATAATATTAAAAGCTAATAACAAGTGTTGGCAAGAATGTGGAGAAATTATAACCCTCACACATTGCTGGTAGGAATATAAAATGGTGCAGCTGCTTTGGGAAACAGTCTGGTACTTCCTCAAATAGTTAAACAGAGAGTTATATGACCCAGCAATTCCATTTCAACTATATACCTAAAAGAAATGAAAACATATGTCCACACAAAAACTTGTGCACCAATATTCGTAGCAGCATTATTTGTAATAGCCAGAACATGGAAACAACCCAAATTCTATCAATAAACAGAGAAATATAGTGTGGTATATCTACACAGTGGAATATTATGTAGCTATAAAAAGGAATGGAATACCAATACAAGATGGATGAACCTTGAAAACATTATGCTGACTTAAAGAAGCCAGTCAAAAAGAACCACGTATTGTTTGATTCGATTTAAGTGAAATGCCTAGAATAGGCAGATATAGAGAGACAAAAAGCAGATTAATGCTTCCCTAGAGCTGGAGATGATGGGAGGATTGGGAGTGATAGCTAAAGGGTGCTGAGTTTTGTTTTATTTTCTGAATAAAGAAAATATTCTAATTAACTATGAAATAAATGAATGCACAAATCTATGAATGTACTAAAAACCAATGAATTGCACACTCTAAATGGATGAAGTATATACCATGTGAGTTATAGCTCAATAAAACTGTTAAAAATGTTCAAATTTTCTTCATCCTTCTGAAGACACTAAAGCTGTCGTCTCAGTAGCCTCCTCAGAACCCAGGACATCCCTTTGTGGCCATTTAGATGCTGCAGGTCAAACATTAGTGATACTCTGCCCCCTTTGCATCCAGCTGGAGCCAATCTCCCACCTCATCCCAAGGAGGTGTCCAACTGTCTTTTCTGCTCCCTAGATCAGACTCCACTTCTAAAAAGTATCATGAGACCTCGAAGATTACATACAGCTAATCCTGCAGCTGCCACAGTACAGCTGCCATGGAAGACACTGGGAATGTCCTCCAATCTGGTCCGATGTTGTTGCTCACTCTGAAGCTGAGCGGACACTCACCCATAGAGTCAAAGAAGTCCAAAAGTTCAGTGGAGGTTACATAATCTTCTCCACCCAAGAAAGGGTTCCATGTACTTGCCTGCATGGGGCCTCCAGGCCAGAGGAAAGATTCCGATGCGTCCCCAGGACTACCTGTGAGCCATGTTTTCCTCTCCCCTGATTCCTGGCTACAGAAACTCCTGTTACCAGGCCATAGCCTTGGCTTGGCCCTGGAGGTTGGGTCAGCTGCCTCACTGAATCCCCATGGCCACAGAATGTCCTTCTCATGGCCCAGACCCCAGTCAGAAAGGAGAGAGAGAGTCTACAAAGAATAGGCACACACGGAGAGGTGGACCAATCTTGCCTTAAATGGGGTCACCAGCAGAAGCAAATTTGCCTGAAGTCAGTGGAGCTTAAGCTCAGGGCCCTCACTTTTATCGGCTCTTTCCAATTCCATTGTAAGTATAGTCCGAAACTATACTTTATATTTTCTGTTTTCTTTTAATTTGTTCAGGTATGTTTTATTGCCCAAAAGGTTGTCCAAGACCAAAGTGCAGCAGGATAGGTGTCTTGTGTGGGCTCTCCCCTGGGCCTGCAGATGGCTTTTTGCTATGTGCTTATATGCTTTCTCTTCTTATAAGGACACTAATTGTATCAAGTCAGGGCCCCACCATTACGACCTCACTTAACCTTAATTACTTCCTTAGAGACCCCATATCTAAATACAGCCACATTGAGGGTTATGGCTTTAACATGCGAATCTGGGGGGACACAGACACTTGGTGAGTGTTTCGCATGAGCTTGAGTAGAATGTGTGTTCTACTCTTATTGGATGAAATACTCTAAAGATGTCAGTTAGGTCCACACAATTGACGGTGCTGTTCAGTTCAACTATGTAATTACTGATTTTCTGTCCTCTGGATCTGTCAGTTTGCTCAACTCTTTTCTTGTTGTGAAGATGGGAGCATTGACTTCTAAACTCTTTACATGTTGGAGCTGAAATCTCCCTGATTTGCTTTTTTGAGCCAGATAGAGTTACAAATAGGGAGTGGGAAAGTGTAGACAGCCCCTCTCGGTGACCTTGGGAATGTATGTAGATGCAATGTCTTCATCCATCTATGCTGGAGAAGAAAAAGTTTTCCTTTGAAGCGTGGAAAATAAAGATGGGATGGAAATAGGGACAGAGAAGGAGAAAGAAGTTTCAAAGTGTTCTTGAGTCCGTGGTCTCAGTACCAAGGACAGAGGGTAGCTGGTGTTCCCAAAAGGCATTCTGAAAGAGGATTTACAAACTCAGAGAGACCCTGGAGCATAAGCATGGGGGTTCTGGGGGCCTTATTTTCAATGTGCAGGCTGGACGCCAACCAGTCAGAATTCACAGGGCATTTCAGGGGTCTATAGGATCAGGCAGACAGAATATTCAGTATTGAATTTATGCCTACCTGCCATAAAAATCTTTACCAGGCACTGTGCCAAGTACATTGCAAAGATTATCCTTATGATAAATCTGTAAAGGTGTGTGATATCCCTCACTTCACAGATAAAAAAACTAAGAGGAAAGATGACTTACCCAAGCCACACTGCTGATAAGTCTAGAGGCCAGGATTCATTTTCACAGGTGGGGCAACAGAGGTTCAGAGGGGTGACATCACTTGCACAAGATCACACAGATGGCAAAGCTTTAGGATTTTAATCGATATTTCCCTAACAGCATGAAACCTTACACAGATACTCCCTTGCTTGATGCAGGGTTGGAGCTCTGAGTCTCACCAACTTCCGGGGAGGGGAAGGGCCTGGGAAGGACCTTGACTCTGCAGAAATCAGGAAACCATAGGAAGGGCTCTCCCAGACACAGGCCGCGGTTACACAGCAATGGGGCAGACAGTCTGGAGAGAGCCCCTTACTTCAGTAGAGATTCAGGTGTCTCAAGCCAAAAGATTGTCAAACCCAGGCTGGCATTTGCTGCCAGAGCTCCAGGGCAGTGGTCAAGCAGTCTGTTAAAAATCTCGAACTTTGGTGGTAAATTTAATGTCATGTGTTTTTTTTTAACCATAAAAATAAGAAGAAGAAAATCTTGAATTTCATTGCCGTATTGTTGAGAAGTAGCAAAAAAAATTGGAAATTACCTAAATGTCCAATAATAATAACTAACATTCCTTGGGTTCTTGCTAATTGCCAAGCAATATTCTGAACACTTTATGTTCATTATCTCATTTAATTCTCATAACATCATACTGAGTTAGGTACTATTATTATCTCCACTTTACAAATGCGTAAACTGAGGCACGGGGAGGTTAAGCAACTGTCCAAAGGTCACACAGCTAGTGCGTGGTAGAGCTGGGATGTGCAGCCTCATTCCAGAAGCTGTAATCCTAAACACTGTAGTATTATATTTTGGAGTGGTGCAGCTATTCAGGAGCACAATCTTATAGTGTTTAGTCAAATGTAGTATAGCCATACCTATGACCTACGACAAAGCAATTTCGCTCCTGGGTATATATTTTTATTGTAGAGAAATTCTCACACAGGTTTAAAAAGGGGACATGTATAAGAATATTTATCACAGCATATTGGGTGGCACTTTGGGTGTCAACCTGGCGGAGGGGACAGGTGCATGTGGCAGTTAGAAGTGACAGACCTGTTGTAGATGCTACAGGATGGATCTATCTTAAAATCAAAGAGCTGAGCACAAAAAGCAAATGAGAGAATTAAATCCATGTCAGCCAGTGTCCAATCAACAAAATGGAAACTACCACAAACATTTTGGAGGGAATTTAACACAGAGCATTGGTGAAAAACGAGTTGGAATTCCTGTAGGAACAAAAGTGGAAGGTCAAGCTATCTACGGTTTTGTACCTGCTAAAACAGTGTTACCAAAAGCTCACACTCACCACCTGTTACTGCTGCTGTCACTGCTGCCACCACTGTTGCTATTGCTATGGAGAGAGTTGCCACCAGATGCCCTGGCCCCAAAAAATCTTCATACATCTCCCCGTTCCAATCTTCCCCCATTGTCTATCATTGGCAGAACCTAACAGGTAGACAGGCAGCCAGTCTAGGAATATAGTTTTCAGACTTGCAACCCCTGCAGTCTGATAGAGGATGATACAGACAAGCAAGTGAGAAACACAAACATGATCCCGCACAGTCCACCCCTTTAACTACTCAGCATCTATAGCACCCATATTTAAACTAACAAATGACAACAATCATTACACCCCATGCTACTGCCTAGCAAGAAGCAACCATTACTCACACAAATGAGAACACACTCACCCTCTCTACAAAATATTAGACACAAATCCAGCTAGTCACTGCCGCCATCTCTGGGCAATATTAACTTCTCGTCTAGTTCAGTCACCAAACCCACCTAAATTTTCTGTTACCTAGAAACTATATTGTTATGTTATACACCATCAACATTTCTTATATAAGTGATTAGGGGAAAGACAGGGAGGAAAAATGATTAATGTACAGAAAAAGAAGAATATGTGCATACCTGTAACTGGTCACAAGACCTTGGCTGATATCAGAATTTCTGAGTTTATAAGACACAAATATGTGACAGTTCTACAAATGGTATTTGGGGTTAAGATCCAGGGACTCAGCAGCCCCCCATTTCTGTTGAGAATCAAAATTGCTGGGCAGCTGGGGGTGCTAACAAGATAGCATTCAATGGTATAAGTTAGGGAAGTATGAGCCCATTCTCCAGGGACCTAAGTGCAGATCCTAGAAGCCCAGGCCCCAAAGATCATCCAATACTGAAGTTAATAACGTAGCCCTGGAGTCAACAAGCCAACTTGAGTCCAACTTGTACTACTTCCTAGAAGCGTGGACTTGAGCAAGCTCCTGACCTCCCAGTGTGTCTCATCTGGAATAGAAGGTTAAATGAGATAATCAGGGTAAAGCGCTCCATAAATATTAGCTATTAGTATTAATAGTTGTCACTGTTAATTTTTTTTTTATGCCTGAGGGCCGTCTAGAAAGGGCAGTCCAGTACTTACAGTTATTTAGGTTTTAAATTAATGTTCTATTCATTAAAATAAAAATAACCTAGTTATGTTTAAGCTGTTATGCTCAGTTTACACATCTTGTTATTCTGTTCATAAGTATGGCAAGATAAGAACAGTAACCTTCAGTTTTCGTTGATTAATGTTCTATTAACTCAACTTAAAGCCCCTAAGTTCCCTTTAAGAATCATTTGCAAACTTAATTAAATTCTCTTAAACACTTTGAACTGCATTTATAAATTTAATATATTACATTTCCTTTGTAAGCATTTCAGTTGCCTAACAAAGTAAACATATAACTCTAACAAGCTTATAACAAGATATAATAATATCTCTAAGTAATAAATTCTAATTAGCCTAAGAAGTAAAATGTATTAGTATAGCAAAGCGCTAGTTTTCTTTTAAATCCCGTTAATACAAAAGTGGAGTCAAATTGGTCTAACCAATATACTCTATACTTGAAACTAATAATAAAATAAAATTTTAAAAAATTGATAGCTATTGCCGCATTGGCTTCAAAAAAATTGTATCAATTTATATTCCAACAACAAAGTGTGTATTATTTGAAACAGTGAGAAAAAGTAAAAATCTATATTCTCAAAAGTGCTTCAAAACTGGTTAAATTATAGTAAATATAGTCAAGGGATTATTTCCTAGCAGCTATGAATGGTGTTATGGATGAATGTTTAATGACATAAAAATATTTATCATGAAAGGTTAAGTTACAAAAACAAATTAATTCATTGGAATTCATATATACTTTTAAAGACAATCTACCTATACATTCATCCATAGTCTGTATAACAAAGTGTTAATTGTGGTTATCTTTGGGTAATAGAATTACAGGTCATTAAAACATTTTTTTTTCTTATGCTCTCTGGAATTTTCTAAATGATCTAGAGGAAAAAATCATGTTTTTGCAATCATTAAAAACATTAAATCATAATCTATTTTTTAAAATAATAATAAAACACTATGCTGACGAAAAAAATGGAGTCAAATAGTTTTTTCTCTTCTGACTTAAAATCACAAGTCTAAATTCTATTACATATTCCAACCTGGAAATATCAGGCTACTTTATAGTGTTTAATATGTTAGATTATCTCGAATTTTACAATATTTTAAAGATCCAAATATACAGGAGTTACTCCTACACTTAAAATGAAAGTTTGATCCCTAGGGCTTAATTTGTTTCGTTGTCTTCATGTCTGAACCTGAACTTTCCCAGGCTAGGAAAGGGCTCTTGAAGAAGCAGACACGCCATGTCTCATAGGCTGAGGGCGCCACCCTCAGGGAACTGGGGACACTAGGCTGGCAGTTTATGGCCACGATGTGAGATTTTTTTGGTCGGATCTTCAAGACTGAGGATCTGGGAGCTCCAGAATCCAGGAGGCCACAGTTGGACTCTCCAGTCCATCCTTTTTATGCTTGGGATGACAACAGGGAGCCCCAAGTCCATTCCTTTCAGATAAAATTGGTTTTGCAACCCAGGCTCTTGGGGTATTTAGCCCCTTACCCAACTTTCCATAATTTCTTTTTCAACTTTCACTGGTTTGGCTGGGGAGTTAGCATGCCCATTCCCCATGATCATCCCCATCCCCCAAAGTTCTCCAGTTGCATTCAGCCAACCTACTCACTGTCTAATCCATGTCTTGTTGACTTTAGCTGCTTCAAGAAGAGCAGTCTAAGGACATAGCATTTCCCCTCAAGCATATGTTGCTGCCCAGCACAGAGTTTAGAGGAGTAGGAACTTTTCTGGTGATAATGATTTGCTGTTTGTTTTGGATTTTCCTCCCCTTATTCAACCTACCTTCCTGCCTTTATTTTCAGAATCTTGATCCATTTAAGGGGATTAGGCTGGGGTGTTGGACAGAGGAGAAAGAGGTGGTTTGGGGGGAAACTCAGAGGCCAGGAGTAGCAGTGCCCACCAGGGAGGGGTCAGGACCTCAGGTGGCAGGGCTGGGCCTTGTGGGCTTCCGGGGAGGGCGTGGACATGACCCAGGGCCCGGGGCTGCCTATCTTAGCAAGGAAGCAGCAGAGCTGAGGCTCAAACATGGAGCTTTCACAGTGGCCCTGACATGCTGTGGACTTAAAGCTCCTCGTTTTCCCCGCTTTCTGACATCATCTTAGGTTCCTGAGCTCTTACACAGGCCCAGGGATGAAGAGCCCCATTCTCGCCTCCAAAATCAAGCAAGAGTGAATTTTTCCACAGCCCTGGCAGAGGTGGAATCAGATCTAATTTGATTTTAATGAAATAAAGAAGAGTAATATTTCTAGCATACCTGAATTCTGTTATATTTGCATGAAACAATTCTATTTGGAGTAGTAGAAAGAGCACTGCAGACTGTGCCTTGCTCAGCTGGTTAACAGCTGCGGGACCCTGAGCAAATTACTTCACTTCTGCAGCCCTCAGTTTTCTCTTTTATAAAATAAGAATGAGCTTTCCATCTACCAGGGTCCCTCGCAGACCCAGGCCTGGTTCCTCTGCCTGAGTCCAGAGCTGAGTACCCCCCGTGGGTGTGTTAGAGTCACCCTCACCCTGTGCCAAAGAGCAGCCTGTGCTGGCCCAGCCTGGCCAGCAGAGGGCACTGCCACACCATGCCGACTGTTCCTGCCTATGTCTGAGGCATGGGCCTCTCAAGAAGGCCACCACATCTCAGGGCTAAATGGAGCGGGATGTGTCTAGCATCCATGCCCCTTTCAGTGGAGCAGCCCCTACCCTCACGTCTCATCAACCTGTAGGCATAAGGTGACGTATCTCCAGGATCTGTCCTCTGAAGCTCCCACAAACAGATCTTACCTCCCTCGGCACTGAGTCTTGTTTGGAAGTCCCTGGGGTAGCTTCTACATGGTCACAAACCAGTCTTCACCTATAGAGCACCACCGCAGCTCTGCCAGGCATCTGGGGTGCTCCACATGGCATCCGTGGCCCCCCAGACCCACAGCAGCTTCTCCTTCCACCATGGGTCAAAGCTGAGAAATGGTGAGAACAGTGAACACTTTCCCCACTCTCTAGGAGAAGAATGAGGACTCAGCTCTGAGTCTTCAGAGGCCAGACCAGGAGACACTGGCCCTCCCATCATCAATTCTTCCCTTCTCACAGCCAGAGCCAGGTCACTGGGTCATCCCCTCAGGCTCAGCTCCCAGATGACCTCAAGGGTCCAGGTCGCCCCAAGTGTGTGACTCTCACTTAACAAACCAACACTTCAGCTCCCACAGTGTTCCAGGGCCTCTCATGCTTCTCATGTCACTTAATCTCAAGAAAACGAGAAAGAAAACATCCCCATGGGGAAACAGGCTCAGGAGAGGTTAAATGACTTGCCCAAGACATCATGGAACCACAGAGCAAGGACTCAAACCCAGATCTCCCATTGCTGAAGGATATATGATGTGTGGACATCGGGGGGTTCGGGCTGTTTGGGGGAAGCAGGGTGGGGACGCTACTTGCTAGCAGAGGTTTAGAAGATCCAACATACAGGTACAGGCTAGCATGGCTCAAACTGAGGTTGGTGTCATGTAGAGCATGGGCAGGCCTGGAGAATGGATGCCCTTTGCAGGCTTCTGGTTTGAGGCAGCCCAGTCAGAAGGAATCCCTGTGAGGTGTCTGTCCTTCCCTGAGACTGAGCAGGTCTCCTGGTGGCCCTGATGACAGGACCGTTAAGGGGGAGATGGAGACAGGGGTTGGCAGGGCCCCACAAGCACCAGTGAGTAGGGAAGCCAACACCACATTTCGCTCTCCTGGCTGTTTCCCAGGCTGGCAGCAGGTGTCAGGAACATGGGGCTGATGCCCACCTTGTCCTGCACCTCCTTAAAGCAAGCTGGCTCGGGCCTCTCTTCTGCTTCTCTCACACAGGGATGATACCCAGTACCCTAGATTTGCCATCAGTGAAAATTCATTTCCTCCAAGTGGGAGGCCCTGCCCCCCTGCTCTGTACAAGATTGGGCCAGACATCAGGGGTCTTGATGAGAGACCAGAATGAGGATACATCCACAGACCAGGGTGGCCCAAGGTCAAGTGAATGAGAGACTTGAAGTTTCAGAGGGTAGGGATGGGGCAGCTCAGAAAGGGACTGAGCCTCTCTGGATGGACCTAGCTTACAGACAGTCAGCAGACAGAGCTTTGCAGTGGGGGTGGGGTAGGGGGTCTGAGCCAAGGCCAAGAGGTGGGAGGGGGAGCACAGGTTTCCAACACAGTGGGAGGTCATCTGGCAGTAATAAAACTAGGAAGGGGGCTGGGGCCTAGATGTGGGGAGCTTTGTGACAGGCGGAGGACACCATGGTCAGGTACAGCTGACCAATAGTTCAGAGTGTCAGCAAAGCCCCTAAGACTCTGACACAGACCTCCTGGATTCAAATCCTGCCTCAGCCAATCATTACCTGTGTGACCTTGGGTATGTCAGTCAATTCCTTGGTATTTTAGTTTCTCACCCATAAAATGTGGTTAAAGTACTACCTCATAGGGCTACTGTGAGGATTAAATGATTTAAACTATATGCAGCACCTAGCGTGTACCAGGCTCCTAATGGTACTATTATTGTTACTTCATATAAATAATAAAAACAGCTACCGTTTAGTGAGCACCTATGATGTACCAGACTCAGCTGTTTCCCTACTAGCATCATCTCTTTAATGTTCACTGGAAACCTCTCAGGTGACTTATCATTATCATACCCATTTCACAGATGCCCATAGTGACAGGGCTGCAAAGCGTTGAGCTGGTTCCCGCCAGTACCCTGGCCACCAAAGCCCGGCTCCACTGACCTCTAAGCTGCAGGCTCCCGTCGGCATCTTTCTGCGGGGAGGAGAAAGGGCCTGGGCCTGAAGAGTGTGTGCTTTACCGAGCACAGGGAGCCTGCCCAGGCTTTGTGTGCCGAGGACCAGGGTTCGGAGGTAGGCGCCCGTTCCTCACTCTTCTCCCCGCACCTACACCCAGACGACTTGGTTTTAGGTGACACATCAATGCTGCCTGCTAAAACAGCCGGGTGAAAGGAGTGAGCCCTTAACAGTACAGACTGTCCCTCACCGCTCCCGACTCTCTGGCGGGCGCCCGCGCACAGACATAAGTTGTGTACACAGGATTTTAGTGTTTCCTCTCCGGCTCCAGCCCCAATTTGAGGGCCTGTAAAAGTTTGAATGGCGTCCAGTGCGACGTGGTTTGCCTGAGCTGGGCTCCAGCGCAGTCTGAACAGCCCACACAGGGCCCGGCGCCCGCGGGGGCGCTAAGGACAGGAGCGCCCCCACCCATGGCCGAGCTCACTGGGGGAAGAGTGGGGGAGGGGACGACTGCGTGACCCTGGACCTCCCTCTGGGCCCCGAGGAAAAAAGAGTGGGCTGGAAACCTCTAACACTTCATCAGGTGGGGTGAGACGCTCCCCGTGGCTGGGGGCTGGTCCAGACTACTCTTCTGAGTCCTGTACCAGGGGATGGGAGGCTTTTCTAGTCCCAGCTTTTAAACATGCCCTCAGCACCTCCACTTCTGTCTGAAATCACCCACTCTCTGCTTCTTGTTTAGCTGCATGTGATTCTACACAACTCACTGTCTTTGGGTTTCAGTTTCCTCATCTAAAGGGGCTAGTGGGACTCCATCATAGGCCTCTGCTGACTGCAGCTTCAGCTCCAGATCTAGCTCTAGCATCTTGGAGTCTGAAGAGATTGAGCAGCCTGAGCTGCAGGCAAGGTTGTCTCTGAGGGAGGGAGACAGGCCTGCTCTCCTCTAGGGGCTGTGACCTGCACAGCCAGTCAGTAATTTTGTTTCAGGGCCAGGAAGAGGGACCTGAGGGAACCCCACATTCGCAGCACTGGTCAGGGCCTTCCAGGGGTCACTCACACCCTGAGCACAGCGGTCTCTGTGGACGAGGCCCAGGTCACACTGGGCCTAGGCCTCACACAGTGAAGTCATGGTAGCTACATTCAACCTGCACTTCACTATCACTACTCTGCAATTCCCAAATCCAAAACCTCCGAAGACCAATCATGTGTCCCTATGCACGCGTGTCATGTTTGGAGGTAGATCTGACCTGAACAGAACTCATTTGGTGACTCGAACTGACACTTATTCTTAATCTGTGCTTATCGCACTTACTGAGGCTTTTTATACATTACATTAATGAATATTAATATTAATGTGTTTGATTATTAGGGACTACTACCCACCCTACTGGTGGGAGGGAGTTACATAGCACTGTATTACTTTTCTAACTCCTCCCCCCTCACAAAAAAAACTTAAAAACTTCTTGGCCCCAAGGGTTTCAGATAAAAAGCTACAGATCAGTGAAAACCACAAAATAAAGAGACAGAGGGGGAGAGAAATGTCAGTGGCAATGATTCAGGTGGTTCTGCGATACATTCCACACACTGACATGCTCACCTCAGTTCCTGGAGGACACCATATCAGGAATATCTTGTAGATAGATGTAAGACTTTGGTCTTTACATATATGGATGCTTAGGAAGTCCTAGCCACAGCAATCAGACAAGAAAAAGAAATAAAGGCATCCAAATTGGAAAGGAGGAGGTAAAACTGTCATTATTTACAGATGGCATGATACTCTGTATACAGAGAGCGAGAACCCCAAAGAGTTCACCAAAAAACTATTACAACTGATAAATGAATTCAGTAAAGTAGCAGGATACAAAATTAATATTCAGAAATCAGTTGCAAATGTGTGCATGCAAAGGGAAATTCTCTAGAAAACAATCTCATTTACAATTTCATGATGAAAACAAAACCTACGAATAAATTTAACCAAGGCGGTAAAAGGCCGGTACTCAGAAAGTTATAAGACATTGAAAAATGAAATTAAAGAAGATACAAGTGAATGGATAGGAAGGTTAACAAAGTTAAAATGTTCATACTACCCAAAGCAATCTACAGATTCAATACAACCCCTAGCAAAATACCAAAGTCATTTCTCACAAAACTAGAACAAATAATCCATATAAAGCAATCTTCAGAAAGTAGGACAAAGTTGGAGGTATTGTGCTGTTTGATATCAAACTATACTGTAAGGCTATAGTAATCGAAACAGCATTGTCCTGGCATGAAAACAGACACATAGATCAATGGAACAGAATGGAGAGCCCAGAAATCTATGACAAAAGAGGCAAGAAAATACAATGAGGTGAACACGTTCACTTCAATAAATGGAGTTGGGGAAAATGGATGAATACATAGAAAAAAATAAAAAAAGAAACTAGACCACTTTCTTATACCATGTACGAGAATGAACTCGAAATGAATTAAAAACTTAAATGTAAGACCCAAAACCATAAAACTCCTAGAAGAAAACATAAGCAGTAAACTCTCTGACATTGCTCTTAGTAATATTTTATTTGATATGTCTCCTTGGCCAAGGGAAACAAATGGTACTACATCAAACTAAAAAGCTCTGCACAGCAAAGGAAACCATCGACAAAACGAAAAGACAGCCTACTGAATGGGAGAAGACATTCACCAATGATACACCCAATAAGGGGTTAATATCAAAAATATGTATAAGGAACTCATATAACTTAACACTAAAAAGACAAATAAACCAATTAAAAAATCGGTAGCGGACCTGATAGACATTTTTCCAAAGAGGACATACAGATGGCCAATAGACCAATGATATATTACCTCACACCTGTCACAATGGCTATCATCAATAAATTAACAAACAAGTGTTGATGAGGATGTGCAGAAAAGGGAACCCTCATGCGCTGTTGGTGGGATTGCAGATTGGTGCAGCCACTATGGAAAACAGTCTGGAGGTTTCTTTAAGAATTAAAAATGAAACTATCATATGACCCAGCAATCCCACTTCTGGATATTTATTTGAAGAAATCTAAAACACTAATTTGAAAAGATGTCTGCACCCCTATGTTCACTGCAGTGCTATTTACAATAGCCAAGATATGGAAGCACCCTAAGTATCCATTGATAGATGATTGAATAAAGCAGAGAGGTACATACATACAATGGAATATAACTCAGCCATAAAAAAAAGAACGAAATCTTGCCATTTGTGACAACATGGATAGAACCAGCGGGTATTATTCTAAGTGAAATAAGTCAGACAAAGACAAATACCATATGATTTTATGTATATGTGGAATCTAAGAAATAATCTAAAAAAATAAGGGAAACAGAAACAAACTCATAGATACGAGGAACAAACTGATGGTTATCAGGTGGGAGTAGGGTTGGGGACTGGGTGAAAATGTGAGGGGATTAAGAAGTACAAGTTAGCAGTTACAAAATAGTCGTGGAGTATAAAGTACAGCACAAGGAATATGGTCAATGATATTATAATAACTATATACAGTGTCAGGTGGGTACTAGACTTATCGGGGGATTGCTTCATAAGTTATATAAATATCTAACTACTATGCTGTTCACCTGAAATTAATGTAATATTGAATGTCAACTATAACTGAAAAATTTTAATATTTTATTCAAAAATAAATGGATGCTTATGAACAATATGACCCCTGCAGGGCAGTTGAAGAGATCTTTTAAGTCTTAATTATTTTGAAATAATTATATATTAACAGGAAGTTGCCAAGAAATGTACAACGAGGTCCCATGCAGCCTTTATGCAACCTCCCCCCGTGTTACTGTCTTACATTGCCATTACTGCAATATCAGAACCAGGAAAAGGGTAGCTGTATGATTTTTAGGATGGATTCAGATTTTACCAGATGTGCATGTATTTATTTGCGTTGAGTAGCTCTTTGCATCTTATCATACATGTAACTTGTCTAAAATCTGTCTTTGATGCTCTTAACAGGTTCTTTTGCAGGAACCTGTTAACCCAAGGAAAAGAGTTTTTCATTTTAATGAGGTCCAGTATCATTCCTAGGCCTGGATCCCAAAGATTTTATCCTATGCTTTTTCAAGTTAATAATTTTGTATTTAAGTCTATTTAAGTCTATGATCCATTTCAGTTAATTTTTGTGTAAGGTGTGAGGTTAAGTCAAGGTTCTTTTTTTATCTGTGGATGTCAAATGGCTGAAGGGATTATAAGGGCCATTTGACCATATCTGGTTTTTGCCTTAGGAGCACCGTTCTTAGGTAAAGTAAAGAAGGCCGGGTTAAATGAGATGAGCTTCCCAAGGTTATTGTGGTCATGATGAGTGTCACTCAAAAAACACTTGCTGCTCTCTTGTCTTCCAGGTACATGGCAGGGTCACACCTCTGGGCCCCCTCGTGGGCGGAGAGAGCCATGTGACTGGTCTTCGCTAGTGAGTTGTGAGCAGAAATTATACAAGTCCCTCCCAAACTGGAGTATTCAAATGCTGTTGCGAGACCCTTCAGTTCTTTTCTCTCCCTCTACCACGGCAACCAGCAAGTTCAAATTGGTAGTCGCTCCATCATCCTGGATCCCAGAATGGGGAAAAATGAAATGGAGCCCCCAGTGAATTTATGATGGACATTTAGAATGAATAAGAAATAAACTTGTGTTTAAGCTATTACACTTTCAGGGCTATTTGTTACCACAGCATGACCCAGCCTGTTCTTACTGATATAGCCATCGAGCTGGACTTTAGAAGAATCCAGGTTCCCTTACTCCAGGGTAAGTGCATTATGCTAGGCACTTTTGTCAGGATCTTCCCAACTGTTCTCAAGAGTCCTCATGGCTCAGCATCACTTGCCACAAGAGGGGACCAGCAAGAGAGTTCAGATAGATCTATATGAGTCCTCTCTGATACTAGTACACCAGACTCCAGACAGCGGCTGTCCCCAGACTCCTGTACCAGCTCAGCTCAGAAAAACCTGCAGGATTTTGGCAATGGTGCTTTTGTCCAATGACCCAGGGAGACCTCCCCACTCTGCTTAGCACTAGTCACTAACCCCAACCCAGCAGCTGGATCTACTTTAAAGAGCCCCTCAGAGAGGGACATGGACAAATTGGGATCTACTGTGGCAAGGTCCTAAAATAGGAGCAGGGGACACAGTGGACTTCTGAATTCTTGCCATGTCTTCAGGAGCTCCATTTCAGGGGGGAAAAAAAACCATATTTCAAGCTGTATCTTGGGGACATGCCTGAGTCCTTGTAGCAGGTGCTACCTTGACTACCATCGTTCATTTCCCTTCTTTTTTGTTAACGAATTCAATTTATTTGGGGTGGAAATGCACCCAGCTCCAAGCAGAGGATCAACGGCTGACCTAACCCAAGCATCATAACCCTGTTCCTCCATTCTCAGTCCCTGACATCCAGAAGTGGATCACAGGGTACAGGTGAAAGTCTGCCATGTCTGTGTGAGTGTGTGTGCACCCGCATGTGCCTGTGTGTGCATGCATCTGTGTGTGCACCTGTGTGTGTGTGTGTGTGTGTGTGTGTATGTATGTGTCAGTCAATAAAGCTTCTGCTCCATGGTAAAAGGGATAGATTCAGCTGGTCTTGCCCCCCTCGTCCCACGTTTTTGTCTCTTTCTTTCAAAAGTGGTTCTGATACTTAGAGTCGTACCAACCATCTAAGACCATGAGGAAAAGGCAAAAGAATCTTGGAGCTGTCAAGTGTTGACAGTAATGTTAGCAACCACCACTTCCTGATTTCTTGTTAAAAAAATACTCTCTTGTGTATTTAATCCTCTATAGCCAGGTTTCCTGCTACTTGCAGCCAAATGCCTTCTTCACTGGTTTAGTTTCTAATAGGGAAGTCGGAAGAAAGGACTTGTTCTGTTTACCAACCCCTATATTTCTCCTCTTTCCTCCCCTAGGGCCATATGGTTCCCAAATCATTCCTATCCACAGTAGTTGTCTCAGGACCAATTCTGACCTGCAGCAGGAGACATGATATAGGCAGTCCTACACCCCAGGCCCTACAGCAGGGGCTTTTTGCATCTTTCACACTCACTCCGGAGTTATCTTCCCAAACACAAACCGGAACATGGCATATCTCTCTCTGCCAAAAAGTTTTACCAGTTTCCCTCAGATTGGTCACTTCTTTCTATGAGAAGTTACTTCAAAGTATGTACGGCATAGTTCTAAAGAAATTGTTTGTGTTAAGCATGTTTTTATTCCTAAAAAACTGTTTAAAATTTTTCAGGCTTAGTTTCATTAGTCTTATTGGTTTTCTATAAGAAATGGTGACAAATAAGGGTTATGTTTTACCCTCAAACTAAATGCATTTGTGTATTTTCAGAGCAAGTTTAAACTTTTTTTTGTTTTCTTATAGCTGAACTAACTGTCCCCATGGAAATCCTTCCCCCAACCTTTATAGCACCATCTACTGGCAGAATGGCAATATATGTGCAAGACAAAACAAAACAATCTTAGGAGAAGGCAGATTCCTTTCCAAAGGCTCCAATCTCTTCCCACCCTGTATCAGCTTACCTTGCAAATTTAAATCCATTTCCTCATCACTAGGCACCACCTCCTTCTGTGACTTAACCCATCTCTATCCCCCTGCATCCACCATGGGCTGACACACTTGTACCCTCCTTTGTACTCTTTCTGCATATCTTTGTTACAGCAAGTAGCACAATACCTTGTAATTACTTGTTTATAAATCTTTCTTTCCAGTGATTGTGAGCTCTGAGGACAAGGATTAATCCGTATTCTATTTGTATGTGCTTCAGCTTCTATCACAACCAGGGCTCAAAAAGCAGCCTATTGAATAAATAAAATCCCAGTGCTTTGGTTTTACTTTGGATAGTAACCCTGAGCTTCTTTGGGCTCTATATGGAGACATTCTTCAAGTAGCCTTGAAATCCTCACTCTAAGGAAAGGGCTTGCTCAGTTTCCTATTAAACAATATTAATTGAGCACCAACTATAGGCTTGTATCAGTTAGCTATCACCACAATCATGCTGTGTAACAAATATCTAAAACGAATCCTGGAGGCATACGACAATGAGCATTTATTTCTCGCTGGTCTTTGGCTTGGCTAGGGGTATGACAAGGTGTTATTCCAGGTGTTATTTTTAGAGGAGACCCAGAGATACAGAGTGCTAAAGTAACAGTCCAAATTTGCACAGTTGATTAGCAGCAGAGCCAAAATGAAAACTCAGCAAGCCTGGCTCAAGTCTGAATGTCTAATCATTAGGTAACATTACCTCTCTGCTATAGACCGAATGTTGTGTCCTTCTCACTTCACTCCCCCTCACCCCATCACCAAACTCATATATTGAAATCTAATCTCCAACATGATTGTGTTTGGAGGTGGGGCCTTTAGGAAGTGATTAGGTCATGAGGGTTCCACCCTCATGAATGCTATCAGTGCCCTCATAAAAGGGACCCCAGAGAACTCTCTTATCCCTTCTATCATGTGAGAACACCAGGAAAAGAGCCATCTGTGAACCAGCAAGCTGGCTCTCATCAGACAGCAAATCTGCCAGTGTCTTGATCATAAACTTCTCAGCTTCTAGAAAGGTCAGAAACAAATTTCTGTTTCTTATAAGCTACCCAGTTTATGGTATCTTTTTATAGCAGCCCGATGGACTAAGACACTGCATCTTGGAGAGCATCCCACCTTTGCACATAAAGAGTTTGCTCATTTTAAAAATCACAGCCTAATATTCCAATGAGTGTTGTTAATATACCAAACTTATTTACCAGTGCCTATTGATGTGCATTTAAGTTGTTTCCAAGCTTTTGCTATTACAAACAAT
>NW_006440642.1:1786311-1803527 GCF_000325575.1 Pteropus alecto | reverse complement strand
AGGGAAATTTTCTAGAAGTGAAATTTCTGGATCAAAAATAAGTGTCTTATAATTTTGATGGATATTGTTAAGTTGCTTGCCAATGACTTACACAATATCAATTTCCCCATACCTTTTCCCACACAAGCTTTGTTAACAAGCTTTCTGATCTTTAACAGCATAATGGATGAATAATAGTATCTTCCTATTGTTTTATTGTTCAGCATAATGGATGAATAATAGTATCTTCCTATTGTTTTAATTTGCATGGCTTTTCTTATGAGTAGAGTTGAAAAATAATGTTACTTCATGGGACTGTTTAGAGGATTAGATGAATTAAAATAATATCTATCAAGTTCTTAGAACAGTACCCAGTACATAGTAAGCACTTAATAAATGCTCATTGTTATTACCATTATATATTAAGTGCAGGTGGGGGAAAAAGCAAAGCACAGAGCAGTATGTATAATATGCTACTCTTTGTAAAAAAAAAAAATGAGGATCTAGGATATATCACACACACACACACACACACACACACACACACATCCATAAATATGTGTATATGTATATGTACTTGCATGTGCGTATCACATTTCTCAGAGAAGATATACAAAAGTAGAAAACATTGACGTCTCCAAGAAGGGAACTTGATGCTGGTGGCAGGAGCGAGAAGAGATTTTTCATTGTATTCCCTTTGTATCTAGCAGTTTTTGAACCATATGTATGAATCATTTATTCTCAAACATGCTGTAGTTACTGGCACTTCCTGTAGGAAGCCTACACAAGCAAGGAGAAGGCTTCTAGCCCCATGGATTTAGCCCTTTGTCCTCAGGAGCAAGCACAGCCCATTTTGCCACCTTCCCACCCTTGCCTCTTGAGGGCACCAGGCTCAACCTTAATGGTAGCTTGAAGGCTGGCTGGGTTTTCCCCAAGCTGAGGAATAGGAAGGGCTGGTGTTCATTCTTCCCCATTTCTTTATGCTTTCCAAACCCTATCACTCCATCTAACTCCCTCTAGAGAGGAGGAGGAAGGACATGCAGAAAGAAGGAAATCTGAAGTCTTTGCTTCCATAGAGAGGCCAACGGGGTAATAGAATGAACTCCTGGGCTTTGAGTGGCCTCATCCCGTCTCAGCGATGTCACCAACCTCCTGAGTAGGCAAGACCCATCACTTCCTTGGACCTTAGTTTCCTCAGAGTAAAAAGGGGTTACTGACACCTGGCATACATCATGGGGCTTGGATTAAATCAAATAAGAAACATGAAACCACGTTTTAAAAAAACAAAGCATGACATTAACCAGGCTTATAAAACATAGGAGCGGACTGTAACGGTGAGTGCTCCTGCACCATCACCAAATAGAGGGCTTTGCATGGGTACCACTGTGCCACTCCACGAGGCATCTGTTTCCAGCACAGACCTCCAACCTGGAAGCATCTCTTGTCATCCCAAGAATGAATGAAACACCTTGCCTGGCACTACTGGACGTCAGACAGCACGTACAGGATAAAATGAACAAAGAGAGAAGCTGATTCCAGGTTTCATAAGTGTCCGTGGGAATTTTGTAGAATGTATTGGCAACATCAGCCTTTGGTGAAAAATAATTTTGATTAAAATCTTAATCCTCAGCAATAAGAAGGAAGGAAATTTGGACACGTGCTACAACATGGAAGAAGGTTGAAGAAGTTATGCTAAGTGAAATAAGCCAGACAGAAAAGGACAAACATTATATGATTCCACTTACATGAGGTTCCTAGAATAGGTAAAGTCATAGGGACAGAAAGTAGAACAGAGGTCACAGGGGCTGAGGAAGGGGGAAATGGGAGTTACTGATTAATGGGTCTGAGTTTCATTTTGGGGTGATAAAAAAGTTCTTGAGACGAGTAGTGGTGATGGCGGTGCAACACTGTGAGTGTACCTAGTGCCGCCGAACTGTACACTTAATAATGGTTAAAATGGTAAATGTTTATGTTATGTATAGTTTACCACAATAAAAAATCTCCCCCCGCCTCAAAAGAAGGAAAAAAACCCTTAATGCTCAATACAAACTTTGTGTAATCACCTTGGCAGATACTGAAACTAATTTGAAAATAAGAGCCCTGAAACAAGAAAACACCCAAACCCAAGACCAGCAGTATAGGGACAGCAGAGTGAGGAGGGCAGAGGGAGAAGCAGAGCTTGGCAGGAGGAAAGCCACCAGGTCCCAGCTGGCACCGTTTCCTGGCCCCACTGCTCGTGGTTCCCCCCAGTTATTAGGGAGGAACCGCTGGGCAGTGACACTGCCCAGAATGCCACTGCAGAGTGTTTATGGTCATGTAGATTTGAGTCTATGTTTGCATAAGAAATATCATAAAATGTATATGGTTGTCATTTCACAATGCGAGGTCATCACACTAAAACAAATCTTTTTGTTGAGTCCTGATTACCTGAACCTTACCAGCTGTTAAAATTGAGATTCTGCTGTTCTGAGGGGGTAAAATTAGGAAAGCCTAGGTCCCATCCTTCTTAATAGACTTCTGTCTGAGTGAGGCTTGGTTCTGTCTGAATGTGTGACCCATGACTGTCCTCAGGGAGAAATGACATTATTAAACAGTACATGGGAAGATGGGTGCATTAGCTCTGTTGTCACCTCTGTTCCAAAAGTGGGCGGAACTCCCCAAAAAAGGGAGGTCGAGGCATGGACGCAGCTCAGTGGAAGGAGAGCAGGAGTCTAAGGCAGACCGAAAGCAGGTCTGGTCTCTGAGGCTGAAGAGAAGTTCCTGTCGTTTGCAGTCAGCCCTCTGTGTGAGCAGGGTGAGTGATGACCAGCAGGGTGGGGTGTCTTGGATGTCGGGAAAGCCTGACCACCTGCAATACCTGCCAGGCTCCTCTGCAAGATCTGACAAACCCCTTCCAGGCATAAATACCCAGGGATCTTATTAAGGAGAGTAGCACATGTTAAATGTACTCAGCAACATCTCTTTTCGCAGGGTGTATTTGTTAGGATAAAATTTGGCTGTTGTGACAGAGATCTAAAGCTTTTCAAATTTTATTCCCATTATGGCACACAGAGAAAACAATAACAATTATATGGCTCGGTGGAATGAAAACATAAGGCTGCTTGTGTGCAGAGGCCACTGGACCGGAGTTGGAGGCCATCAGTTGCTTCACACACCTGTAACACATTTACAAACACTAGGGAGGCCAAACATTGGTTGGGAGGTTCTGGCTTAATTATACAGATGTTTATTTTTCTCTCATATAGAAAAGTGAGTTGTTAGCTGACTCTGCTCCATGAAGCCATCAAGGGCATAGACCCCATCTAGGTCATTGCTCCTCCATCTCTAGCATTTTGCCCTCATCTGCAAGATCCAAGATGGTATACTGCACATCCACTTTCCATCTAGTGAGAGGGTTAAGAGGAAGGAGAGTACCCCGCCCCCCGATTCCGTTAAGGACATATATTAGTTGTCTGTTGCTGCATAACAAATTACCCCAAAACTGCGTTGATTGAAACAATGAGCATTTGTTATCTCTGTGAGTTTTCAAATTTTTGAGTCAGGAATTCCAAGGCTGCAGTCAAGATGTCAGTCAGGACTATAGTCATGTGAAGGCTAGAATGGGGCTTAAGGCTTTTCTTTCAAATTGGCACACTCCTTGCCACATAGGCCTCTCCATAGGGCTCGTTGATTGTCCTCGTGACATGGCAGCTCGCTTCCCCAGAGTGGAAGATCCAAGAAAGAGAGAAAGCAAGGAGAAAGCCAACTGCCTTTTCTGTCCTAATCTTGGATATCACACACAATGACTTTGGCCACTTTCTATTCAAGAGAAGCAAATCACGAAGTACAGCATGCACTTATGAGGACTTCACCTTTAATGAAAGAAGGAGCGTCAAAGAATTCGTAAACCTGTATAAAACCAGCACAGGGCACACCCAGGACGTTGTACACATACCCCTTCTGCTCACACCCCATTAGCTAGAACTCAGTCACATGACCACACATAGTCCACGGGGAGCTGGGATATATTGTCTTTACTATAGTGGCTGTACACCCAACTAAAAATCGGTGATCTATTATTGTGGGAGAGAAATGTGGAAAGGATAAAGTCGCTACCTCAGAAGAAGCAAAAATGAAGATATGTTAGGAGGGGGAAAAATCCTGTCGAATATGATTTACATTCTAGGAGAGGGAAAACATGTTTTTCATCATTGGCATACTTTACAATGCTCATGACATATGGGTGAGTGAAAAACACAGGTTGAATAACAGCATGATCCCATTTAAGACAATTTATATACACATATCTCAATGGGTGTGGAGGCAGAGGGGTGACCGGGGTGGTGTTTGCCAACACAATAACGGTGGTTATCTCCAGGTGGTTGAGTTATTGACAATCTTTTTCATACTGTTCTATGTCATTTTTCTATATCGTCTACTGTTTTTCCAAAAACAGAAAAAGCTATAAAAAATATTTCTTTCTATGCTTTTAATCAACCCACCTCCCCCAGCTGGTCTAGAGAAGGAGGGTGGGTGAGGAATTCCTGAGCACGCTGCAGGAAGTCTTGCTGGGGAATCTCCCAGCTCTGAGGCAAGCCAAGCACAGGGCAGGCAGGAGGGGCAAGGCCAGGGGCCTGGTTAGACAGTCAGGATGTGCCAGTTGACACAATGTCATGGCACAAAATCACAGCTGGGACCATGGTCAGGGGAGGAGCGTGCCAGGAAGCATGAGAACAGAGGTAGAGGCTGGAGAGTCAGGCCAAAAGCCAGAATGGCCAAGGTAAGGTGCCTGAAGGGATGTGCCAGAGTCTAGGCAAAGTCATATCTGGAACGAGGACAGTGTTTCTTGTTCCAACAAGCCCCAAGTTCCAGGAGGAAAAGAGATTCCAGAAAGTGATGCTCGGTATCAGTGATGGGAGTCAGTGCAGGTTGAAAAGACCCCAGGTGCCTCAGCCAAGGCATAGGTGGGCAAGAACAGCCAACTGGACTATAGCTCCAATGCAACCAGGAGGTCGCCTGGGAACACGTCACTGTCCCAGCAAGTTAGGCATCTGAGGGGCTGGTGCTGACTACACTCCCTTCTGCCCAGGGAGGCTAGGTGAATGAGTTTGATCTTGCCTGCTAGTTCTGATCTGTGACTAGTAGCTCCCTGGACTACTGGATTAAGAAAGATTCTAAGGCCAAGTCTGGACTTAGGAGGAACCACTGAAGTGATTGATTAGTGATGTCTGTCAAGACACAGAGACTAGGGTTGTAGCCTGAGTGCCATCATTCCAGCAGCTCAGCCTTTTCCACTAGTGCTTCACCTCGCCTTCCTTGCTTGCTTCTCATAGTAAGAAAAAAATTACCCACGGTCCCTCCTTTTCATTTTGGTTGATTTACTGCTAGAGTTTCTATATACAGAGAGCCTTTTGTATAGCTGTCATCAAAAAGTACATCCTAATTGTAAATGCTTTTTCCACTTGACATTATAGCATAAAGATTTTCCTATGATTGTTTTTAATATCGTTTTTTAAAGGAACACCAGTTTACTGTAAAAAATACAGAGAACCAACAGGGAAAAAAAACATTAAAACATCTTTAGTTCCAAAACACATGAGGGACCCCATGGCATGTCAGGCAGTGGCGAATAGGGTGTTCACTCTAGAGCAGTAGCTCCAGAACCTTCATAAATATCAGAATTATCTGGGATTTTTTTTAAAATGAAGATTCCCTCTACGAACTTGTAAGAAAAGATCAGTTCCTCACACCATCCACCCACCCCCCAACATTTCACGGAAATAGAAACTCAAGTGGTCGATAAACAAGAAAACTGCTCTTCTCTAATTAGTCAGGAAAATTAAAATTAAAACGAGATGCCTTCTCCCTCCTCCAGCACACTGGCAAGAACTGAATTGTGACGACATCCAGCACAAGTGGAGAAATGGGCATAAGTTGCTATAACCTCTTGGAAATATAATCTAGAGTTGTTTATGAAAATTAAAAATATATATGTATTTGATAGAATAACCTCACTTCCAGGATCTACTCTACAAAAGTGAAAACACCAGAACATGAAAATTTATGTACAAGGACACCTATTGAAGCAGCCACTATATTTGTTCAACAAATATTTGTTGATCAACTACTATGTGCCAGACACCAGGAACTACTATGCTCTAGACACTAGGGAGACAGTGAACAAATGAACAAAAATCCCTGATCCCATGGAGCTTAACTTCCAGAGGGAGGAGATAATTAATAAATAGATATATTTAGCATGTTGGTAATGAGTACTATGGAGAAAAATAAAGCAAAGAAAAGAGAGAGAGAATGCCTGAGGGAAGTGAGTTGGGGGTGGGGGTTGCAATTTAAAATGGAGTAACCAGGGATGGCCTCAATGAGAAGCTGGCATTTGATCAAAGAACTGAAGAAGGTGAAGGAATAAATCATGAGGATATTCGAGGGTAAAACATTCTCGGTGGAGAGAACAGCTAATGCAGAGGCCTAGGGCAACCTGAGTCGGGTGTGTCAATGAACCACAGAGGACAGTAGTAGGCAGTGAGGTCAGGGAGATAACAGGTGCAGGTAGTGCAGGCCTTGGAGGCCACAGTAAGGACTTGGCTTTACCCTGAGTGGGATCTAGCCATCTCTGGGATGCAGGTATGCATTTGGAAATCAACAGCCTACACAGAGCATAACACCCCGAATGAGGAAGGAGAGAGAACAGACCTGAGGATGGAGCCCCAGAACATGCCAACAAATGAAGGAGGCTGTGGAGGAGCAGCCCGAGGTAGGAGGCAACCTAGAGAGACTGAACTCTAGTTCAAGGAGGGGGAAGGGCTGCGCCAAATGTGCCGAAAGGTCAAGTCTGATGAGGACTAAGGATAACCCTAGACTTGGCATCACGGACATTACGAAGGAGAACGGCTGGAAGATGCCAGCCCTGGGAAGGACTTTGAACATTGAGAGTGGGCCCTTGGGCAAACCTCTCAGGGAGGGGAGTGAAAAGAACTGCTGAGAACAAGGATAGGCAAGAGGGAGCAGCTGAGAGACCCTGATGAGCAGTTAGAGCAGGCAGCTGAGTTTCCAGAGAACAATGGAGCTCCCTGTGTCTCTGAACTCCCAAAGAGGCACCTCTCACAGGGCCAGGAGGAAGCAGATCCCTCTGTTAATTAAGTCTCATCAACAGCAAGTAGGTGCTTGCCAAGCTGACCCAGGCCCTGCCTCTGAGGAAGCGCCAGGCAGCCAGGGACAGGCGCTGGCTCCTTGGGAAAGTGCTCAGGCCTGGAGGAGGAAATGAACCCCTGACCAAGGGCCCTGCCAGAGGAAGGCCACAGCCCCGGAAGGGGCCCAGAGGGCCTGGGGACAGACAGGCCAGGCGAGGCCATTCCTGAGTGAGAAAAGCAGATGGAACAAAATGCCTCTTCCTTCTCACTGTGGCCGATGCCTGCTGACCAGGGCAGTCTTAAAATGGTGAATTTAAAGTAGGAAGTAAGCAGAACTTTAACTCAGCCTGGTGATGAGCGACATTTTCTAGAGAGAGAATTATGTAGCTGGAAGAGGCGTCAGTCATCATGTCCTCCAACCACATATTTTATAAATGAAGAAGCTGAGGCTCAAGGAGGGGAGTATTTTGCCCTGGGTGACACAGCCAGCGAGCAGCAGGGCTGAGAACCAGTGTCCGGGCCCCTGACACCTGTGACAACCTGCATGTCAGGGGATGCCTGGGAAATATTGCTGCCACCTGAATCCATACATTGAGGACAGCAGGCTGTTAAGGAGGAGCAGGACCCAGGAAAGGCAAAAGGAGCAGGACCCAGAGAGAGGCCTGGCTGCGAGCAGGGTTGGGCTCTGTGAGCAGGGAAGAAAGATCCCAAGAACAGGCCTGGCCCAGGTGGAAGAGGGAGAGGGAGCTCTGTGAGAGGGCAGGTCTCAAGGTGGGCTCAGCATTTGGGAGGGAGGTGCAGACAGGCCTGGTAGAGGGACGAACACCGTCTACCTTGTCCTATGGGTGAGGCAATTCCGCTTCAATCCAGCACACAGCTTTGGGCTGGAGAAACTCAGCGTGTGTTCCACCTGGCTCCCGCTCCTTATTCATGTCACACTGTGAACACTCATTCGCTTACTACTTTTCTCCCTCACCTGTGTCTCTGCTGGGCTCTGCAAGACCACCGGCCAGTTGGAGTGCGATGGGCAGGACCCCTCACCAGGGCAGAGAATCCCAAGGTGCCCTCCTGGCCCAGGCCAGCAGCACTGCGCATCAATGCCTCAGGCCCTAAAGGCTGTCCCTACACCGAGGCAACAGCCAGCCACGCACACCACCCTCCAGGAGTAAATGATCGAGCTAGGAAGGTGGATGGAGAGGAAGGTAACAGTGCCATGAGGAGAAAAGGGGATGCCATGAGGAGAAAAGGGGATGCCCTGGGAGGCCCAAGGTGTATGGTGTTTGGGCAAAGGTTAAAGGACCTTTAGTTAAAAGGCAGGTCTGGGGTCTGAAGGGAAGATCTATACCCAGATCAGAAGGATGGACATTCATTTGTTTGTAATTTCTCTAAAGAAGCTTTGTTGTTTTTGTTTTATTTAACAACTCCAGAAGGTCTTTGCACATTTAAATAATTATCTGGCTCAAAAGATAACCCCTCAGGAGGAGAAACAAAGCTGTTTCAGCAAGAGCATGGCTCAGGCTAGATGTGGGGTAGAGCTCCCATGAGGAGTTGTAACCTGAGCCCTGAGCCCAGCAAGCAGTTAGGACAAGGAAGTTTGGGGCCCAAGTTGAAAATTGCTATGAGGGGTCTTGGGTCACAGAGCCACTGTCTCCTTATATTCAGAGAGGTCACATGCGGAGTTGAAGGTGAGGCCGTGCTGGACTTCAGGCCTTCCGGGTTCCCAGACGGGCCCATGTCCTCCCCCAGTCTCAGGAGGCTAGACTCTGGTAGACTCTGGGCACACCTTCATTTGCCTACCCCAGACCCCTTCCTGTGGGAGAAGAGGGCTGCAGTGAGACCCTTTGAAAGGAGGATGGAGCCCAGAGGGCACACACTTTACCCCACTTGTCCCCAGCAGACCTGCCTGCTAGAAAGGGGTCTCCGTGGAAAGTGCTGAAGAGGAAGGGCAGGGAGGGGCAGTGGTTCGGAACAGCCTGTCCAGCTCCCTGGAGGAGCAGGACAGGGAGCACCTGTGACGCTGCCAAAAGGGAACCAGGGCCTCTCAGGCAACTGCTCCCCTCAAGCTTGGCTGCTGTCCAGTCCTCTCATCAAAGCAGGAAAGGCAGCCCTGAGAGATGTCACCAACGCTGAGCTGTCAGTCATCTCAATGGGTCCCCACAGCATAGCAGGGCCATGTGTCTTGTGAGGATTAGAGGACAAGGTTCTCCCTTCCTTTCCCCTAGGGCAGACCACTGACCAGCCCTCCTGGGTACTTGCCAGACAGCTTCACCTCTCCAGACTTCAGCTGCTGCCTTGAGTTTGGAGACCAAACCATTCTGGCAGTGTCTGGGGCAACTGTGTGGGTAAGACAATCCTGGCCTACCCAAACCCCAAACATTCCAGTGGCTCCACACACCAGCAGTCTTCAAATTGTGTTCCAGGGACCCTCCCTGTTGTCCCATGAGAATTCTGGGCATAAAATAAAGGATAAGCTCTTTTCATTAACAGATGAATGGATAAACCAAATGCAGCATATCCACACGATGGAACATTATTCAGCCGTAAAAAGGAACAAAGTTCGAATCTGTGCCATGACGTGGATAGACTTTGAAAACATTATGCTCAACAGAGAAGGGCAAATGTTGTATGATTCCATTTACATGAGGTATGTAGAATAGGCAACCCCACTGGAATAGAGGCTGCCAGGGGTTGGATGGAGGCGGAAAGTGAGTGGTTATCCTTTAATGGGTACATAGTTTTATTGGGAATGATGAAAAAGTCTGCGATATAGATAGTGGTGATGGTTACACAACATTGCAAATGTATTTAATATCACTGAATTGTATACTTTAAAATGGTTAAAATTATAAATGTTATGTTAGGTATATTTTACCACAATAAAAATTTTTTTTTAAAGTAAGTGCTCAAATAAGTTTGGGAGACATTCAGTTCTCAAATTTAAGTGGTTTCTTACTGCAGGACTTTTCAGAGCCTTTATGAAAGGGATATATTATGCTGTGATCCCCAATGGAGAGGATCATCAAAGACTTTGTCTTGAGAAGGCCTGGTCCTGTTCGTCTTAGAGCTCTTCATCAAGTTGCAGCATTTGGCTTTCTAGGCTGCCTCTCACACACGGAAGAGGCATGAAAATCTTTGTCAAACCTCTTGCCCTGGGTTTTATTTAGAAAAGTCAGAATAGCTATCTCGATGTGTACCCCAAAACTTGCTTTTTTTATTCTATTTTCTTCTCCAAAAATTAAGATTTTTTTCCTTTTCTTTTGGAAGCATTTTGAGTTATTTAAAAATAAAAAATAAAAAAAAAATGTGTGTTTTGCATGCATGTGTGTGCGTGCAAGGGGAAATTCTCTAGAAACTTCTGGAGTTGGAAATGAAAACCCAGGGGATGAATGCATGTTGTCTGTGGGCCAGATGGCTCTGAAGGTGGTTTGGGGTATGGGCTTGGCACAGGCTGAGTTCAGGGCTCCGTGGGGGTGGGAGTGATGTGGCTGTCTCAGAGCATAACTCTCTCCTCCCAGAGGGGAGACCTGGATAACTGCTCAGCTAAGGGATGGTGAGTGCCCCGTTTGGTGACCTGGGGTTGGGTAGGGAGATGCGAGATTGAAGAAAAAAGACTGGATTCAAGCCCCAGCTGTGGGACAACTTTCTGTGAGTCACAGACCAGAAATGTAGTGTCAGGGAGTGAAGCCAGAGGGGAAAATAGTTTTAACTGCCGGAAACATGACGAACCTGTCAAAAATACATGAAATCAACTAAATAAACTGGGAAGAAAATGGCAAGGTCTTGGGGTTTTTGTGTGTGTGTGTGTGTGAGTGTAAACAGTTTAAAAAATCATTAAGAAAGAAAAAAATAATTGCTCTACACAAGACTGCCTTTTGTGAGTGATGTTTTGGAGAAATTAAGGAAAGTTGGCTGTTTCCTTAAGCAGAAGCGGGATAAAGAGAAGGCATCAGCCACAGGAGGCAGTTGAGAGAGAGATTATGAATTCAGAGGACCCCAAAGATCAAAGCCAAGGACAGCCTGGGGATTAAAGCCCCTGAAGATCCTCAGAGATCTGGGGCAAAGCTGGGCTCCCCACGGAAGATGGGCGAGGGGAGACATTTTTCTTTGCATATGAACAAGAACACTTAGGATAGGAGGACAGGCACCTAGGCCACTGCGGCTGGGGAAAGCTGGGTCTCTGTCTGCTCAGGTTCTGGCACTGAAAGAACCAGAGTTCCACCAGGGGGCCTGGCTGGATACATATGATGCAGAGGAAAGTTAGATTAAAAAGGAACTATTTCCATTATAGCAAATAGTAGGGTTCAGAAAGAATCTTGTGTTGAGGGCATCCAGAGAAAAAGAAACTGGGACATGACCTAGAAAGAGGGGGTGTTAGGATCTCAGGTCCAGATTTGGCCAGCGAGATCAAGGGGGTTGTGGAGATTGGGGAGCTGTTGGAGACACTGGAGGAGAGGATGGGACCACCTGTGGCAGGTCTGATGGGCAGCTAAGGAGACTGGACTTCGAGATGGAGGCGAACGGCCGGGAGGGACTTCAGAAACAAACCTCCATAAGCCATAATGGAGGAAGGGTCAGCCAGGAACAAATTAGAGACAGGGAGGGAGGCCAGCCGAGAGATGGCCACATAGCCCCATGAGCGATAACGTGGGGGAGAGATGTCCTAAGAGAACCTCAGCCACATCACCCTGGTGGTGGCCCAGGAGGCTGGCCTAAGGGTGCTCCCACTGTAAATTACTCCAGGACAGCCCTGAAGCCAGAAGAGCAACGACAGTGCATCTCTTTGGTTGGTTAATGGTGACTGCTTGGAGCACTGTCACAAACTCAGGCAGCTTCCAGGCCCCTGGGAAAAAGAACCACCACTGATTAGTGATGTCTGAGGTGGGGCGGTAAGGGAGTGTGGCAGCGCTCATTTATTCATCTACGCGACATTCGATAAATGTTTATTCGGCACCTAGTACGTGCCAGGCACAGGCGCTATGAGGCTATCCTTTTTGCAGGAGCTCAGTTCACAAAGGCTCAGCCACAGAAAGAACAAAAAGCCCCCAGCCTGGACTCCACTCTGATCTGAACCTTCTCCCCGGGCATCTCTTTCGGGCCTTGGAAGAGGCTCGTGTCCTGTTCTCTCAGGGTCTTGAACAAATTAGCTGCTTTGTAGTTCTTCGTGGAAGGAAGAAAATAAATGCATGAATTACCACATTTCCCAAATTTTATTCATTCATTTAACAAAGAAACTAATATATACATTTTGCAAGACCTTTCCAAGGACTTAGGATGAATTAGACCCAATCTTTGCCCTCTAGGAATTCTTAGCACTATTCAGAGATTAAACATGTGCCCGAATATCTGTAAAACAATGTCATCACTTATAAACCCAAGTTCCTTGGGGCACCTGGTTTCAGAAAAGCAGATATAGCTTGCCTGGGGTCCAGGGGACCAGAGGGGAGATTCATGGGAAGGTGAAAACCTATGGAGCAAAAGGTGAGGCCAGTTGCTCCTTCTCCCACCCTCTGCCCCACCCATCCCAGGCAGGGCATCCTCCATGCCTCCCTGTCCCCCTGGAGCCTGGAAACAGAATGCAGTTGTGCAGGTGGGGTGGCAGCAAGAGGTCAGAGTGAGAATGGCAATACAAACCCCCTTGAAGAAAACACCTGGAGATGTCCAAGTCTTGCTCTGAAAAGGCTGGGCTATTTGTCACTCCAGCTGCTGGCAGTGACCACTTCGTAGCTCAGGAAACAGCGCGGAAGGAGGAAGGCAAAATGCAGTCCCTTCTCTGGTCCCCTGGCAGGCTTACCATGGCTGACCACAACACAGCACCTGCCTCAGCCTAATCAGCTATACCCACATCTGCCCTGTATCACAGGCACAGGGGGCTCTCTGTGTTCCATCAGCTCCTAGCACAGTCCCTGCACACGGCTATGCCACCACATTCTCAGCCCCTGGGATCTGCCCGCTCCTGCCTCACTGGCTTGTGAGAAAGGGGAGATAGGTGGGTATGTGCATGGCAGGGGCAGTAATCAGAAAAAGGAATAGGGCCTCACAGGTCCTTGAAAGATATGGCGAGGTGAGAGGAGGGAAGGAGGAGGTCCTAGGACAGGGTGGTAGGCCATGGGGACAGAAAGGAGTACAGCATGGGGAAATGGAAATCACCTTGGACCCTGGCAAAGGTGTGATCCCAGAAAGGGATTTGTGGAACCCCCTCCCCAGAACTTAAGCCTCTCTTCTGAGGCGGTCTGAGGCCAGAATCAGGAAGCAGTGCACCCAAGTGCACGAAGTTTTTGAAGAGTCTCGTGAGGCTCGGCCTGTGAGCTGGGGAGATCTCTGACTCTGGAGCTATTTTTACGATTTCGTCTTGCAGAGAAGAGGAAGCATGCATGCTGCAGGAGCCACACATGCACACAGAGGTACACACACGGACCTCTCACACAGGTCCCCAGTGTCCCTGGAGAGAGTCCGCTTGTCCTTCTGTGGCTGGTGGCTGATGAGCCATCACTGGCATGCGGGGCCAGGACCCAGAGCGAGCCATGAAGCAAGGAGTCTGTGCCCAAAACAAACCTGCAGATGGCTCTGTGACCATGAACCCTCGGCTGGCCTGGGAATGCCGCACTAGGCCCCAGGAGGGTGGCTCTTCAAAATTATTTTGGTGAGTGTCTTCTTGCATGTTGCTTACAGAACACTGTTTAGAGACTGCTGATTAAATTTGAATCTATCTGAAATGGATTTCCCTTACCTGGGAATGTACACAAGTATGTGTCTGTCTAGAGATGCATGTACACACAAGAGGGTGTGGGGGGGCTGCGCACAAGAACACAAGGTGCTGTACTAGGGAAGAAGCTGGAAAAGAACAGAACAGCATGGACTTTCAATCAGTCATATACACAGAGAGGTACACACGCACGCACACACACCCTCCACATTTTTGGCACAGCCTGTATCCCATATCAGTGATTCTAAATTATCTCTTTTTGTCAGAGACCTAAGCCTGCTTGAACTAGTGGCTCTCAGCCTTGACTGTACATTAAAACCACTTGGGGAGCTTTTACAAATCTCCATGCCCCGGCCACTCCAATAACATCAGAATTTCTGGAGACAGGACTATGGTATTAATACTTTATATCAATATTTAATGCTCTCCTTAGGCGATTCTGATGTCCCGCCAGGGCTGAGTATTCCTCTGAACAGAAAACTTCTATTCCTCCCTCAAGACCTAGCTCCCATGGCCCCTTTCTGATACCGAAGGCCTCCCTGATGCCTCCCCAGGGGGAGTTAGTCTTTTCTTTCCTGAAGCTCCCAACACCTTAATCATCTGACTGTATCGTAATTATGTGCTTGTCTGTCTGTACAGAACCATATGCTCTGTAAAGACAGGCACTACATGGGTTCCATTTCTTTATTGCCAGCTCCTAGCTGATGATCAACAGATGCTTTGGAATGAAGGGGAAGTGTGTGATAAGGCCGTGAGCAGGAGAGGGGTGGGGATGAAGGCCATAGGTTGTTTCCGGGTGGGAAGGCTATGAGTCTGGTCCCCTGGCACTGGGATGGGGGTTCTCCCCACCCTCTTTAGTTACAGAAAGGGTCCTCTGGTATCAACAAATTTGATGCTGATTGGTCCACATTTCCTGCCACCAGCGTTACTCAGAGGTTCAGAGGGACAAATGAGTAGGGCTAGGACCTGTGCCTGGAGTCCCAGGATGACTGACCCTTCCTAATTGTCCCCTCTGAGCCCCCATTCCAAGCACACTCTGTCTGGCCTGCTTCCAAGGCACCTTTGAGCTGAGGAGCACTCTGAGCAGTCTGGGTCCCCTGCTTCTGTCCCAGGTCTTGGTCCCGGGCAAAGAGCCATGTGAGGGAGACACACGTGCAAGAGGAGGGGGCTCCCTACAGCCAGCTCTACCCACAGATAGACCAGCCCCCATCCAGGAGCAGAGGAGCAGACAAGAGAGGGCAATGCTGAGTGGAACCAAGGTCAGACCTCATCACCTGTCCTTGGGCAGCCCTGCCCCCCTACACAGCCTTTCCCCCTGATAGTGCTTTCCTAGTTCTCATCTTATGTCCCCCTCTCCCATCCCCAAGGGCTCTTGCTGTCCCTGTCTGAGACAGGACTGCTGAAGTGATAAGTCTCCTAAGGCTGAGCCCGGTGAGCTGGGGATATCACAGAGATGCGAACTGAGGTGAAGTGACGTGACAAAGCCACTCAAAGGCTTTGGGCTGGGACTGAACTACGGGGCTGGAAAGGGGGTCAGAACTCACAGGATTTGGACTGAAGCCGCCTTGATTTGAGAGCCAGCTGCCGCTGACTGGCCTGGCTCCTTACGGCCTTGGTTTCCTCATCTATAAAATGTGATTAAAAATACAGCTCACGTGTTATAAACTCATGGTATGGATTAAGTGAGGAACAAAGTGAAAGAGCTCTCACATGTCCCTGACCAGGCCTCCCGGTCACTAGTCCAGGGTGAGGTCATGGTGAGAGCACCCCCCCTTACACATGCAGACACACACACTCACATACTACCCACCTCCTGGAGGGCTCTCAACCTCTAGGCAGGGATTGACCTCTCCCCTCCCTTCCCCTAAAGCCCCCCTGCCCGCCACCGCCCCAATCACTGACCAGCCAAAGTCTTGGTCACCCACAGAGTTCACTCAACACAAGCAAGTGTTTTCTTTACATGTTGGGGCTTTTACTTCAATTTGAAGCAGATGGTTGAGCACAGATATGAACAGCTTTGGCCTTTTGAGCAAAGAAAGGAGCAGGCCTTGGCTTTGAACATGCCCCACTCCCCCACATACTGACCCATTCCCCTGGTCCCTTCCTCCCTTCTGCCCCCTGCATAACCAGTAACAGACCACTGACCTCCAAGCAGGGACCATCCTGTTTGCCCAGGCAGGAGGGAGGGTCACGGGCGAGGAGTGGCTGGCTGGGCTGGCTGGGGAGCAAAGACCCTTAGGCAGGTCACCGTGGGTCAGGTCCCTGGGGTAGGGGACAGAGTGGTCAATATTGTTTCTTTTCCCCCAATTTCCTCCTTCCCATGATGCTAAAGGCCCAAGAAGGAGCCTTGGCCCAGGGAGGGAACGTTAAGAGTCAGGGTCAGAGACCTGGGCAGCCAGCGGGAGGGAGAGAAGGGGGCCAGGATCTCGGATCCCACTCCCTGCAGGCACCCCAGCCTGCCTCTCGCAGCCAGCCAGCTCAGGGCCCAGTGTAGAAAGAGAAGTCCAGGTCAGACGGTCAGGTGCTTCCAATGGTCACCAAATGTCCATCCCTTCCGTGAGTTCCTAGTAGACTTGCTGACTCATCTTTGGCTTGAGTTGGAAGCCGGGCAACAGGAGGAGCAAAAGTCGTAGGGCAGCGTGCGGCTTTTCCCTGTGGGGTTTTCTCACCACAGTTTGTTCAGTGTCTCTGGAATCTTTGGCAATGAATTTCTGCAGCCGATGGTGGGCCTCGGGCCCCAGGCAAGGGGAAGGCTGAGCGCTCCTCTCCCCATCAGGCAGAGAGCAAAGTGCAAAGTCACTGTGGAGTGGCCGGGGGTGGGCAAGAGGGTGAGAGAGGCAGGCGTGCTTCTGTCTGACCCTGAGAGGCAGTGGTCTGAGCATCTGGCGGCATCTTGGAGAAGACGAGGCTAGACCTGGCGAGCCCACCTTCTCCACAGGCTCGACTGGAAAGAGGGCCCACAGCAGCATCCTTGATCTAGCCCATGGCCGGTCACTCCTGAAAGAAACGACCAACCATCAGAATCTGCCCCTACTCATCCCGACTCTTGATTCCAGAAGGCTAACCCATACCAGGTGCTGGCACCCCCAGCACCTGCTCTCACTTATTCACTGCAGCTGCCCTGGGAGGGACTCTGTATGACCCAGGCAGGGGCTGCATCTTGAGAGCTTCGGAAAGTGGTGGAGGCAGCATTTAGACGCAGGACTGGCTGCCTGCAGAGCCCACATTGCCCCCTTACTCCTGCCTCAGCCTTTCAGAGCCACCGCTGATTATGTTAGTTTGGGGGACTGGTCAGGGCTGCAGGGGGTACACCTAGGCCTGAGACCACAATACCCTGGCCACACCTCTGAGAGATGTCAGAGTCAGGCCCGCCCCACAGCTATGGCCATCCGTAGCTCCTTTTCCCT
>NW_006440642.1:1775356-1786271 GCF_000325575.1 Pteropus alecto | reverse complement strand
GACAAGAACACTGCACCAGGCGCTAAGAGGCAGACTAGCTGCAGCCCATCCACCTGCCAGCTGGATGACTTGAGACAAGTCACTCAGCTTTCTGTGCCTCGGTGTCCTCGTCTTTAAAATGACACAACTGGAGCAGGTCAATAATGTCCAAATTTTCTTTTCAGCAGTAGAAATGACCTTAACACAGAACACAGATAAACATGGTTCTAGTCTATTTGGAGTGGCGGGGGACACTCAAGAGGGAACACATGGAGATGGAACCCAGAGACCTACTGCATTCCCTCCAAAGTTGCATTCCCCGGGACAAGCCACTCAACTTTCTGTGACTTGAGAACCCAGGGCACTAAGGAGCACGATGTGAAAATCCCGAGGTTAGATCAAAAGTTCCCCTCAGTCCTGACCTTTGGAAACTTCACTCTAGCAGCTGAACTTGGTGTTGCTGGTGAGAAAACTGTCCAGAGGGTGTGACCTGCTACCAAGAAGGGACAGGAGACAGGGAAGGTCATGGGAGCTGCTGGGGTTTTAGTTTTTAGTTTTGGGGGAGTCAGAGCTGGCGAACAGGCTCTGCAAGGGCTCCAGATCTACCCAGACACACAAACAAGTGACAGTAGTCCCTTAACCCATACAGCACACCCTTAATAAAATGGTTCCAATACGTCTCTCTTGATTTTTGCAACAGCCCTGAACAAACAGCTGAGCATTTATTTTTGAAGTGAACTCTGTCAGGCACCTCTGACATGCCAGGGAGCTTCCTCACATCCCCTCCCCAGAGGGGAGCAATCCCTGGCTCAGACAAAGAAGCACTAGAAGTTGGCGGAATCAGGATTTGAATCCAGATCGGCAATGTTTATTCTGCCACACAGAGGCTGCTCCCGCTGCAATGGAGGCTCAGGAAGCCTGGGCAGAGCCAAACCATGAGGCCAAAGGGCCTGTGAACCACAGTCCTGGGGTGGCTGCGCTCGGCGGGCAGCCAAGGTGCAAGCTGGGGCAAGGCTGGGAGTGGGGTCCAAGGAGGGCAAGGGAGCTGGGCCAGGAGGAAGGTGTGTCCTCTAGCTAAAAGAGGCTAAGAAGGATAAAGGAAAAGTGAGAGGAGGGAGCATCTTGATGTGGCGAGTCCGGGCTCACGTTCTCCAAGCATACTCTGGGCTCGCTGGCCCCAGCAGAAATCTGCTTTTCGTTACCGAGTCTGAGGAGGAGGATTAAGAAGCGGAAAGGAAATCCATGGGGATGGCACTGGGTCTGTGGTCCGCGGGGTGATTTACAGCACTCGTCATCCTGGCGCTGGCCGCCTGGGCGGGCCTTGCCAAGGACAGCCAAGTTCCTTCCTTGTGCAGCCTGCCTGTGGTCTGGGGGAAGGCATGGAAGTCCAGGTTAGATGGAGTGGCCGGGGCAGCGGAGCCCAGCCCCAAGACCTCTATCTGCTCTCACAGCCTACCGAAGCCACGGCTACCACCCAAAATAGAGGGAGACGGGGCTTTCTCTTGCCAAGGCCTGACCTTCAATCCTCGACCTCACCCTTCCCCTTGTGTCTACACTGGACCTGCCACCCGCCTGGGCCTGGGAATCCCAGCAAACATATCATCCATCCAAGGAAGCCATACATCAATTAGGGCGTGATGGGAAGAACCCTGGGAGGCCTTATGGGCCAGGACCTTCTCTGCAAGTAAACAGCTGTGTGACCTCGGGAAACTCACCTCCCTCTCTGTGTTTTAATTCCCTCACTTGTACAGCAAGCGGTCGTACATAGATTAACACTCCCCAAAAGGTACTCTGCAGAACACTAGCCAGGAGAGGTATATCCCATGAGTTTGGGAAACACCTCAGACCTCGGCCCCATCTTGGAAAGTCACTATGTCTATTAGCATTTAAATTCCTGCCCTAAAGAAATTCGCGTGACTACCCAGTATTTTCCAGACTCATTCGATTGATGGCGTGATTGCGACTGCATCATGAGTAGAAACTCACGCCAGTCTTCTGGTAAAGTGAAGTTTTTATAAGGCTGCAAAAGGGCATTTCAGAGAGGCCACGACGAAGTCTCAGGAAAGGCAGCACAGGGCTTGGGAACCTCAGTAGGGGCAATCTGTGGCCCTTCCCTCTAGGCACCAGTAAAAAACAGCACAAGGTCACTTGCGAGTGATTTGCTTCTTTCCAGCCTGTCTACCGACTGGCCCAGTCTCTGGACATCCCAATCCCAAACTCCCAAGGAGCCCCTGACTGGTCTAGCCTCAGTCAGATTCTCCCCCTGGACCAATCAACTATGGCTGAGGAATGGGAGACAAACCTGCCAATGCCACCCCTTCAGAAGGGGCTGTGTGTGTGGAGGTGGGGGCGGGTTGTGAGTGCCTGAATATAATTGCAAATACAGGTGCGGAGGCTGACAAGTACTCCCCACCGTGACAAGCACCTGTGGCAATATCACACTATGTGAGAAGCACAGCTTGAGAGGGCCTCTTGCATCCTTCTGGCTCTGGCCTTTTGTGGGTGCCGTTTCTGCTGTCGGCCAAGACTCTGGGTACAGCAGCGTAAGGCTCTTGGCTCACTGTCCTCAGGAGGCCCCTGCATCACAGCCCCTCACCATAGAAGATGCCTGTTAGACAAAGGTTCTAGCTGCTAGCACACAAACTCTGAAAACGACCACAAAAGATGGCCTCTCAGTCTCTCTGGTCCCTTTCAGGTGGTCTGACGTGCTGAGTCCAATCAAGGTGATTTGGCCACTGTGGCAAAGCGGTTGAGTTTATTACATTTAGAAATCATCCTTTTATCTGTTCACTCATTTGTGGTCAAGCATCAGCTTCATGAGGACAAGGACGTGGTCTGTTTTGCTCATTGCTGTAGCCTAGTGCCTAGAACAGTGCCAGACACACAGCAGCATCTCAATAAGTATTTATTGAACTAGTGAATAAATATTTCTAGTTGCAGGTATTTTATTTACTGTAGATTTTACATACCACAGAATGTTTCCTATTTCAAATATAACACTGAGTATTTTTGTAAATGTGCCTGTGCTTTGGGGGAACTTTTGGTAATTGTTGTGAACTTTGAAACAATTTTGCATCTTTTTTGCTTTTGTTCACTTCCAGTTTTGTTTTTTTGTTTTGTTTTGTTTTTCCTTCTAATTATACCTCCTCTGCTTACTAAATTTCCCTCTGGCTTTAAGTGGATTGGTTTCCTCTTTTGGTCATTCCTGTGCGATGTGGGGTAATTTTACCACATTGGGGGTCATTAAAAAAATTATATCTGCCTTCTAAGTTATTTTACCTTTTAAATTCATTTTCAGTCTCTGATATCCACTTTACCTACTTAAATATTTTTCACTATTTTCAATTTAAACATTTTCCTGCGTTGAAGCAATTTGGATACAGCTTTTTTCTACCTGCAGAAAAAGTTGTCCAATGGGATTGAAATCCTGACAATTTTTAATTGGTTTGTCCCAAAAAGAGAAGTCAGATTTCAAATTTTATTTTAAAATTAAAATATGAAAGACAAGTAGGGAGGGCATGGGAGAAGGGTTCCTCAAGACCCACATATTAGGCATTATTTTACCTTTCACTTTTAAGTACACCAGTATCTGGGCTAGAAAGGAGGTTTCATGTTCCATTTTGAATGTTGAACACGGGTTCATTTTGGCGCCAAAGGTAGCAGGATGTGGGGCCCTGGGCAGGCTGTTTAATCTCTCCAATCCTCAGATTCCTCATCTTTAAAATGAGCTCAGTAATAGTTACCCTCCTTCTAGATCAGTTACAAAGAATCAATGAGACAATGGAGCCAGGACCCGGCCACTTTCAGGGTCTGGCCGACAGTAAGAGCACTGGAGCACGCTGGCTCACACTCCCACAAAGAGCTAGATCCTTAGTTTGACTAACTGGTGTTTGAAAACATGGAATAAACACAATTTTTTAAATTACATAAGTCATGTCCATCATCTGATGAATGGACAACCAAAGTGTGGTATAGCCATACAATAGAATATTATTTAGCCATAAGAAGGAATGAAGTACCAACATACATGACAGAACGTGAACCTTGAAAACAATATGCTAAATGAAAGGAGCCAGATGCCAGAGACCACATATTATATGACTCCATTCACATGAAATGTCCAGAACAGGGAAACCTATAGATTGGTGGTTGCCCAGGGCTGGTGGGGAGCGGGGACAGAGGAATAGGAAGTGATAGCTAAAGCATACAGGGTTTCTTTTTAGGCTGATGAATATGTTCTAAAATTGACCGTGGTGATGGTTGTGCATAGCTGTGAAAATACTAAAAACCACTGAATTGTACACTTTAAATGGGTGAACTATAATCTCAATAAAGATGTTAAACTTTTTAATTTTTTTTACTTTTAAAAATACTACTTTATTTATACTCATGTATGAAAAATATGGTCGTACTATCATCTTTACATACATTACCAATATTGGAAACAGAGTTCGATAATGAATCACGTCTACATTTTACAAAGAACATGCAAACGTTAACACACTGGTTATATAAAGCAGAGTAGGTGGGCAAACAATTAACTATCATTTTCATTTTCATTAAAGAGCAGCACCCTCCGAGAAGAATCGAATCAATCAGTAATATTCATCTATACTGCAAAATAATATATACATAGGAAAGTTAGGGATTGTACTGATTTTATTACTTTTACTAAGCCATTTTATCTTCCTCATACTTACTGCAAAGAAATAAAACAATATGAAAAAGACATGTTCAATATTGTTCACAATTAAGAATCCGCTTCATGCTGCAGGTCTGGGTATATTGTACTATAGGGAACACCGCATGGCTCAAGCAGATCAAAGTACCATTTTGATTCTGACCCTCTGAACAGAACCTCATGCAGTTTTGGTGACTGGACTAACTCCACGGGAGCTGTGATAGACTGAACCATTTCTGTGATATTCCCGGATCTCAGTAAATAAGACAAGACCCTATATGAAAAAAGATAACAATCAACCTCCTCATAAATTATATCTATAGGCTCTTTCTTTAGTGTAAGGTAGAAAAAGGGGCCCTTTCTTGAACACATGGATACAAGTATTGCTATGGTCTAAAGATTACTGGATTGCTATTGTGTCCATTATAACGAAGATAAGGTAGACATCAAAACCCCTGTCAGATTAAGAAACTTCCACAACTTGACTCGATTCTTCAAATAATGGAGCAAGTTCCTTTTCTAGGTTGACAATTAGTCCTGTATTGGCATTTGCTCCTGGCTCTAAAACTCACCACCAAAGGTAAAAGATTGACTCGAACCACCTAGTAGATATTATAGTAAAAGATGATACTTTTATTTTTTGAAAGTCCAGGTTTGCTCCTTTGGTCTATTGCACAGGCAAAAGTATATAAGAAACCAGGTCTCGAAGTATGTTCTGGAGCATTATCATTGGCCACTTTCATAACAGGCACTCTACTCTGACACAACACTAGCATGGAGCCCTGCCACACCTGGAAATTTTTTCTACAGGCATCGATTTACGTCATCTGCCATGATGAACCCCTTTCTCTCTCAAGTTCAATATCCACGCCTCAGCCCACTCCACCTCTCCAGCCCCCAAGATCGAAGGCCGAAGTAAAGGAGAAGGGGTGTCCTCTCCTCTTCCAGCTCACCACCTGCACCACCCATGGGCCGAGCGAGGCCTGAACACTGGGCAAAGTGGCACCAGTTATCTGGCTTTCTGGGCTGCCTGGTTCTCTAGTCAGCAGGATTCTGGGCTGCCTGCTATCACTTCAGAGACAGCTTCAAAGGCAGGTTCCTTCGAAAGCCACCATCACATGATTTGTGACCTCTCCTAAAATTTTTTAAATTTGCGTAGGTCAATTATAGAAAAACTAGAAAATACGGAAGAGGGAACAGAAAAAAAATTTTAAATCACTTCAATCTCCCCACCAAGAGAAAACCACTGACAACATTGGGCGACCATTTCCCTATGCTTAGACACAGCTATATAGTATTTTACGAAAGTGGAATTAATTATGCTGTACAAATTGCACCGAAGCTGGCATTTGTGTTTTCTCTAACACTTCAGCCCATACATCTTTGTACTTGACAGATCTGCTTTAACATCTTCTCCCAGGGCCAGGCTTTGCTGAGTTTATTCTGGGCACAAGCACGGGCTTGGGCTTCCAGCCTCCTAACTTCCCAGGGAACTGGAAGCAGGTATGACCAACCCACCCCCAGTGCCTCCCACCCCGCCTGGCCTGGGCGCCACGGGTGACAGGCAGGAAATTTATGAGCAGCTGGAGTTGGCTGCTATTTGCTGAGGGCAGGAACATGGCGTGAATCAGGGACCACACTGTGTCTGGGCTGGGAGGGCCCTCAGAGGGCCCCGGCATCTGAGAGTTGCAAAGTTACAGCCAGAGCCCCTTGTGAGCCAGGAGAATCCGCCTGGGGACCATGAATCAGGAGAAAAATTCATTTACTCAACAAAGATTTATTGAGTTCCTACTGGGTGCCAGTTCAGCGACAAGTCCTGGGGTTACAGTCCCTGTCCTAAGGCCACTTACGGTCTGACCCCAGGGCAAAGCTGAAAACCACTGCTGCTGGTAAATGCTGTTGGTCCCGCCCATGCTGCTCTTCTCCTCAGGCTGCTGACCAGCAGACTGATTGAGCTGGCTGAGGGTCCCGGCTGTGGTGTGCAGACAGCTGCCTATGCTGTCAGAGGCCGCCCTGTCCCACAGGCCCCAGCAACCCAAGTTGGGGCCTGGGTGGGTCCAGCAGGCCAAACCCCTCATTTACTGAGGTCAGTGGGTATGTTCGAACCTCAGTCAGTCAACAACATACAGAATTCTCCCGCCAGTGAGAAACAACCACCCCATCAGACAGCGTCGGGATGAGAGCAGGTAGCCCTGCAGACCTCTCATGTACCAAGATGCTAGGGCGGAGCTGGGTCTCAGGTACCCTGTCCCACGCGTCCACAGCCCACACTGTGCTAGAGCCGTACTTGGAGCTACTCCCACCCACTGGAACGCAAGCTCCAGAGGGGTGTGGTTTTGCTGGCTGTGTCCCTACTGTCTCCTCTGTCCAGGACAATGAGGGCCAGCTCCAGTCCAGACTCTTATCCCCACCACCCCTCCCCACTTCCCGGCTGCCACCTCCACTGCAGGCTGGGGAAGCGTGTTTCTGCTCTGAACCCCCGGAGCACTTCACACCCACTCCTTCTTCATCTCTCTGTGCCATGAATTATTGTTGGTGCGATCGCCATCATCCCCCGCTCACCCCATGTCTCCACCAGAGCTCCTGAGGAAAGGAGCATGTCATCCTCTGCACCCCTGTCTTCCCAGGCTTGGGAATAGTAGCAAGTGACTCAGTGCTCAGAGTTACCACTACTGGGGCAGCCTCAGGCCAGACACCATGCTGTACTCCTTTGCGTCTGTTGTCTCACAGGTTGGGGAGGGCAGAGGGGCGGGGCAGTTGCTGCTTCCATTTTGCAGATGGGGAAATGGGGGGCTGAGCAGTTCCTCACCTTCCCTAAGTCACACTGCTAGGACAAAGCAGAGCGAGGCAGACCCCCTAATCCCTAGAGTTCAGCTTCTTCACTGGTAAAAGGACTGGCGAATCTCCAAACCATCCACCCAGCTACCACCTCCCTTGGCTCTAAGAAAACCTCAGCCTTCATCCCTTGGAGCCTAAGGCAAGGTGGCTGGCCATGGGGGAGTCCTGGCACCTCCAGAGCCAGGGCCAGAGCTCGTAAGGAGCCCACTAGGCCTATAAGGGATGGCCAGGGAGACTCAAGGCCACCGCTGTGCTGACGCCTTCTTGGGCTGCAGGCCACTCTCTCTGGCTGCCAATTTCTCTGTTTCTCCATGCTCTGCCTGTGTGTCTCTGTGCCAACTCTCTCTTGGCCTCTCCTGTGTTTATCTCTCCACGTCCATCAGCTTATCTGTCTTTCTTGGCCCCCACTCCATTCACAGTACAGGGCACTGTGAGGGTCTAGCTGGCCTGGGTGAGGCCTGAGGCCCAGCTGCTGCAGCTTCCCATCTGTTTCCCATCCTGTGATGTTGCCCAGCCAATTCCACTTGACCACATGCTGCTTGTCCAGACCCAGAAGCTCAAGGAGCCCATGACCTTGCCCCATAGCCAGAAGAGGCACCCAGGCTGAAGGAGAGCAGACGGCTGAGCAGATAGGGGGCCCCGCCAGGTGAAGAAGGCCATCTCCTTCACAGCTTCTCAGAGGTCTCCGACTCACGACCCTCCCATACTACACACACGGTGTCGAGGGATCCCCACTAGGCCTGCCTCCTCAGGGCTGGGAACCGCTCGCCATCACTCTTCTGCATCTTTCAGTAGTCCTCCCCTCCCCAATCCGTACCACAAAGTGGCAGCAGGAGTGATGGGGTACCATCCAGACAAGCCAAAGTGCTGGCCAGCCAGCCTTTGTACAGACCACAGTATGTCTCCAGGGGACCCCCAGGAAGGAGTCTAGCCCTGGACATTGCAGGAACAGCCTGGGTAACAATGGGATAGCTGGGAGAGGCCATAAGGCCCCTGGGCAGACCAAATGATCAAATGATTTCTGCCAAAACAGAGTGAAAACACAGTTTTAAGATGAGAAAAACACCTCCCCTAGCCCTTCCCATCATCCCTAAGCCCTTCATAGCTAGATTCTGGAGCCACCCGGGAATTCAGGCAGGGGTGGGACATCTCTGATCAGGGCTCTTTACCCATTACCACCTGGCCATTAGTGACACCTCCAGCTGCACAGGGGAGACGCCAAGGCTGGGAAGGGAAAAATCTCTTTCACCTATACTAATGCATACACACACATTCAAGTGCACACATATGCACTTCCCATGCACACATGCACATGTACATGCACACCCACTGACAGGCCATTCAGCACAGTGGTTAAATGTGCCAGCTAGGGCATCAGACAGCCTCTGTTTGAATCCTGACTTCCCCATTCTACCAGCAGTGTGACTTTGAGCAAGTTACTTACCCTCTTTGTGCCTATAACATGGTAATCATGGTGATCTACTGCATGAGGTGGTAGACAGGATTAAAGAACACAATGGCTGCAAAGCCAAGCACTCAACATTAGGCAGCCACGTCAGAGCACACACACGTATGTCTGTGTATGCATGTGTGTATCTTCCCCCATCTGCCCATCAGCTTTTCGAGGCAGGAACTGTGTCTCCACTTCAGATTGCCAGGGCCCACTCAGTGCTGGGCAAAGAGGAGCTGCCCACTAGCTATCGTGGAAGGCAACTAAAGATCCCTTCCTTCCTGTGCCTCCATTCTTCCAGTCATTCGGCAAATAGTTTCTGAGTGTTTAGACCAAGCCAGGCTCCACTCGAAGCACTGGGGATCCTGTAGTGAGCAAAACAGATGAGGAGCCCTGCCCTGACTGACATCCTAGGAGGAGCAGCCCCTGTGCAGCAGCAGCATTCCCTAGAGAAAGGAAGCCTCTTGCTTTCTGTGCCAAACAGCTTGGGCAGGTCCTTTCCCAATAACTGATGCACTTCCCTGCATTCTCAGCCAGACGTTACTGGATGTACTTTAGCTTCCTCTTGACCACTCAAGGTCAAGCCCAGAAACGTCAGTGTACATAAGACTCCCCAGGTCCTGGAGGCTTCTGGGGCCTCTTGCCCCAACACTCAATGGCCCCAAGCCTCTTGGCTCTTCTCAGCCTCTGGCGTTGTTCCCTTTGTTGTTTCTTCCCACATGATTAGGCACTGGCTGTGATTCTGGGTGCTGTCACTGCACCTGCTCCAGGAGCTGGCCTCCTGCTTCAATAGGTGGTTTCTGTTCAGCTGCTCTGACCTGAGACACCAGGGGGGTCAAGCTTGTAAGAACTGTGCACAGACTGCGTGTAGTGGGGTCCAAAGATCTGGACCCGGCTCTCATATGAGCTTTCATGCATGGCCTCTGTCACTTAGCTCTTGTTCCTAAGGGCGGGACCTTTGTCTGTTTTGTTCTCTGAAGGGCCCCACACCTAGAACAATGCCTGGCACATGGTAAACACTCAAAACTATTTATTCTTAAATAAATGTGCAGGGCCATCATGCTTTCTTCATCTTTTTCTGCTCATGTAACTAAAGAGAATGAACAAGTGAAGAATCACTGTGTGTATGTGTGGAGGGGTTGTTTGCAAATGCAGGCTGCCCACCTACATCCTGCGTGGTGGTGGGGACAGGGTGGCAGGTGCGCACCACTGCTACGGAGGGAGTGGGGTGATTCTCGGCAATGCCGTGTAGCTGTTCTACAGGCTCTGGGTGGACTCATGGGGCTGTCCCTGCGGGCCCAGCTGTCTGGCTCTGCCATGCCTGTGACCAAGGGATCATCTCTGAGAGCTCCCGGCCCCTGGGGGAGAAGAGCCAGTTGTGAAATCCTTGGAGACCTTCAGTTGTCTCCCAGTGTTTGCCCCATTCCCACCCAGACAGGAACTCGGCCCACCACATGGGAGGCCCTCCATCTGATCCTGACAGATGGTGCTTACGCCCGCACACTTGTGCAGGTGTGTACACGTGCACGCATGCACACACACACACACACACAGAGCAGATAGCAGAGGGACAGACCTGGTGTCCTCTGCCTGGCAATGGAATCAAGTCCTCAGTGGGCAGCCCAGTCTGGTATCCACTCTCTAAGTAACTAGGTGGAGAGGGGACACGGGGGTCCCTCTGCCCACCTTCCTGATGGGCTAGCAGCGTCTTCCAGTACCCCTCTGACTGTCAGCACTGTCTGCTGACAAGCCTTTTCATGGCCACTGTTTCCTTGAACTCTCCTCACCCACAGAAATTTCTATCCATGTTTTATGAGGAAAGTGGAGCTTGGAAGAAGTCAAATGCCTGAGGTTACAAAACTCATGAGTGGCTGGGCTGGGACACAGACCATTGTCTGCCAGCCCCAGGCTCTATACTGCCAGACACACCCACAGCTCACACCTTCTCCTCTGAGGGGGGCGGGGGG
>NW_006440642.1:1770282-1775296 GCF_000325575.1 Pteropus alecto | reverse complement strand
CCCGCCTGGCTGCACCAGCTGTATGATCCTGGGTGAGGATCCCAGGGTCCCAGCCTCCTCATCTAGGCCCCATGGCTAGTAATGTGGCCCTCCAGAGGCTGCTGCAGGAGTCAAAAGAATAACAAGCATGAGAGGGCTTTGCAGGGGTATCAGGTCACCAGTGGCCTAACCTGGTCACCTAGGTTCTCTGAACTTCCATCAACTGAAAATAGGGCTAATGGGGCTATCGGCACTCACTCTGCAGGGCTGCGGTGAGAAGTGGGCGAACTCGTGGAAATGGGGTTCTGCCATGTGGTTAAGGTTATGATACCAGTTAGCCCTCCTGGGAAGAAAACCACCTTGTCACAAATCATCCAAGCACGAGCCATGTGACTGTTCACCCTGCTGCCCTCCCCGCTGAGAGACCTTCATGTCTTTCTCAGTTTCAGGAGAAGCACCCCTTCTTTCAGGGAAGGTAGGGGATGTCTGGGCAGGACTGACTGAACTGGTGAAGAGAAATGTTCTTGGAGGTAAGGCCCCCGCCCTGCCATTGGATGCAGTGTGAGGATGGAGTGCTCAGTGCTATGGCAGCCACTGTGCAGCCATGAGATGAGGACCAAAAGAAGCCTGGAGCCTCGACAATACTGGAGCCTTGGAGACCAGGAAGCTCCTGCCCCGCTTCAACCTTCTGAACTATGAGAAACAGGGGCCTCTGTTAGTTTAAGCTGCTGCTTGAGGGTTTTCTGTAATCTAAAATGCAAAGCTTTCCTCGCTGACTCGAGGGAACGAGAGTACAAACTCCCCCAAACAGGGGCCTGGGGGGAGCCCAGGCCTTTCTCTGGTGTGTCCTGAAGCCCCTAGTCCATTCTTCCCTAGAGTCTTTGCCTTCAGCACAGAAATATTCAGCCCCACATTGTGGATTTTACTTGAAAGAACTGCGTGTAATTATTTGGGGGGCCTACTGTGTGACAGGAGCTGGGACACAAAGATGAAAAACCTCACAATCTAGTTCGAGAGGCAGGCACCAAATAAACATTGTGTAACTAACTAGTGTATTGGGTCTATTGCATAATATATCATGTAACATATCACCTACAAATATAACGTAATGACATAAAATGAACTCTAATATAGCATATAATAGAGTATCGCATAATAGAACATCTTATATCATTACTTCATAGTATATTATGCGCTCCTGACTCAGACTACACACACCCCTGTGGTGAGGGCAGTGAAGTGGCCATGCCAGGGGGCCCTGAGAGGAGGCTGGAGTAGGGGTCAGGGAGTGCTTCCAGGAGAAGCTGAGCCTTCCAGAATGAGCAGGAGTTAGCCAGACAGAAGAGGAGAAGGGCACGCCAGGCAGAAGGGGCAGCATGAGCACAGAGGCCATAAATAGCCCGTTTGGGCGAGGAGTTCCGTGTTGCTGGAGTATAAATTGGGACACAGGGAGTGACCGGCAGGAGCTAGGTCACTTGAGGGGGAGGGTCAGGTGTTTTTTAAGAAAGTCTGGCCTCTACTCTTGGCCTGTGGGGAGACCCTGTGGGTCCTGAGCAGAGAATTGAGGTGGTCAGACCTGGCTCTTAGCAGAGCTGCTGGGAGGAGCTCAGGTGGGGACAGACTGAGCAGGGGAGCAGCTGGACACTGGGCCAGGCCAGAGTGCAGAAACTTTAAGAAGGGAATGGTTCCTACTTTGCCTTCTAGAAATATTTGTACTAGGAGCTCAGGAAAGGCAAGGATTTGTATTTCCCCTAGAGCCAGCTTTCTGGTCTGCTAGGGCAGGTAGAAAGGGATGACCTGCTCAAGGACAGTGGGGAACCAGGGCTTGCTGGTGCCCCTCTGTTCCAGGCCTCCCACTGCGCTGGGGGCAGGGGATTAAGGCTGGCCGGTGGGCAGACCTCGTCACCTCTATCTTCCTGCCTCCCCGCTTTTCCTCTGGAAGCAATTTCTGGTCACTGGGCAAACTCCACATCATCACCAGGGCCCTGGGCTGGTGGCCACTCCTCCTTCCCCAGATCTTCCTTACCTTCAGCCCCATGAAGACCAACTTCTCAGACAGGAGACATGGGAGGAAAGATGGAGTTTGCAAAACAATTTCACATCCTTTTTTTTGCCACGGACCCCTGAATAGATCTGGGAGGCAGACAGGGCATCTCCCAGATAATACGCTCGAACAGGGCCACCCAGTCACACAGAGCTGAGCCTCAGCGTCTAGACCCAGACATCCACCCAGCGAGGCCACAGTGGGGAGGGTGGATTTCGTCAGCCCATGTTAAGCCCTTCAGATGGTGAGATTAATGGCCCTGAAACTGTGATAAACATGAGTATTTGGTCCTGCTGGAGTTGCCGTCTCTCCAACTGAAACTGGGAGGAGAAGGGAGAGGACGGCAAGAGGGATGAAGTATGGAGGCCTAAGTGGGGTGCAGATGAAATGCACAAATACCCTGTAAAACCAAGAATCCTCACTCGTGAAGAGCTGGCCACCCACAGCAGCGTGGATGACAGGCTTTTTCCACTGCTGGGGTAAGGGGCTGCTGAGGGCAGTGGCGGGGGAGAGGAAGGCAGGCGGTAGAAAAGGCGTACAGGGAACGAAGAAAGTAAAGGAGAAAACCCCAGTCTCCTATCCGTGACCTGTGCCTCCCCCCACATCACATCACCACCATCTGACACTCGGAAGGCATCTGTCCCGCCACAGGCCTGACTCCCAGCTCCTACTCGGGGGTCCAGGGGGTTGTGAAGAAGGTGGCCAGGACTTGCCCTCTCCTTTCCTCTCCAGTGCTGGCCTCCCAGCTGCCAGCCCTGCCTCAGCACCCCATGGGCCTCCAACAGGCCACCCAGTGACCACTCCCAGGAGGTGCCCAGATTCCAGGCAGACATCTCCCAGAAGTTTCTGGTGGTAGCGGTGGCTAGTTCTTTAAAAAGGCTTCATGTCATGCTGTAATCAGCTGAGGGGCCCAGTCCCTGGGGTGTGTATTAATGCCGCTCTTCTCCGAAAGTGTCCTGTGTTGCTCTCTGATGAGCTGATGGGGGTCTCCAGGCCACCTCCGGCCTACACCCTCCCTCTGCATGGACATTGTTCATACAGTTATGCTCGGTTTACGGCTTTCTGCTGAACACACTGCTGGGCCTGGGCCCTGCCCACCCCATGCCCTCTCAGGCACCTCTTTCTCGCCTGTCCCCTCCATCCAAGGTTTCATGAAAACAGTTGCTTCCAATTGTCCCCAGTTTTAACAGCTTTGAGAAGAAAAAGTTCAGCAGCACCCAGAGGAACTAATTAGGTAGCCTTTGGGCACCTTAGAGGAGGAAGAAAAGTCACAACTGGTGTTAAGAAGAGGAAGAAACAACATTAAAAGAAAACAAGGGGGAACAAAATAAAAACCAGAGATAAAAAGTCAAGAGAAAACAGCGGCGCCTGAGAAACAAGAATTCCAGCCGCCAACTTTTACGGCGTCCAGCCCTGTTATTCATAAGCGAATTTCCTCTCTCACAAAGGACCTTTTGCACGGTTTTCCCTGCTGCCTCCAAACCAGCTGCTCGCGCTGTTGTATCCTGAGTGATGATGAGGCTCTGAAAGGGTTTTTTGGGAACAGATGGCCAGGGGAGAGCTGGGGAATGTGCCAGCAGAGGGCTGGGCGGGCTGCCAAGGCCTGCGGTGACTGAGTGCTTGGGCTTCCAGCTCGCGTGCTTTCCCTGCCCTCTGCCCTCCGTGGCGCCAGCAGGCCTTCCCAGCGAGAGCTCGGAACATCTGGAGTCTGGGGCTGCCAGGAGGGGGGGGCCACAGCGGCGGCGGGCGGGGGACCCTCTGTTCCAGCGGAGCTCCCAGGGACTCACCACCAGGCCCGCCTCGGAGAACAGCTAATCAAAACCACAGTGTCCGAATGGGAACCAGGCGCACTCCCAGCTGCAGCCAGAGGCCGCCAGGCGACTTAACCCGGTGTCAGGCCTCGCTGGCGGCACATTGCTGGGGGTGCTCAGGGCTGATGACACCCCCTAGCCCACCCCACCCCAAACCACCCCCAGCGCCACCACCAGCAGGCTATTGGCTTCCCGCGGATTAATGAAACCTCCACGTGCGTGCGGCAGGCTGGCTGCTTAACTAAGGCAAGGCCCTGCACCTAGCTTTTGCTGGAGGCCTCTAGGCACAGGCCACCCTGCTGGGTGGGCAGCGTGTGAGCTTCAGGGCCTGGCAGGCTTCAGAAGTTGAAGAGCTAGGAGTTTGAAACCAAAGAGACATAGGCTTGAAACAGCTCCACCACTTCTATCCTGTGGCTTTGAGCAAGTGCCTCTCCTGGCCTCAGTTTCCTCTCTGTGCTATGCGGGAAGGGGTTAGTGTAACGTACGTAAGGTGCCTTGCAACAATGGGCACTCACCACGTGGTCAGTGAGATTGCTGGTGGTAATCTGTTTATTAACATATTACTGTGTACACCCAATGCTATATATGTTTGTTGGTATGAGTCCATGAACTTTAGAGGCCCAGGGATTTCTGGGTTGGCTGCATGCTCGTCCCCTATTAAGGGTGCAAGAGTAGGGGCTTGCCCTGAGTGCTGGAGAGGGAAGAGTCTCCCACTCAGAACTATTTGCCCTAACCTGCATTTTGGCTGGTCAGCCATTCAGCCCTCCTCCACCCCTACTCGTCACCTCCCTCCTGGCGAGACTGCTCTTTTCTGAGATGTTCCTTCCTGGTGTTCCATATGAAGTTGTTACTTTGCAGCTGTAAATTCATGAGATTTCCCTTCTGGTACTCACTGAGAAAATGCCAGTCCTTTCTCATAGGAGACCTTGATTAATCCTTCCAGCAAGGTGGCAAGGACGGTACGTAGGCTCTCACTTTAGGGATGAGTGAACTGGGGATCAGAGAAGTTAGGTAACATACCCAAGGTCACATAGGTAGGAAGTGCCCATTCCAGGATTCAAATGCAGGGCTCCAGCCACAATGCTCTATATTTCACCTACTTCGTGGTCCTGCCAAGAGTCTCCTTGTTGCATTTTTATGTACCTTAAAGTTAAATGACAGCACCACAGGGAACTGAAAA
>NW_006440642.1:1756966-1770251 GCF_000325575.1 Pteropus alecto | reverse complement strand
CACTCTTTCTCCAGGGGCCAGGACCAAGGGCCACAGAGCCTCTGCAGGGGTTTCCAGGGGGACACCTTGGCTCCAAGGGGGGTGTTTCTGAAGTCTCTGCATTCCCAAGGGTTAACTCTTAGAGCATTAGGGGGCCTCCCAAGTCTTCATGACTTTCTGAGCGTGAGTGGTTGGTTATTCTTGTTCGCTATGCCCAGGACCCCAAGTTTTCATTCATACACAGTATGTTGGAGAGAAGAGTGAAATGTGAGTGCATCTCAGGAGGGGAGCGATTTGAAAAAGGAGAGAGGAGGAGGTGGGGTGAAAAGAATGAGAGAAAGGAAAGCAGCACCCCCAGCCTGTACCCTGCCTCAGGACCACCCGGGAAACATCAGTGGGCCGCGTTCAGCTGAGGGAGGGGGTGTGGCTCTGAGCTCACCTGTGAGGCTCCCCAGCCAATGATCCCTCCAGCCCAGGCCCTGCCAGACTTATGGACTATTGGTGTCAAATGTGAGAGGAGAAACGGCAGCTGAGAGAGCACTCCATGTTAGAACAAACAGCTGGCGACAAACGTCTATGTAATTGGAATGCCAGAAAAAATAAATTGCATCCATTTTTATGACTAGAAGGAAATTTGATGGTGGTTTCCCACCCACCTCCCTTTTTTCCCAGCATAGATGGACTCTGTGGGCTTTGAAAGCAAATGGTATTTAACTCAATAACTTGGCCAGAGGATTTTGAAGCAGAACCTCCTCTCACCCAGTGCACTTCCATGGAGGTTGGGGGCGGGGGGAGGCAGGACAGGAAGTGGCAGAAGCCCCACCACACCTCTTACTGGATGGGTAACCCTCGGCAGTTCCTCAGGCCCTCCGCCTTACCTTCATTATTTGTGCAGTGGGATAACACTAGCACCTACCTTGCAGGGTTGGCGGGAAGTCAATGAGGTCACATGCCAGCGCACTCAGCACCATGTCCCGCATGTTATCCAGGCTCTGAGAATGTCAGGTGTTATTAGTATTCTCAGGGCACATTGCACTGGGGTCTCAACAGTCTCTGTGAGCGACATTCGGATCTATGTGGCATGCCCGTGATGAGCAGAGGGGAAGTGAGAGTAACACATTTAGTCACACAGAAAAACAGGCTCAGGCAACCTCAGCTCAGACACTGGAAAGGGCCTTAGAAATCACTTCCAGGGACGACTCACCTTACAAAAGGAGAGACTGGAGGGGCCTCAGTGAGGGTGGCTGTGTACATGACAGGTGGGGACAGAGCCAGGGCAGTGGGCACTCTGGAGGTGCAGGAGACCCTTTACACTGGAGAGGCGGTGGGGGGGGGGGGCATGAATCTAGCTACAGCAGTGTGCCTCGCACACTCAGAGTCTCCACAGTCCACAGAAAGAGCAAGTGCCCCTGAGACCTATCCAAGGCCTGGGCTCAGCCACCAGAGAGTAAGGGGCCCCTCGGAACAGTCTCAGCTCTCATTGACTCCCCCCAGCCCAAAACCAATATGTCACCTCAGCTTGTCCCCATCACAAAGCTACAGAAGTCAGCACTCAAGATGTTGTTCCACAGAGGAGTCAGGCCACCCTTGGACTCAGAACTCAGCAGGGAAAGGGGAAGACACAGGTTGGGAGGGAGCTACACCGGCCGTCATGCCTCCTCTGGCTCCAGATCACCCACGGCGTAAGAAACCTCTGGCCTTGCAGAGCCAGCCTTCCCAGACTGTGCCAGCAGGCTCGTCACATGACCCTGGAATCCCTAATGGCTGCCCGAGCCTCTCCCCAAGCCCTTAAGTCAATGAATGTACCAGGATCCCTCTTATCTCTCCTCACTCCCAACCCTGGGCTTGAGAGCAACTTGAGGCAAGGAACTTACTGGCCATTTATCATCAGGGCTTAAACTTTGCCATCAATGTTAGTAGCTGTTGTTGTTGTTGTTGTCAATGCTCAATGGCTCAAAATTGCTGGAAGGGGGTGGACTAGATTGTGGGAAATGGGTCCTTTCCTATTCTGTAGGTCTGGCAAGGCCCACCCAGCTCAGGTGTAGAACAGTTCTACTGCTTGTCCTCCTCCCCCTCCCCCGCCCTCCTCCTCAGCTCCCAGGAGTTGCTGTTTTAAAAACAGGAGCTGTGGAAATGTGGCCCAGAGCCAGCTGCTTAATGTGCATTATCTCTGGCTGCAGCCGGAGTCAGAACTGAGCTCTCCAGAGCCCTTCCACTCCTCCCGCCGGTCTCTCTGCTGAGCAGCCTCCAACACTGGCCTCTGCATGACAGGGGCTTCCAAACAGGGCTCTGAACCCTCGAAGTCACATCCTGGGAGGCCCAGAGATGGAAGACTCACCAGTCAAGGAAGGCAGGTCCCCCATCCCGGGAGGAAGGGTCTGAGATGGGCAAAAGGATCGTGCCTGGGGTCTCAGGGATGTGCCAGGTTCGCTTTAAATCCCATTCTTAACATAGGTCTGGAGGGACAGGGCAACTCATCGGAGCTGCAAGGGATCTCAGAGGACCTGGGTGCAATCTCCCAAGGAGGCACTCTGAAGAAGGATTTTCCAGACTGTCGGGGCACAATAGCTGTGAGGGAGCTGTCCTCAAGTGGAACAGCTCATATCATCATCAATCCCATCGGTGATCATCACCATCCCAGCTGCCATTTATTGAGGACTTTCTTTGAGCTGATCACTTACAATGGCCCATTTTCTAGTCTCTCCCTTCCTTTACTTTTTATCTCCCTCATTAGAATGTAAGCCTGGCCCAGTCTCATCCCCAAACCCTCAGGCTGATCTCAGTGGCTACAGGGGAAGGTTAATGGGGGCTTGATCTAATCCCCAAACTCACACCCCTCTGTCTATAGGGACTACAGAGGATCAAGCCTGCCCTGCCACAGACATCCCATCACAGTGCCCGGGTGTTCAGTGTAGAATTCCCCAGTGTGTAACTTACTGTAGGTGCTCAATAAACATTGATTGAATAAATGAATGAATGAACGAATCTCTAGAAATAGCATCCCCCTTGGTTCTGGTTAATGAAACAGAGGCCTAGCCCAGCCACCCACTCAGGTCCACTGGGCAAGTCACTGGAGACCATCCCTGAGGACACCCTAGAACTCAGCCACCTGTGTGATGACAGAAATGCACGAAGGCACAGCAGCAAGAGTAGGGTGGTCCTGTGAGCCCCCAACCTGTCAGGGCAGAATGCTGGACCCATAGAAGCCTTCAGAGGTCTCAGCAGCTTCAACACCCTGTCCTGTCCCTCCATCTAGGTCCTCTTGTCTTGGCCCAAGCCCAGCACTTGGGAGATGGCAACCCCAGGACAGCCTGCCTGGTGGGAGGGTGATGAGGAGGCAAGCTGTCCAGTGCTCTTCTGAGGTGAGGCAAGATGTCCTCTTGGAGAGTCAGACTGGAAAGGACCTTAAAAATCACTGATCGTGTTTCCACCATCCCCATTTATGAACAAGAAAACTGAAGCTCAAAGAGGTTATGAATGGGTCCAAGAAGACACAGCTGATAGGTGGCAAGCCAGGACTTTGAAGTCAGAGATGTTTGGTGCTCTTAACCACAATCTTCCACCTCAGTCTCCCAGTCTGGACAGAGGGGGGATTGGACCAGATGGCCTCTAAAGTGTCTCAGATTAGAGATGATTTCGGGGGCAGCCAAAAGTTTGTCTCCATGGGGCATCTTCACCCCACTCTTCCCTCTTTCTCATCACCCAGACATCAGCCTCCTCTGCAACCCAGGACACTGTCTGCTCCAATCAAGAAGCAGGGAAGGGAGGGGCTGCAGTGCCCCTGTCTGGCAGGTGAAAGGAGGACCTGGGGGGAGGGTTAACGAGGGGCAGAGATGGAGAAAAGGCGCCTGCCCACTCTGCCCATCCATACCTCCGCACAGCCCGAATGCCAGGGGAAGTTCACAGAGAGTTTACAAACCTCCTTTGTCACAGAGCACTGCATGGAGCCATCAATCACGCCCGTAATTTACCCGTGTCACTTTCCAGTGGAAAGCCGCCCTGTGAGCAGCCAGTGGCGCTTCCTCTCTCACCCACTTGATGAAGATTTCATCTAACTGGTCCACGTTAATCACTCCCAGGAATGCGAGGCAGCAGCTGGCTGTGAGGATGCACCACAGCCCTCCCTGGTGTAGGCAGGAGAACCCATGGAGGGCCTCCCTGGCTCAGGGCCCAGGGGCCCCAAAGAAACCTGGAGAACCCCGAGAGGGTCTGTTGGGAAGAAGGAGTGGTAAACTTCAGGGATGGAGGAGGGGCAGGCCAGGAAGGAAGGAACCAATGGTAGGTGACAGTCATCCAGCTCCCCACACTCCCCATCCCCATGCCCAGAGGAGCTGACCACCCTCCTCCTGGATATAGACTGGGTCCCACCCTCTGTCCCTCTCCCTTTAGCCTGTGGGAAGAGAGATCCAGAGGGTTGCCATCGGCACCGCCTGGCACTGGCCCCCAACTGGAAATGCTGAAAGCACAGGCCATCTGGGAATCACAGTTATGCCCAATGCCTTTCCTCCTGCACATATTTCTCCAAATATGCCCGGCTTTGTACAGGCTGTTCCCTATGCCTAGGATGCTATTCCCTGCTTCACCTGCCTAGTGACCTTCACCTCTTGGTTGTCCGTCCCACTGGTCCCAATTCAAAAACCACTTACACTAAGATGCCCTTTCAAACTCCCTTGGGCAGGAGAGGTAACCTGTCCCTTCTCTGCCTGGCCTTCCACAGCCCCTAGCACAGGCCTCCTCACCACACTGTCCTGCCCTTATCTGCTGATAAAGAGGGTCCTCTGACCATCCCGCAAGGTGCATGGGGACTGGGACCATACACTCGGGTTGGGGCTTGAATGCCTCTAGAATGAATGAATGAATGAATGAATGAATATGACCTGCCTTAATGCACGGACTGAGGTAACACACAAGCCAAGTCACATTCCCAAATCTCTCCTGGACTGTCACCTACTCAGGGGATCTCACCCTGATCCGATATCTCTCAAGGGCTGTATAAGAGCTTCAGAGATAAACTGTCCTCATTTCAGTGACAAGCAAACACGGGACCAGAGGCCCTGGGTTACTGTCCAAGGTCCCTAGCAGCCCCATTACCAGGAATAAGGCCATGTCCATACTCCCAGGGATGTGAAAAGCTCTGAAGCTGGGTGAGCCCAGCAAAGCTCCAAGAGGCTGATCTCACTGGCCCTCTGGAAGCCTGGGTAAGTGTGGGGCACCCCAAGTTCCTGTCCCCATCTCCCCTGTCGTCCCCAGAGGCTGCTGCCTGAGTGGTTGGCGCATACCTTGCGCTTCTTGGCACGTCCCTCGGCCTGCAGGGTGCGGGTGCAGCGCTGCACACACTCGGAGAAGCTGAGGTTGCTGCGGTCGGCGCTGTAGTCGAGGTCAGCCAGCCGCGCCAGGGACAGGATGTAGTTACAGGCAATCCTCAGGATGGCCAGTTTGGACAGCTTCTGCCCATATGAGTAACACGGCACCTGGGTAGGGGGAGGTGAGAAGGCATCAGGATGGGCTACCAGGGTCTCTGTGCTGAGCACAACCCTGTGGGAAGCCCGGGCAGGCATAGGGCCACTCACAGTGACATCTGCACCACCTGAGAGGGGACTGCTAGGCATTGGAGATGGCCTATCTAAGCCATAGACCCGTATTTTATTCTCTGTTCTAAGCACCATCTGTATCCTCATACACATCTCAGCTCATCCACTCACAAATTCAGGGAGGTATCCACATTCCTGTTTTGTAGGGGAAGAAACTGAGGCTCAGCTGGGGTCCACAAGTCAGTCTGAATGAAGCACAGTATGTCCCCACCAGGACAGAGCTCTCCCCACCCTCCCTCCATGAGAAGAAGTCCATCTGAGAGAACAGACTTTTTCTTTCAGCTCTGATATTCCATTCATTCATTCATTCATTCAGTGACACTTGTTTTGCTAGGCACTTGAGGTTCCAATGATGCATAATAATGTGATTCCCGCCTTCAGAGAACTCATACTCAAGAGCGATGTTATGCCATCACAGAGTTAGGGACTCTGGGAACATACAAGAAGCAAAAGTGTCAGTGCTCAGCTGGAAGAGTACATATTTTTGGTGGTTTTCTTTTCCTTTTCTCTTTTTCTTGACGGCCTCTGAACCTGAGATGCTGCTGGGTATAAAACAGGTGCATGATAAATATTTACAGCCCCAACCAGACTTGACATGTTTGTCAGTGATTCATCACTAACTAGACACTAATTGCTCGGGGATTTGTACTGGGTGAGAGACAGAGCCTCTAATTCTTTAACATTGTCCACCAATGTCTGTGCTGCATGAACAAAAAGCTATGAAGACTGCAGCAGAGTTATCTGTTGTAATGTGGAAAGGTCTTAGGTCCATCCGACAGGGGCTAACATGCAGAGCCACTGCTGCCATGAGGCATCTTTCATCTAAATGGCTGAAATGCACTCGCCCACCAACCGAGGCTCCAGGTTTCCTCCTCTCTCTGGCTCTCCAGGATCTGTACACAGCATCCATCCCTGCCACCAATATCTGGTACTGATTAACCTTCATCCTACAGAGCGGGACCCCCATGGTGCATCCATTCAACAATTATTTAGTGAGCACCCCTATACTTCAGGCACTGTTCTAGGCCAATGGTTCTTTACCAGGGACGATTTTGTCCGTCAGGGAACAATTAGCAATGTCTGCAGACATTCTTTTTTTTTTTTCAGCATTTTATTTTATTATTAGCTTCAATATATAGTACATTGGTTAGACATTTATATAGTGTATGAAATGATCCCCTGATTACCCTATCACCTGTCTGGCTCTATGCCTAGCCATTACATTACTGCCGACTGCATTCCCTATGCCATGCTCTCCATCCCCGTGACCATCTATCAACTACTAATTTATATTTAACTCTTCACCCCTTTCTCCCAGCCCTCAACCTCCCTCCCCTCTGGCCTTCATTCTTGATTGTCACTAGTGAGAGCAGGTGGAGAGGTGCTACTGGCCTGTGGCAGGTAGAGGCCAGGAATGCTGCTATACATCCTACCATGAGCAAGATCCTCCGATGCTCCACAACAAAGAACTACCCAGCCTAAAATGTCAGCGGTGCTGAAGTTAAGAAACCCTATTCTAGGCCTTGGAGATAAAGCATGAACAAGATGGTCACCTAAGATGGGGACCCTAAATGTAACATCCACTTTGATCTCACTTTAAGCTCACTTTGTCTGGGAGCTTTATCTGACTTTCCCACCCCAACCCTAAATCACAGGTTTAGGGGAATGGGGAGGGTGGGGGGGTGCCCTTGATATGCTCTAGAAGCACCCAATCTGTCCTTAACTCCTGATTATTGTGACTCACTGAATGGTCAGTCTCCCTGTAAGCTGTGGGAGAAGGCCCCTGTCTGCAAAGCCCAGCACAGGTCCTGCCCATAAGGGAACCTCAAGAGGGTTTGTTGAATGAGGGAATGAATGAAAAAATGAATGATTTCCCTCCATATTCACCAGGTGACTCCAGAATGTTTGGAAGTGGATTCAAAAATCTTTCTTCATTCTGAAGATAAAGATTTAGCTATTTGGCCTACAGCTTAAGTATACATACCTTTTGGTTCAACTCTGGGCTTCCCTGCTATGAGACTCTGGGCAAGCGACATAATCTTTCTGAGCTTTGGAGTCCTCATCATGTTGCTAACAGGACTGACCTCACAGTGCAGTAGGGATTAAATGAGATGACATATACACTGCCCAGAGTAAGGCCTAACACATGTCAGCAAATTTAGTTCAGTCAGTGCCATGCATCTCCAAAGAGAGGCTCCAGAGAGGGTGAGAAGCAGGAAATGTGGAGACAAGACACAGGCCTGCTGATCCTCCACCCGCTGGGGGTCCTGAGAGACACCCACATCAGAAGCAAGGTTTGCTGTCACCTTTTAAAATGCTCCAGCAGCCAAGGAGTTGCCCTTTACCTGGCTAGAAAACCCAGGGAAGGGCAGGGAGGTGACAGAGAGACCGCCAAGACCCATGCATTTCCCCTTCCCACCTCCCACTCCCAGCCTGGCTGCAGCTCCGAACCCATCCAAGAAAAGCCAGCAGAACAATGCACTTTGCCTGTTCCCAACTAGAGGCCAGAGAACCCTGCTTTATCAGCCTGAACAAATAAACAGGTCTGTGGGACAGAAAGGTCCCTGAGAATTCTGGGACAGGGCACCCCAGGGAGAGAGTACCCCACTGGTAGAGGCCCTAGACATGGGCACACTGTTCCATTGCTTCTATCAAAGTCCAGGTGTAACAAGAAAAGCACCTGTTGAGCTTCGGTTGTATATCTGGCACTAAGGTCGCTATTTACAAGTAGTTTTATCCCATTTAAAACTTTCCCCCAAAAAAGATTATTATCCCATCTGCAGATGAGAAAACAGAGAGGTGACATATTGGGCCCCAGCTAAGGTCACTCAGCTAAGATCTGGATGGAACCAAGAAGCTTGTTTGTCTGGTGCCCAAGGCACATGGCTATAGGGCTCTCTGGGCTCCCACTACCAGAGGTGGCCACATATAGGACACCAGGGGCAACTTTCAGTCAAACGACTCTTCCTCCTCCTCCTCCCCCTCCCCTGTGTGTGTAGAGGAGTGTGCTCCTCATCCCACCTGGCTAATTCCAGGTCGTCCTGGTGCCCAAGCTCCAAGATGCAGCACCTTGGCCCCAAGAGCCCAGCTTAGAGGCACTCTGGGCCTGGGCATCCACTGCAAAGTGAGAATCCAGCAGCAAGTTCTAGTTCTAGGAGGCCAAGGTCAGGAGGAAAGAGCTGGTCTGAATCCTGGGCACTTACCAGCAGTGTGACTTTGGGCAAGTGCCTTTCATCCCTGAGCCTTGGTCTCCTCATCTGGAGAGCGGGGCTAACACGCCCTATCCACCCTGCAGGACCGGGATCGGGCCACCCCTTGCTGTTTATTGTGGTCTACTAAGCCAGACAGAAGGCTGAGTATTTTGAATATGATACCTACATTCATCTTTAAACAATCCCAAGAAGTAGAAAACATCACTTCTACTTCATGGAGCATTTGATGGTGGGGGTGTAAAAATTTCCTGTGACTCTCGGCTGGTGGAAGAATTTTTAGGTTTTGAACTCCCACCTTAGTTGGGTTCTTTCCAATTAGCCAGAAGCAACTGCTTGGGGTTTGGATGGGCGTCTACAGCCTAAGGCGAGGAGGTGGGCAGGCCACCTTTCTTAGTTGCAGATGGAGAGTTCTGGACTGGTCCCATGGGACTCCAGCCTTTGTGTATTACCTCTCTGAGCATCCACAGCAAGGTCCAATGTCCAGCCACCCCACTGCCTATAGAAGAGCCCATGCAGTCGTCTGCTCACCCTGGTCAGAGGACTCAGGTCGAAGAAGGCAGCAGGGTCACCTAGCTCTAACTCCTGAGGGACTATCCAACTTCTAGGAAAGAGAAGGAACCTGCTTCATATTCACCCCACAAAGATTTTTAGGCTTCAGAAGAGCAAGTTTGGGGATTTTTACAAGGTTTCAAATACTCCTCAGAATATTCCATCCCACCTACCCCAAGCTAGACGCTCTCCAGGTTCCAGGATGCAGGAAAGCGTGAATAGGGCACCAACACAGGAGTCTGAGGACCCAGCTCTATCCCTGGCCATCTACATTACCTTAGATCGGTGCATTACCTCAGGGGACTGCAGTTACCTTGCCAATTAAATGGGCATCAGAATACCTGCTACCTGAATGGGATGCATTTGTGGCAAATGCAGGAAGATGCTACAGAGAAACAAAGCCAAGAATCTACCAGCCAATGTAAGAGAGGCCTGGAAGCCCTCTGCCCACCAGCCTTGGTGCCAGCTCCTAGCCGCCCTTCAGACCCAGCCCAAGATGCCCTCCTGGAAGTCCACAGAGACCCGTGGACCACAGAGCTCCATCACTGTCCACGAATCACAACTCAGTATTTAATTCCATTTGAAATTACTATTCTCTTATCTCCAGTGTCAGTGAGTACAGACTTCTTGAGACAAAGCCATTCTATGCAGAGCTGCTAAAGATCCTTGTCAAGTTCTATTTAAATAGATTTTTTTAAATCCCAGCTTTCTACACAGCAAGGAGACTACACTAGACCTTGAGAACCTAGGTCTTAGTAATTAAGAGACATGACTCCAGGGCCAGACAGGTCTGGGTACAAATTCTGGCCACTTGATTAACCTCTCTGTAAGTATCTCATCTATAACAAGGGAAGGTAGCACGACAGATATGCGAACACAGGTCCAATGCATTGAGGCTCCTAAGCTGTGGACATGAGGGAGCTAGATAGAAGGGTCTGAGACTGAGGGAGGTGTGGGGGTAGGGGTACCATCCCCACAGCCCCTCCTGGGCCATCCTGAGCTCCCTTGGTGAGGATTCCCTGGAAAACCCCAGGGGCAGCAGAGGAGGGGGCCTCACTGCCACCTCAGGCCTCTGCCTGCAAGGCTGCCATTCCTCCATCAAGGCTGAGGGACTTTGTGCTTTCATGGGAGAGAGGAAATCTGCACGCACACCAGATGCCCCAAGGATGAGCACAGTCTGTGAGCCAGAAGGTTCTGCCAGAAGCCCAAGGCCCACAGCTCTGGCCCCTCCCCTCATCCACCCAGTAAGGCCAGGCTTCCACTTCAACCCCCTCCCACCTGGCCCCAGAGCAGCCCTGCACATGGGCCAGGCCCAGCTGTGCACACATGGCCTTCACATGAGGTGGCGGGGAGGGCTCTATGCAGCTGGGCTGGTGGCATGTGCTTCAGCCTGACCATCTGCCCCACATACCCACCACCCTGGCCCCGCTGCCATGCACCCTCCCAGAACAGAGGGCCTGCCCCCTACCTGCGCCTCTGTGGCTAAGCAACCCCACTCCCCACGATCTCTTCCTGGTTGAGAGGATAGTGAGATGGACAAAACAGAAGTTGCCTGGCTGTCCTGTGCTAAGGGTGGACAGCTCTAGGACATTCAACAGGCTGAGGATCAGAGCTGCAAGAGCCTGGGCACTGGAGCAACTCACTAACATTGATTCAAAGCCAGGCTCTGCAATGACAGTGGCACACAGCTATGCAGGCTACGACTGCACAATGCCAAGGAGATACCAGCACACTGGAGTCTAGTGAATGGCACACCAAGGAGGTATGTGGTGCAAAACCCACAAGGCTTCAATCACCTGACATAGCTCTGAACTTCAGTCTTACCATCTGTGAAATATTTTTTTGGTGCTGAAAGCAGCAGCCAGAGGGGTAGAAAGGGCCTGAACTGGCAGTCAAAGGTCCTAGGTGCCAGCCCTGCCCCGCTACTCACCAGCTGTGATGCTCTGGGCATGTGGCCTCCCCAATCTGAGAAGGTTCTCCCTAGTTGCAAGGTGGACAGGCATCTCTCCGACCTTCATCCTTCCATCCTGCGGGAGTAGGCTGCAGGACACTCTACAGGCTGCTGTCCTCCCCAGGCATTCAGACTCAGACCACTGCCCAATGGCAGACTGAATGCTCCACTGGGCCCCCTGCCCAGGGTCCTAACTAGCATGGCTGTAGTCTTAACCCTTCCACTCCACCTCACTGAGCAAACATCTTACCCAAACCAAGCAAGACACTTTAGCTCAAAAGTCATAGGGGCTTTTATCTTCAAGCAGTTCAGTTCCCTTCTCATGAATGGACAGAGGCACGACTGCCTACCTCACACGCAGGAGGAAGAGCACGGTGTGATCAAAAAAAAAAAAAAGAAGGTCACGTTTTCTGACCTGTTTTGTTGTTGGCTGAAGCCCAGAGAGGTTGAGTAACTTTCCTGGAGTCACACAGGAAGTCTGCTGCTGAGCAAGGAAGAACCTGACTACTCAAACCAGTCACATCCACCCCCCACCCTTGCCCATGCCCTATGTGGGTTGGGGGTAGGGGCCACTTACCCTCTTAGATCTCCATTCTCTAAGAAAATGAGAAGCCTAGAACCCCAGGGCAATCTCAATCTGGTCTAAAGTGGAATTATAAAACTGCCTCTCCCCACCATGGATACTTCTTAAGTAAATATCCTTCCTCATTCCCCCACCTGCGACGCTGTCCAGCGAGGGCAGCCCCCACCACCCCCAAACTGAGACGCCCCTGACCCATCCCAGAACTAGACTCTGAAGGTACCTCAACTAAACAGTTCCCTCAGCAGACTCACCTGCTTCACCACAAGGTGAAAGGCAGCAGCAGAGGGATCTCCTGGAAAGGCTCTCACCAGCCAATTCCTGAGGCGCCCCTGGCGAGGGGGCGCAGGCCTGTAGCCCGGGTCCCTAAGGACGCCAGGGCAAGGGGTGCAGAACCCAGAAGCAACCTCTCTACTGGGAGCTCGAGGCTGAAGAAGGAATGCAGGGCCCTTATATTCCGGCAACCTCAGGCCCCTCCGCAGCATTCGAGGCCTCCCAAGGTCCAAATGCCCAAAGGGGTCTTTCCCTCTTCCCTGCCAGAGACAGATTCCCACATTCCCCCTCTCCATTCTCCACCGCGCTCAAGGGACTCCGGCTGACAAATAGTCGCTGCCATAAAAGTGAACTATGAGAGCTGAAGTCAGACGCGCAGGCAGGGTCACCCCGAGGGGAGGGGCGGGAGGGACCACGGCATGCCTTGGGGGGACCGTCATCTCCACTTTGCAAACTAAGATCCCTACCAACTCTGTGTCAAGGGTCAATACCCCAGGAGGCCCCAAATCTGTTTGGGTGCCGGCGCTGACCGGGCAGGGAAAACTTGACCTTCATACACACCCTCATCCTCCCTAAAGTCCCCCGGCCACTCACCCACCCACTCAGGCAATCGTCCTCGGGCGCAGTAAAGATGTGCGGCTGGGAGACGGTACCTGCTTCCGGAGCGCCTCGAAGGCTGCGCTAATGGTGTGCACCCGCGTCCGCTCCCGGGCGTTAGCCAGGAGCCTCCGGGTCTGCTGCAGGGCTTTGATCTCCGAGGAGGCGGCGGTAGCTTCGCCTGGCCGTTTCCTAGGCGACGCGGAGGAATCCGGGTGGTTATTGTAAATTACGTGTGAAATTGACGAGTAGGAACTTTCCCCCGGGCGCGTGGGGGGCGCAGCGCGTACTGAGGTCTCCGGGGGCGCAGGGAGCGCGGACGGCGTAGGGCGAGCAGGCGGTGCGCACAGTAAGATGCGGGGACGAAGGCCAGGTTCACGGAAAGACTGTACCTCGGGAACCCCAGATACCTGGCTCTGGGGCGCTGGAGGCAGCGGTGGCGGCGGCGTGGGGAGTCCCGGCCCCACTGCGCCCAGGGCAAAGCCGCGTTTCCGCGCATCCAAGACCTCCGGTGCCCGGGAGCCCCCGCGCTCCCCGACTGTGTCCGCGGCCC
>NW_006440642.1:1756674-1756934 GCF_000325575.1 Pteropus alecto | reverse complement strand
GGGGCTGGCGCCGGGGCCGGGACCGGCTGTAGCCGCTGGGTCCTGTCCCGCAGCCCGTTGGTGGCGGAGGCGCCGTGCTCGGGCGCTTCCAAGTCCAATCGGAAAGTTTTATAACCGTTCGCGCGCCGCGCCGGCTCCTTGCCTTTCCGCTTGAGCTTCTTGAGGCCGTTCAGCTCCTTCACGCACACGGTCTTCCACGGCCCGTCCTCGAGAACCGGTATGTGCTTCATGGCGCGGGCAGCGCGCGAGGCAGGGGCGTG
>NW_006440642.1:1703749-1756607 GCF_000325575.1 Pteropus alecto | reverse complement strand
CCCCCCACCCTCTCTCCCCCGCTCCCGGGGCAGCTGCGCCGCCGGCTCCGCGAAGCCGCCGGGCAGTCCGTTCCCGGAGCGCTCAGAGTGTCATCTGAAGTCACTGCCGCCGTGCCAGCATTTCTGGAGCACGCCCGCTGCGCTCCATCTGTGTTTGTTTAGCCTCAGTTTACACAGAAGCCCAGTTCGCGAGATCAGTCAGCGCCGCCGCCCGGAGAGCAGGCAGCTCCCGCCGCCGCCGCCTCCCAGCCGGGCCGCCCGAGCCGCGAGCGCCTTTAAAGAAACAGGAAGCATTTTTCAAAACAGCTGGGCTACCGGCCGCCTCCTTTGTCCGCGTCCTCTCTACCTCCCTCCCGCCCCCACCCCTTCTGCCCAGAATCGGCCTTCTCTGGCTCTCACTCCTCGCCCCTCCTCCAATCGGGGGCGCTGCTCTTTTCCAGAAGACGGTCAGCCTTATAGAACTGCCCCAGCACGTGGCTTCTGGGCCCTTGGGCCCTTCGGCCCTTCCTCAAATCACTGCTGGACCTACTCTACCCAGCCTTGCTGACCTCTCGGGGCCGAGGTATCGACCTTCCGCACACAGTACTTCCCGGTTCACCCCTCCACCCTAACACTAACCAATCGAGATAAAAAGGGAGCAGCAACTTTTGAAGCGGGGGTCGATGGGGGAAGGGAAAGGCTCTGGAGTCTCCCTGAGATCTGCATTCCCACAGCACTGCAACCCTATCCATTCTACCACTTGCTGGAGCAATAAGGCCAAGAGCAGAAGGCCTAAGCGATGGGGAAACTGAGGCTGTGAAAAGGAATGTGCTTTCCTATAGTCACATAGCTAGTCAAACAGGCCTTCAAAAGGTGGAGTAGGGTGCAAGCTTCCGATTTAGCCAGACCTAGCATCTGTGAGAATCTGAAGTCATCTCACCCCAGCCGCTGCTAAGCTCGGATTTACACATCTATGAAATGCAGAGAATATCAGTACCTAAGTCACTGCATTGCTGTGAGGAATTAAGTACCTGGCACATAGGAGGTACTAATCAAATGGTTGCTTTGGTAGTTATTATTAATATAACAGAGGCAGAATAGCTCTTAGAGGCAGATTTTCTGGGTTCAAACCCCAGCTATGCCACTTACAAACTGAGTGACCTTGGGCAAGTCATCGAACCTCCCTGTGCCTCCTTTTCCTCATCCGTGAACGGAGGTAATAAGGGTGTCTTCCTCTCAATATGCTTGTGAAGATTCATTGAACATATATGTGCAAACCACTTAGAACAGCGCCTGACACAAAGTGAGGACTTTGCAAGTGCCTGCTATTATTGGCAAGGGACAGATGTCCATTCCCCAGACCCTCTGTCCTCTGTGCAATTCCACTGGAGATTCTGGAAAGAAGAGGGTCAAACTAGTGAGCCCTCATCTGAGAGCCACGTCCCAAGGCTGCCCTGAAGGACCAGCACAGGGCTTCACTCCTCACAGGTCCCTTCGGTGACAGTTTCTCCTTAAGGCAGTGGTGGATGCTAAAAGCAGTTTGGGAGGAGATAGACCCTTGACCTGGCCTTGAGCTCTGGCCTCTGCTGCCACTAGGATCTCCATCTTTCTGGTTTCAGTCCTCCACTCCTGCCCCTAGACCTGCCAGACCTGGTAGGGTTTTCTTGTGAAAATGCAGGGCTCACACACAGTCCAGAGTCCAAAAGAGAATGCCCTGGGGGTGGGGGTTGCCTGTGGCAAGCAGGGTCCCGAGAGGTTGGATGGGGTCTGGGCATAAGGTCCCAGGGGCAGGAACACAGAGCTGAGGCCGGGAGGCCGGGAGGCTGGGATGGGTCTTAGGTTTTCAACTATTGAGACCTATGACGCTAGCCAGGACATTTCATCCCACTGGGGTTCTGTATTGCCATCTGTCCTTGAGGATACTTCTGTCTAGCCAACCTCTCAGGGTAGCTGAGCAAGTAAAAAGAGACCATGGATATAAAAGGACTTTGACATCTTTGACATAAGTCTTCAGATATATGCTCACACATCCACATTCCCACAGGGACACACACATGGAGGCATGCAGTCTTCTAATTATAGTAAAAGCAAAACTTCATTTTTTTCCCACCGAGATGGGTCCCAGCCTCATAGTGTACATGCTCCTTGAACTCCCCCCTTCCCTGGACACCCAGTGTCATCCTGCACTTTATCTATGTCCTGAAAGCCAAGGGCGTGCCCCAGAGAGGAGCTCTCATTCTCCTGTTTCCCCACCTAGCCTACCACTACCCTAATGCACTGGCCTTTGCTCACAGGTTTCCCATGCCTCCCTTCTGCAGAGCACTCTCTTCCTCACCCTTTGATGACCAACTCCATTCTCCCCTCCTCTTGTAAGCCTTGGCTGATCATCACAGCCCCCTGTCGCCCTTGCTGGCCTCTGCACATGCTCACTCGCAAGTATTGCTGCCACTGCAGATCTGTCTGAGCTCCTGGGCTTGTGGGCTCCAGAAAGATTGCTGTTTCCTTCCTGTCTCCAAGAGTCGGTGCCCAGGAATCCTTTACCTAAGGACAACCAGCCCTCATGCCCTTTACATTCTCCAGATCCCAAGCAGAGGCTAAGACCCCAGCTTGCCCACTTCTCATGCATCCAGCCAATCAGTAGCAGAGATGGGGGAAAAGCCAACCCCCTTCTCCAGAGCTGCTAAGGTACTCTCTGCACCTCAGTGTTACCCTCTGGGGAATGGCAATCATAATAATGTGCCTCACGGGGCTGACATGAGGGTTAAGTGAGGCTGCCTATACAGTGTTTGGCAAGGGGCATAAAGTAGAGTGAATGGTAGCCTTCAGCACCGTGGGTTAGCACAGCCACCCAGGCTCCGTCCAGGGTCTGCCCCAAACTTGGGGTGCAGTTGCAGGCTAGCCCATGGCTACTTAGGGTTTATGGAAGTCTCTGGCAAGACTGAAATCGTCCCTAAAGAGGCCAGGCTGCACACCAGGAAAATCACGTCTTGGTTGCATATCATGGTCTCCACTCACTGATCTTGAGCCCCTCACCAACCCCCGCACCCCGCCCCAAATAGAGAAGCTCCCTGAGATCCCGTGGTGTGGAATGAGGGGAGGAGATTGGATAGGGAGGTGTGCTGTGCTGGGTCAAGGTAGAATGGGACACAGACCCAGCTCCTAGGACCACTCCTTCCCCGTCATCATACTGCCTCTCTTATTGGTCAAATCCTAGAGCCCCAGGGTTGGCATCAGGCAGGCCTAGGAGAGGTTTACCACTTACCAGTTGTGTGACCTTTAGCAGCCCCTTCACCTCTCTGAGCCTCAGCTCGTTATCTGGCATCATCCCCTTAGTCATAAGATGAAATGGCATATACAGGAACAGGAGGCAACCTATAAAGAGCTCAAGTGCTGTGAAGGGTCCCTGTTGCCATTTCCAGCCTGCCTGGTGGCAGACCTTCAAAATCTAGTCTACCTGCCCATGGCCCCCTAGCATCCTGTGACTTCCGCTACTGCCTTCCCTCAGCCTCCTTGAGAAGTGGGAAGAGAGCCCAGCCAGGCAGTGCCCCCTGGTGGTATGACACTGCCTGGCCTGCACACGACGTTGCTATCTCCCACAAGGAAATTCTTGCTGATTTTGGAGCCAAGGTGGTGGCCCTGCAATGACAGTAGTATGGATTTCGTGAATTCATAGTTGCCAGGATGAAAAGGCTCTTGAGGCTCCAGGTGGTCTCACCCTCTGCTTGGGATGGGACAATGCAGACACCCCAAGAAAACCTATGCCCTACATTAAAAACATCCCCCACTGAATCAACCAGCATGAAGGTGCCACTAGGAGGTTCCACATCCCCTGGACAGCTGGTCTAGGGAACAGGAAAGAAACTAAAAAGGGAAGAGAAGGCAAGAGCTTAGGGCTAGGCCACTGGGAATAAAATGCTAGAAAAACAGGCAGTAATAATGACTGCCACCCAGGGAGTGATTTCACAAAATCCTTATAACAACCCAAGGAGGTAAACCCATTCTACAGATAGGAAATGGAAGCTCCTAGAGTAAAGACCTTGCTAACAGAAAGGAAATAACAGATGTGAGATTTGAACTCAGGCCAACTGACCCAAAAATCCAAGTTTGAACCATGTGCTTCACTGCCTCCTGAGAACTCAGTGACTAGTATCTGGGGAGGTTAGTAACTGGTCCACCTGTAGGGCTGGCCTATTTGGCAGCCAGGCTGTGCCTGCATATGCTGCCAGCTTGCGTGAAATTATTGCTGTTCACCTCTCAGCTGAAGTGACTGGCCTCCACTGGACCAGCCCAGTTCCCCCCAGCTCTTTCCAGATCAGGGTTCAATGGCAGAAGCACCTCCTCTGGACGGTCAAGAATCTCAGGCATATGAACCCCAGATCTTAGTATCCAGCACTGGTGTCATCCCACAGGTGAGAACAGGACGGCTCTATGGGGTGGCATCCAGTGATTGTCATCTCCGTGGCCAGATGGGATGGAACCTTGGATACTTGTTCCATGAAGTTCTATATTCCTGAATCTAGAGTCTCTATTTCTGGATGTTCAGATTGTTCCAAAGTAGGTGTGTCACCCATTAGAGAAAGGGAAGAAGAATGGAAATTAGACTGCCAGAAGGAAACAGAGCACGTGTGATTGGTGCCCGCTGGAGTTGTAGTCACAGCAGCCCTGAACAGGACCACCCAGGGGAGTGAGCAGAAAGTAAAATACCATCAGCCTGGTGGCCGCCAAGTGACAGTGCCCGCACTGCCACCATTAGCCAGCAAGACTTTGGATCCAGAGGACAGCAATGAGGCATCCAGGCAGGAAACTCTTGCAGACTTACTCTCCAGTCTTCCCTTTACTTTTCTTTATCCACGTGACCATCCCTATTACGGAAAATCGAGAGAGTCTTTGGGGCTGGGACGGGAGCCAGATGAGGGCACTGCAGGAGGGAGATAAGGAGGCCTTCAGCACTGTCTCCCTGAGACCTGATAGGGTGCACCTTCTCAGCAGAGAGCACGTGCTCTGCTGCAATGGAGCAGGTTCCCCTGCAGAGGGCACGCCTAGAGGTTGCGGGGAGAGAAGGCACTCTACAAGCAACAGAAGCCTGGCATGATGGGCAGGCAGGTGCCAGGTTTCCACACAATTGGCCAGGTAGCCTGTTAAAACAGAGAACATACCATGTCATTCTTCTGCTCAAAACCTCCCAGTAGTCTATGGCCATGCCACACCGAACACGCCCGATCTCGTCTGATTTCGAAAGCTAAGCAGGGTCGGGCCTGGTTAGTACTTGGATGGGAGACCACCTAGGAAGATCAGGTGCTGTAGGCGTAAAGAAAAAAAAGACCCTCCCAGTGACCTCCTATTTTTCTCAGGTGTGTTAGGGGATGCCATCAACTCCCTGCATGCGTGGAGAGGTGGAATCTGTTCCTCCACCCCAGTGGATCTGGACTAGCCTGCAACTACTTTGGCTAATGGAACCCAGTGGAAGTGGCGCTGTGCTTTAAGGGGACTAGCTGTTTCCGATTCTTGCCGATTAGAGCCCTTAGTCACCATGTAAGTCTAGATTGTTCTGCTGGAAAGAGGCCCCATGGAGAACTCCATGGTGCCAGACCTGTGAGTGAAGAGGGCACCCTGAGCATCCTCTCCTGTGGAGCTGTCACACACCTCCAGCCCCAGCCTCTATCTGGTTGCAGCCACATGGGAGAACCGGCAAGAACCGCCCAGCCGAGCCCAGTCAACCCACAGAACCATGGGAACAAATACTAAATTGTATGTTAAGCCACTTCATTGTGGGGTGGTTTGTTATGCAGCAGTGGCAAACTGGAATGTTAGAATAGGAGCCAAAGTTGACATCTGGTCCCCCATTCCACTCTAACCTCATCTCCCCCCTCTTTCCCAACCCCCCACCACCACCCATCACTCTGCTCCCACCACACTGGGCTCCTAGCTGCTCCTCAGACCTACCCAGGGAGCCCCCCATCCCGGATCCCGGACCCCAGCCCCCGGTCCCCGGCCCCACTTCAGGGCCTTTGCACTGGCAGTTCCCTCTGCCTGGAATGCTCTGCCCTAGGTCGTCTCATGGCTCACTCCCTCACCGCTTTCCGGTGTTTCTATGTCACCTTCTCAGTGAAGCTGTCCCCGAGCACCCCATATAAAGTTTGCACCAGCCCCTTTCATTATTTTCTACCTCTTCTCCACTTTAAGTTTTCAAGCACTTACTATTATCTGACTTTTTTTTTCTGGGTTTTGTATGTTTGTTAATTTGTTTCCCCAACTATAATGTCAGCTCCATGAGAGCAGGGAGTTTTGCCTGCCTTGTTCACTACTGTATCCCAGCCTCTAGAACAATTTCTGGTACACAGTAGGCACTCAATAAATAATAAAGGAAGGCCCACTTTGGGTCGGACTAGGGCTTGCTCAGCTGTTCAGCCAGCCATTTTGATAGAAGAAACCAGTAGATCCAGAGACAGAATTGATCACGTCACAAGAACTGGTGGTCACGTCGCATTCACTCTCTTTTCTCTGACTTTGGGTCTTCTGGCCTGATCAGTTGAGTGAGGGACAATGGCCATGCATTCATTTGCCAAATCTTAGGCTGAGTCCAAGATGGCGCTGAAGCAGAAAGGTGAGGTATCTACTGTCGGGAGCTCAAGCACTGAAGACAGACAATTCCCATCCCCAATTGGTCCATCTCTGACAACTTGATATGCATTTGTAGAACACCAACTGAGACTGGGGATACAGCAGTGAACAAAGCAAAAACCCCTGCCCTTAGCTGACATTCTGGTCCAGGAGAAAGATTATGCAAGTCTGACAAGAGCTGTAAGGCATGGCACAAAGTGATAAATGCTGCAGGAAATGCTGTGGGAATTCTGCGTATGGCAGCTCTGGGAGACTTCCTGGAAGAAGGGGCACTGAACCAGCCTGGAACGATAGTAGGATCTAGCCAGGCAAACCACTTCCCTGACAAATGCCATGGCTTGTCCCCTGGCCTCATCCAAGCCTTTAATGTTATGTCACCTCCTCACTGAGACCTCCCCTCACTACTCATTTACAAAAGAACTACCAGGCTTTTTCTGCTGTAACACACAATATGATCTACTTATGCATCATGTTTATAGTATGTATTCTTACCCATAGGGGACAGGAAGTGGCAGGGAGGAACAGCGCCTGCTCCCTTGCATTGCCCAATGAGAGTTCTTCCCAGTGGCAGGTAAGATGGCAGAGAGAAGAGGGGATGGTCACATGGCACTGCCCTCATGGTCGAGGATTTTCTGAGAAGAGACAGCATGATCTGAGCCTCAAGGAGACCTGTCCAAGGAAGAAACATTGCAAGCCAGGCCATGCTGGGCAAATATACCCCAAGAAGATCTGAGGGCTAACTCGAAGCAGCTACGAATCTCAGCTTCCTCTGACCAGCACATGACTTGGCCCTGTCCCCTTCTACCCCCCGACACTATACTGTCCCCTGGATTCCTTCATTCTAGTGGCCTCTGACAGGGAAGGCCCGGAGGCTTCTGTCATTCTCCTTTGCTCCTCTTCTATACCCTACAGGTTCTGCTTCAGCAAAACAATATTATCCATCATATTAACTTAATGTTGTTAATGTGAATTTTATCACCTCTGTGATTTTCTTTATTAATTTATTTATTTGTTTTGGTTTATAGTTACATAAGAATTAAAAGCATAAAGCATAAGAGTATAATTATGTCCTAGGGCTCTGTGACAATGTGCCTTTTGAGACAGTGGCATACATTTGTCAGGTTTGAGAAGCTCGGGGTTGCCACTATCAGATTTTCCTGCAGCTTTGACTTGCTAGTCTGGGAGTCAGAAGATTCATTCTCTCCCCAGGACCAGCTATGTACCCTTCCCTCTAGCACCTGCTTCCCCTGTCCCCCACCACCTGCAAGCCTGTTTCTTCATCTGTAAAATGGGAAGAATGAGGAGGAGGTGGAGGCTACATACCTTGGGACCCTCCCATCTCTAGCATCTTAGCATTTGTCTTAAGCCTCTTCAAAGCCTCTCCAGGGCACCACTGGGGGAGAGTGAAACATTCACTCATTAGAAAGAAAGCTCTCCTCCATGCCTAACCTTCATCACAGGCAAGACAAGCTCTCTCATGGAGCCATCAAGCCCATTGGACCACCGGAGCTGGATCAGCCGGCGGGGCTGGTGAGGAGCAAGCGGCTCATTAAGGCTGTCTTCATCAGGACCCAGCTGTCGACCAACAGCCTAACGAGACGGGCTTGAGCCAGTGATCTCCTGGGAGCTGTTACCAGTCCTCACAGATGCATTCTGTGGCTTGATGTGAAACCAGTGTGATAACTTTTTATTATTATTATTATTTTAAGGAAAACAACTTTAAATTCCCCCAAGGAGCACATTCCTTCATTGTGAAGCATTCCCTACTCATCTCCCCCATTCCCTCAAAAAAGAAAGGAAACAAAAAGGCTTGGCTGCTTCTTCTGTGCAGGCTCCTCAAAAAAACTATTTTTACAGCTCTCTGAAAAAGTCCCTGCTGATGGCGGCAGCCGGAGAACAGGAGGGGGCAGGACGGAGCTGACGCAATGCACATTTATTAGCAGTGAGGAAAATTAATAAGGCACCAGCTCAGGCATGGCCCTGCTCAAGGGCAGCACCACAGACCTGGGAAGCCCCAGGGACAGCTGGAGATCTGGTGGTCTCCAGGCTGAGGCCTCAGACACCTAATCAGTTGCAATTCTAGATCAGCACAGCTGGAGGGACGCTTGGAGATCATCTAGTGCCTGGAGGACAAATGCTTTTTATCACACACGTCAAATCTAATTGATTGGTAGGGGCTGCCTGAAGCCCTGTATTGAAAAGGATTCTGAGGCTGGATATGGGTCCCAAGGGAACGAGTACTGTAATTGATTAGCCATGTCTGCTGTGGCTGGAATAGTAAGGGTTGCAGTATTCGTGCTATGTGTTTGCTGCTCTTGGTCTAGTCCAACCTTTCCATTTTATCGATGGGGGAGACTGAGTCCCAAAGCCCATTGTTCAGAGGGGTTTTCCCAGCCTTTTTGGGGATCTAGCTGTTGTCGGTGAAGTGGTAGGTGGCCTGTCTCTTAAGGACCAAAGACGTCAGATCCAGACTGTCTCCGATAAGCCAAAACGGTTACTAGGTTTCGTTAATTCAGTCAATTATCTGTTTCTTGGAAATAATTGGTAAAAATCAGGCATCTCACAGAACTGATAAGTCAGTTCAACCAATGGAGATGATCTGGCAGGCCTAGGTGACCCCTAAGCCAGTGTCTACCTAACACTAGTGGTCAATTAGGTCAAAAAGAATCAATGAGTGAGACCAACCGACCAACTATATCAGGACAATAAAATCCCCAGGTGACCAGTGAAATTGTTCTAACTAGATAGTTTACTATCTATCTGATCTCTATCCAACAAGCTCAGCTCACCTGTCCTGACCGTGACTCCACCCCCTTTGCTCCTGTCTTCTTCTGGCTTATTTCCTTCTCCTTTCCCAAGCCTGTGATAGACCCTGCTTCCTTGGGCAGAAAATCCTCCTGGGGTGGGCTGGACACCTTAGACAGATTCTCCTCACCCCCACCCAACACCTACGTATCAACTGCCACCTTAGATTCTCTCCTTCCACCTGTGACAGCTCAAAGGCCATCCTGGCCACTCCTCATTTTAGAGCTAAGGAAACTGAGACCTGAGCAGGGAAACAACTCACGCGACATCTCTGGAAAGCAGTGGCAGCTCCAGGTCTCCTGACTCCAACTCTAGGGTCGTGCTGGTTGTCCCGAAGAAATCCATTCTGTCTGATTTGCCTAAGTTTCATGCACTACTCAGAGTAGCATGAATAATTTCTGAGGACCCCCAAAGTAGGCAGTCCCAGAGCGAACCTCTGGGGTAGGAAAGAACTTGGCATGTGAAGGGGGTCTGCTAGGAAGTACGAGAACGGACATGGGTCACTGACGAAACAAGGCAGGGTCCTCTCTGATCTCCAAGCACTTTCCACACTGCCGTCTGGGGAATCCACCTTCAACTCTTAGATCCCCCTCTTGAATTTAGCAGTTCTCTTTCCAGGGCTTTAGAATGGAACAGCCCTGGGTTGAGCCCTGGCTTATCACTTCCAAGATGGGAGCTTGGCCAAATTCCCTACTCTCTCTGGGCCTCAGTTTCCTCATTTTCAAAATCTATAGATTACTGATCCTTGTAAGGTTGTTAGGAGGACATTCCCTACTCTCTCTGGGCCTCAGTTTCCTCATTTAAAAAATCTATAGAAAGATTACTGATCCTCGTAAGGTCGTTAGGAGAATTAAAGGGGATCATGAATGTAAAGGTCTTAGCCCAGGGCTCAGCACATAGTAGCTACTAACGGTATCTTGAACACATCTCCTTTCAAAGCAATACTTCAGGACCCTACCACACCTCCTCCAGGAAGCCTTTCCTGAACACCCTCAGCCATTTTTGCAGCTCTGGAGAGCTTCCAGGCTGGCCTGCCTGTGTTCTGTACCAGGAGCCTTGTTTCTCCAAAGAGCCCATGAGTCACTGGGGGCCAGGTTGGTTTGCATCTCCCCTTGCTCCCAAGAGCCCCAGCTCCAGGCTGAGAATACAATGGATGCTCGATAAAGTGGCTACCCTGATCCTGGCACCCTCCCTTCACCCCCGCCCACCTAATCTCTCCAGTTCCCCTGATTTTCCAACCCCCTGTCTAGTTTCTTCCTAATGCTTCTGTCTCCACGTCTCCAGGGCTCTGTTTGCATGAGGGAAAAAAGCCTACACACACACACAGCCCAGAAAGCATCCAGTTGCTCCCGGGCAGGCTGCCAGCAATTGAGTGACCTGCAGCTTCCCCCCCAAATCACATTCCACTGGCACGGATCTTGCCCCGCCTGACGCCAGCCTCCGAACTCGCCCCCAGAGCAAACATTTCCAGTTGGCAGCTCAGCCTTGTTTTTCTGAGGCCCTGATTCAGGCTCCCTTGTAGAAAACAGAAAACAAAATGCATGGAACCAAAAATGAACTAAAATAAAATTCGAAAGGAGGGGGTGAGGCGGGGAGGCATTTGCTCCAAGGCACATGGAAAAATAGCTTCGGGATGTGCAAAGAGTTTCTAAGAAGCAAACACAAATGCTCATGCTAGCTTTGGGGCTCTGATCAATTCATTCAGGCTGCTGCCTTCTGCTAAAAGACCGACTCTGTTCTCATTCACAGCTGCCAGGGGAGGACAGGGGAGAGGGTGGTCCGTGTTACAGGACTGGTGTTTGTTCTAAAGGGGAAATGAGAGGAAGAAAAATAAACATGGCCAGCCAGATTTTCACTCCAGTGAGTGAGGTGTTAGGGCGAGGAGGGATGCGTGTGTACGTGTACTAGCGTGTGCACATGCCTGTGGGCGCCGCCGCGTTTGCCTTCTCAAAATAAGAGTCGCTCAGTGGAAAGATGTCATAACCTAGTCTCAGGCAGTGGGAAGGGGACTGGGAGGGGGCCAGCCAGGGAGGGCCGAGGCTGGCGCCCAGGCCTGCCCGTGGGGTCAAGCAAAGGCCAGGTTTCAGGACAGGGGAGCTCGGCCAGGGCCCATTAGTCATGGGTTGGGCGTGTGGGGACGGGGCTCAGAAGGTCAGCCCCAAACTGGGCGCTCGGTTTCAGGGGGAAAAGGTAGGCTGAGGAGCATTACTAGGAAGGGATGGGCTCGGGCCTGGAATATCGGTGTACTTCTGAGCAGGGGAGGCCGTGAAACGAGGAGGGAGGGACCAGGAGAGGCCCAAGGGACAGAATCAGCTAGGCGAGGTGGCAGGGCGGGAAAGAGGACAGTGAGGGTGGTTAGCAGACCCTCGAGTGAGGGCAGACCAGCCACAGATCTGGCTGAGCCACAGAGCTGATCAGCAGGGTTGTAATTAATCTCCTGCCCAGGGACAAGGGTTTCATGAGGGCACCAGCAAGGAAAGAGGGACCCCAGGACCCAGGGCAACTTGGAGCCTGGGCTGAAAGGCCCAGGCCCAGCAAAGCCCAAAGAGGGTAGTCAAGCATCGGGGGCCAGGAGAGAGTGGGCTGTCACAGGAGAAGCCGGGCATGTCAGAACAGCGTGGGAAGCTGTGAGAGCGAGGGTGAGGGCAGGCAGCTCAGAGCTCACACCGGGACCATGTGGCTATGTCCTTTCTCCACGGCACCAGCTTCTCCACACAGGGAAGGGCCTGGTGCCTTAAAGGGACCTGGCAGGCAGTAGGGGACCCAGGGCGAGGGGCCTGGTGAAGTTTGCAGAGGCTGGAAGTACTCAGCTGTGTCAGTCCAGCACTGCCGGAGCAGGAAGTCACACAGGCCAATAAGGGGAGCTCCAGGAGCCCTTGTCCAGTGTCCCCCAGAAAACGGTGGCAGGACAACATGTGTCTGAATCCTCCGGGCTGTGTAATAAAATGCACATTTCTGCCATTCTTTCCACTTGCCAGATCAGACTCCATCTGACTGGGCTATCGAGGACCTGAACTTTGAATGGCGGGCCAGGGGGTTCTCCTGCCCTCTGTGACGTGGCCAAGCGCTTTGCCCCTCCCAGCCCATCCTCTCTGGCTATACCCCTGTCAGTCCAGACCCCAAGAACTATAAGACTTACCACTTTTCATCTGTCACAATCTGTAAGGAAAGCAGTTAACAAGCCTTTCACAAGGGTATTTTTGCTTTGATTTAGGACACTTTTTAACCCAAAGAAATGAGTCTCTAATGGGGGAAATTCTGGCCTGAAGAAAGCCAGAGGGAGAGTTTGGGGAGTAAATGGGAAGCTTTCCAACTAGCTCTCAAATTCACTGTATCATTAGGAGGCCCCAAAGTTAGCTTTTAAAATGCTTCTTTCCCTTTATTTATCAGTTCTCAGAATGGTTAGTTTTGTCTAAGCATCCTCCGAATGTCTTTTTTATTATTATTATCATTTTGAACCTGTGCATTTTTTAAACATTTGATGTGTTTCAATTCATTGCAGGGTTTTGTTTGTTTGTTTAGTTTTGCTTTTGATGCACCAACGATCCCCTTCTATCCAGTAGGACCTCCTTCAAGTCGGCACCTGAGTCCTTTTGACATGACCCTGGTGGCGTTTGGTACTTTCTGGAACATGATGTCTAGGCTCATCTTATATATTTGTGCTCCAGACCTGAAAACAGCCAATTCTCCAAGAAGCCTGAGTTCCTTTGAATGAGAAAAAATATTTAGAGACCACAGTTTGGTCACTATATGTGCTCAGTCAAAGACAGCTTGTCTTTTAATTTCTCAATCTTCTCCAAGAAGGACTTAAGTTTGGACCCAGGAGCATCTGAAGGATACCACACCCTGCCCCATTAAATGTGTTTCTCCTGGACCCAGGCTGTTTCCTCCTTGGAGGTAAGTTCTCTATCCACCTGAGGCAACCTCCACCCTTCTTCTCTCCTCCTCAAAGATTAATCTCAGCTGGCCAGGGCTGGCCTGTCAGACTCCAGGTCCTCCTCACCATCTCTCTTGGGTGATATTATAATGTGAGAGCACAGACACGAAATCAGACCTCAAAGGAATTGCTTACTTCTCTATGCCATAGTTTCTTCTTCTGCAAAGTGAGGTCGAACGTATTTTAAATGAGGGAATTCAGACAAAGTTCTTAGCACAGTGCTTGGATAACAGTAAGCACTACAAAACTTTATGGATTTGTATTATTACCAAGGGAATTATGAAGTCTTGGTATGTGCAAACAGAGCTTCCAGCAGTCTTCTCTGACATTCTCCAGACAAGAGGGCCTGTAGACTCCACCTTGCTGTAAGGCAAAGACACAAAGGTGACTTGTGCTATGTGCTTTAGGCTATAGGCTTTTGAGGGAGGCAGTTCCCAGTTGAGAAAGGAGCAGTCAAAGGAAATAAGAAGTCCCTGGATTACGTTGCAAGGAACAAGCAAATGTGTGTGTGGAGGGTGGTGGGCATTGCAGGGCATATGTGGGGCAATAGGAATGGTGAGGTGTTTGTATGAGTACAAACCAGGACCACAGCATGGCGGGGCCTCATGGAATGTGAACCTGTGGGATCTGAGGCAGCTCTAGGGACCAGCTTTCCTCTCTGTGGACATCAGCAAGGCTGGTCACAAATATTCCTATTTCTTCTCTTTCCATACACACAGTGGCATCTTATGACTTCTCTACCTTTAAAATTAGGCCCAGCCATGAGACTTGCTTTAGCCAATGAATTTCCAACAGAAGGGACATGTGTCACCTCTGGACAGAAGTCTTAATAGCTGGTGAGCACTTTGAATTTCCTTCTTCTGCCTCTACAATTGTGGAAGCATGTGTCTAGGTGGAGCCTCCATCGGCCTGAGTTCTCATGCTACCGGGGTGCACAGTACCTTCCTTGCTGACCTATAATGGACAGGTCATGTGTGGTCAGGAATAAACTCTTTTCGGGTTAAGCCACTGATACATGGGGGTTGTTTGTTTCCACAGCAGAATATAGCACATCCTGACTAATTGCTCTCCATCTCCTTCTCAGTGGTACACCCCCTCTCTCAAGGAGGACTGTTCTCTCTGTGAATCAACTCCATCTCCTCTCACTAACAACAAGCTTATCCTTCCCCTGGACTCTAGGACAGTTCTTTCCCTGTAGCCTCACCTGCTCCTCCTTTCTGCTCCTGTGTAACTTTTGCTGGCTTAACATTCTCCCATAGCCCTGTCTCTGCTTTGTGGCTCTGTCTATAAATACTTCCTTCAAGATGTGTTAGTTCAGAGAGACAAAGAAAGGCTCTGCTTGCCCCAGCTCATCTCTTCATGCCAGGCCACACATGGGCTGTTGCCCAGCCTGGCTCTCTGGGATAATCGCTAATCCCCAGCACAAACAACAGAGAAAGGGGACAAGTAGTAGTGGGGAGTACCACATAATACGAAACATGGCACCTGTCTGAGGATTGGGGTGGGACATAGCCACCTGGAAGGGACTACGAGTGGACAGGCACTCACTAGCTAGGGACCGGGAGAGGGGAAGGGCAGAATGTTTGCTTTTAAGCATTAAATCATGTTAACCTTCCATCTACAAGATACTCAACATCTGGCTGAAACAAGAACACTTTAATGGGAACATCTGGATGCTCACTCTGCACAGTGTGAAGCAGCTGGATCCGTGGCAGCATCTGTGTGAGTAAGCAGAGTAGGGTCTCCTCTGTGTGTTTAACACCACAGTTTTGCTTTCCTGTGCCTGTAACAGAAAACCAGACTCAGACTGGTTTACATTTTTAAAAGGGAAATTTTTAGCTCACTCGGTTAAAAAGTCCAGAGATGAGGCTGGCTTCAGGTAGGCGTTAATCTAGCAGCTGAACAATATCACAAAAGACCCAATTTCATTGTATCCTGCTAGCAACTTCGTCCCAAACTGGCTCCTCTCAGAGGTCCCAAATGGGCTGCCAGGAGTTCTCATGGTTACACTTACCTTGTTCAATTATAAGACTGGGATCATACCTATCCCAGCATCCCTAGCAAAGGGCTTGACATCTCCTCTGATTAGATAGGACTGGGTCACATGCCACACCGATCCCATCACTGTGACCTAAGGGTACGGGAATGTGCTTAGTGGCTTAGTCACACGCTCCACCCTTGGAACCAGAGATGGAGCCAGCTTCTTCAGAACCCCAAGGATCCCCATGTCAAACTAGAGCACTCTGGGAAATGGCAAGGGGACAGAGGTTTATGTGCTGCTAGACACAGGGTCGGGACTAGGGTGAGGCAAAGGGGGAAACTAATGCACAAAATTCAAGGAGGTGCTCATTCTTGGGGTGGGGCCTCAAATTTTGTACCCCGGGTTCCTCTCTTGCTTCACTCTAGTCCCAGCCCTGGGTGCATAACAAACAATAAACATTTATTATCTCATGGTTTCTGTGAGTCAGGAATTTGAAAATGGCTTAGCCATTGGGGTTCTAGCTTGGGGTCTGTCATGCGGTGGCAGTCAAGATGTTGGCTGGGATTGCAGGTGTCTGAAGACCTGACTGGGACTGAACGATCCACTTCCAAAATGGAGAACATAGTGCTTGGAGGTCCAGCTACCATCTTACAAACAGAAGGAAAAGCTATGAGAATTTCTGGGAAATGAGACCAGAGCCTAGACATCATGGAACTGTCAAATATCGACCCTGGAACTGCCCTCCTCTGGACTTCTCGTTTTGAGAGATAATAAATGCTCTTGTTAAACATTGTGGTTGGGTTTTCTGTTACTTGTGGCCCAAAGTGACCTAAACGATGTGTGAGCTGGTCCCATGTTTTATGTACCTTTGCAAACCTTGAAGAAAAATGGACAAGTTCCTTCCTTATATCTGAAAGAATACGATTCAGTATGAGCCGTCATATCCTTCTTTACACCACCAGAGACACTCTGAAGCCTCTTCTTAGCTACGTAGGAAAGTAAATCCCTGCACTTTGTCTTCTTTCCTTTTATTAGCTGCAGACCTTTCTCCAGAGACCCTCACCAACAGCCACTTTGGATCTGTGCCCAGTAGCATGTTAATCTCTAGGGAAGGAAAAGAGCTCCTGGACCCCAAGAAACTTGCCTCTGACAACCCCTAGACCCGGTTGCCCTGGGTGGGACCGGGTGTGCTGGGACGTCAGGTCTGACTGTAGGTGCAAGCCGCTCCGAAGAGTCTTTCCCTCCTTTCCTTCCTGCTTCCTCTATCCTTTCCAGAGCTTCTCTCTCTCTCTTTACTCTCCTCTGCCCAATGTCCACGGTCCACTTTTTTTCTTTCTCATTGAGCTTTTCACCATGGACACATGGATGCTCGGAACAAAGACTACATTTCCCAGCCTCCCTTGTAGCTCAAGGTAGTTCTTGAAATTTCATTCTAGCTGGTAAGATGGCAGGGAAGTGAGGGGTGTGCCTTTCCCCCACCTTGTTCTCCATGATGCAGCCTGGGGTTGTTGGGCACAGTGGGACAAGAGGGAGCCTGGGTCCCCATGCTGGCCTTGGACCACCCACCTAAAGAGAAATTGCCATCTTGTTCAAGCCACTGCAAGAGAAATTGCCATCTCGTTCAAGCCACCGTTATTGTGGGGTCTCTGTTACCTGTAGCCCAGCACTTCCTCTCGCCTCTTCTCCCTTTCTTCTCCCTCTCCACTCCCATGCTTCTCTCTTCCTTCTCCCTTTCCCTCCTGATCTGTAGATCCCCTCACCTTCCCCTTCTCTCTTCTCCCCAACCCACTGGACTCTTCCAAAGTAGCTGGTAGCAGGGTCAGACGGCAGAAGGGATCCCGCTCCCCAGTCCCTGGAAATGCATAACTTGTCCCTGGAAATTTGTAACTGCTCTGACAGCCCTGACCGGTGGGAGTTTATTCCCACCCAGAGGAGTCTCTGGCCATGTCTGGCTCTGTGCTCTGAGGATGGCCTGCTCCGGGGGAGAAACAGAGAGCCAGCCAGGGTGCCAACCTCAGGCAGCCTATCCTGTGGCCTGATGCCCAGTGCCCAGTTTCTGTCTCATGATTCCATGATGACCCTGTGATGCCTGGAACTGTTGCTCACCTGGGATGGAAACCATCTGGCTGTGCCCTCTGGCTTCCCCAGAAGGGAGTGATCTTAGATGTCAGGGAGGCGCGGGCCAGCCTGGGCTGGGTCGGGGCTGACCATCTCTAACTCTTTTCTTCTTCAACCTTAGGTCCAAACTCTGCACAGGTGGGTGACAGTAGCAGAGGAAGGGGGACAATAAGGGTACTGCTTCACTAGGGGGACTTCAAAACCACTGTGCATGCCCCTGTCACTTCCCCCTCCCACCCTGCCCTCTGAGCCCCAGTGCCAGCCTTCTGTCCCTACTCAGAACTCACAGGCAACAGATGGTGCCTTGGAGACAAGACCTGGGCCTGGGCCCAGGGTGCGGATGTCAGCTGTGGCAGGGCGCTCCCCTTTCATCCTCCCGCATGCTGCTAGGGCAGTCCCAGCTCTTCACTGGCTGAGTGGGGCTTAGCAGAGCTGGGAGGGCTGAGCTGCAAGAGGCCACATACAGAACCCTAGCTGCTCTTTGGGAGTGGGGGCCTGGCCTGTGAGGAGAGAGATGGCCTTGGCCAGGGGTGGGGTAGGAGAGCCCAGAGCAGCACAGCTGGCCTTCGCCCACAACCAGTGATGTGAGTGCAAGGCCTCTACTGGGCTCAAGTCACAGGGGATGGGTAAAGGGCATTCGTTTGACTCCAGGCTGCTCTCACTGATGGTCTTGACACCCAGACCTGTGCCACCCCTCAGTTCTAGATTTCTACCCACCAAGCCGAGCTTCTTGATCTCAGCCAGCCCTTGACAAGAAGCAAGGTTGGGAATGACTTCACCTGGCCACTCCCAGATCAGTTACAGTCAGTGCAATGTCATGATGAGGTGATGTCACATCAAAATTCTCGAAACACTTTCCATCTGGAGTCAACACCATCCTTGCAGCTGCTCCAAGGGCTGTGCTCCACTGCCAGCCATGAGATGGGATCAAGTGTCCTTCTGGAAGCCAAGCATAGGACAGGCTTAGGAAGAACCAAGTAAGGAAGGGGAGCTGCTGAGGGAACGGAGAAGCACTTATGGGGCTGAAGTGCAGAAGCTCTGGGGCCAGAAGGTAGCCGGGAGAGGCCCATAGAGTTCAGAGTCTCGAAGGGGAAGCCAGAGACAGAGCGAAGATAGAAGAACTCAAATAAGAGTCTCTCTCATATACACACAGACACAGACATACACGTACTTTCCTACCCATACCATACTTTAAGTGCTATGTACTCCCAAGCTTTGAGCTTTGCTCATGCTTTCCCCTTGCCAAGAAAACCCTCCATCTGCCTGGTGAATTTTTCATCCTTCAGAAGGCAGCTCAAATGTCTCCTCCTCAGTGATGGGTCCCCCCACCCCCTACTGACCCCATCCTCTGCCCCTCCTCCAGTAACAGATCAGAGAGCCCTGGTCTGAGCTCAGACGGCTCTTTATCCACACTGAGCTCACACTGCTGTGTTAGCAGAAGGGTTCACAGCCTAACCGCCCATGTCCGCATTGACAATCCCCACTGACAAGGGGCGCCTCAAGGGCAGGCTGAGGTGGTCCGGCAGAGCTCAGGAGTGACTCGGTCTTTTATAGACAGGTGGTCACCAGGGCCTGCACTTAGGAGATTTACAGGCCTTGCGGGGTTTACAGCCAGGCATGAAGACCCACTGGAGGAGCCCACTTTGATTATTTGTTTGCCCCTTGCAGAGCACACATTTGGGGCTCAAACAAATAATTACTTTGAATGCATTTTAATAGGCCTTTGTCATAGACCCACACACAACCCAGAGGTCTCCCTCTATTCAAAGTCTCAGGGTGGGGAAAAGATGCAAAAAATAAATCTGATTTTGTTGGAACAAACAAAACCAAAGCTGGCCTTGTGTTTCCCACAGCACAGAAGTCACCTGAGAAAGGGAGGCCTGGGAACCAAGCTCCAGGAAGCGCGGTGGAAGGCCTGCTCTGCCACTCACCAGCCACATCAGTTTCTTCCTTGGTCCAATAAGACTATCTCTGGTAATAATATTCCCAGTGTTGTTGCAAGAAACAAATGAGGTGACTTGTGTGACAAAGTACTTGGCCAAAATATATTAAAAAACCATTCCCAGATTCTCATTCAGCCCCATCTCTCACTTCTTTGTGTCAGTTACACAGGCCCTGAGGAACTCTGGGAACTCTGAGGAAATCATCAGCTGTTAGGGTGAGAGTCCATTCATGTTCTGGAAATGACAATATAAGGAAGAAATTTAGGCCCATATTAGGTATCCATTAAATGCTTATTGATCACAATTTCTAACTCCAAGAGTCTAAAATTTTTAATGTATTTAACCAGAACGGTTTGATTAACCGGAGCACCAGCCCTTGAGCATTCTGGGTGACCAGAAATTTTTCTCTCTGGGAGAACCGAGGGGTCAATTCACAACAAGCATGACCTGGCCCTGTGCTGCCCGGGGCTGCACCATGGGGACAGGAAGCCAAGGGCAGACATCACACTTCTTCCGGGAGAGTCAATTTTATGCCGAAGTCTTTTTGGAGGCTAAAAACTACTGATAAAGTTTTCCCTAATTCTAAGATGTACATTTTTTCATATGTTAATATTTCTAAAAATCTGAATGCATTGACGTGTTTGTTTAATGTGGCTAGTTCCTTGCTCCTCAAAAAAAAATGCTTTGCATATCCTTAAATCCATGGTGCTTCTTGCAACTGACAGCATCTTAGAACAGAAAGAAAAAACCAGCCATTTAACTCACTTTAAATGGAATTATAAGTCATTTCGAACATTGTTTTTATGCTAGAACTTACCAGGACACACTAAAAAACAGAAGGCAAAATGCGTGTGAACCTTTAAGAAAAAGCATGAGTACAAAACAATGCTTTGCTTGTGGCAGGGCTACTGTACACCGAGTGCCCAGGCCCGGGTGCCCTTCCCTCTTCTTCGCCCTCAGCCGTGCTGAGGACAGCTGCTAAGCTACCATCCAGGATTAGTCTGCGCAGAGGAAGATGCTTGGACATAAAGTTAAAGACTGGCAAAGCAGGGGTGTCGCATGCAACACAGGCATTCTGTGGCCGTGGGGCGGCACACCTGTGTCCGCAGTGTCATGTGGCGGGCATGACTGAAGGCTGCTGGGCTGCAAGGGGCAAATAGAGTTGTGTCAGTGTCTGTAGGGCCCCCACTTTCCCTTCCAACCCCATTCCCTTCTTAGCCAGTCTTGGGAGAAGACAGAGCTTCAAGGATCACACAGGTTATCAGCTAAGAATGAGTCTAAGTTGTCAGTCATTCATTCAGCCAGGCCCATTTCAAACCTTTGATGGGAGAGAGTGGCCTCGGTGAAGACCTGGAATCCCACTAGGATAACCACGGCTGGGATAAACCTGAGAGGCTGGGTCCTTGGCTTAGAGGAGGGAACATCTGGGCTGGGCCAAGCTCTCCTGTTCTCCTTAGAGATGAAGGACCGTGGCGGCTGTGGGCCTGGTCCAGAGGTGATAGACAAGGCTGGGTCTCTTCCCCAATAATTTGCTGGGTCCTGGAGCTCACCGACCACAACAACCTTCTAACCACCCTCTTCTACCCTCTCACACCATCTTCCTGAGCCCAGGTTGAAACTCCCCAACCCACACCCCAACACAGGATTTAGAGATGCAAACTTTATGATTTCTAGAACATTTAACATTCTCTTGGCATCCAATATTGTTCAACCTGGGACCTTCTACCTAACACCCTCTTAGACCAGAATTCTCAGCTTCTTTCTCTGCTTCAGCTCACAGCAAAGATGACTCTTGCTGGCAGACATGCTCCCTTGGGTCACCTCTGAGCTAAATCCCTAAGTTATAATTCTGCCCCTCTTTCTCCATTTCGTGCTGCCACCAAATGTCATATGTATATCTGTTATTGCACCTTACACAGTGTGCCTTTGTTATTTGTTTATGTAACAGGCTCTGTTGGGGGCGAGATCTGTTTTTTCGTTTTGTTTCAATCCCAGTGCCCAGCCCAGCATCCACCATGCCATCTTCAGGAGTCGTGTGTCCCGGAGCTCTTCTCACCAGCCAAGATAGGACCTGTTGGAGGAAGATGGAAAAAGTGCTCTGTGAGCAGGATTGTAAAATAATCGGGATGACGTGAGGGGCTTTTGAAACTCTATGAAGGAGTACTCATGTAAATTACAGCCTCTTGCTATTCTTGGCCACCAGTGGTTCAGGTTTTGACTCAGGACAGCTGCAAGAGCCTGCAGTCAGGTGGGGACAAAGCAGCCTCACCAGCGCCGGCCTCTGCTGCCCCCTGGTGGTCTCCAGGGCCTGCACTGAGCAGAGTCTCCAAGAGCCCCCAGCTTCTGATGTCTGAGAAACTTCTCCAGAGTTTTCACTGGAGCTCCCATTCCACAGTTGTCCTGGTCATGCTGCTTTGCTAAGAACAGGCCTCAAGAATTTTTCAACTCAGAGCTTTACAGTTTATCTCATGGTGTGACCTTCGTGGCCTCCTTCACCTGTCTAAGCCTCAGTTTTCTCCTCTGTAAAATGGGAGTGATGATATGGATCCTACCTCATATAGGTTTTGTGTGGATTAAAGCAGATAATGCATGAAAATAGCTTAGCACAGTGCCTGGCACATAGTAAAGACCCAAAGCAGTAACTATTGCTATTATTATAACAAAGAAGATCTTGGTGACCCTCTACCTCACTCCTGCTCTCTCTGCCATTTCCTTTCTCCATGAGACCCTCTCTCCATAAGTCTATCCTCTCCACCTTCACCTTGGCCTGATACCACTTCCCAGTGCTGGCAAAGAATCTGCACTCAAGGAAATAATTATGATGCACATGGTGGCCTAAACATGTGCAAGATGAAAATCAATGACATGTGAAACACCCTAGGGACCCCTGGCTGGGCTAGAGAATCTGAACAGAACGGCCACACTCTCCCTCTGACTTGGGCCGCCCACTAAAGGAAATCAGGCCAGGTACCAGTATTTTGCACCTTGGGTGGTCTGAAAGCTCAAACCTTGGCCAGTTCGGGGAGGTGAGGTTGAAGTCATCTCACATCACTCATTGCCACCACCACTCTGAGAAGGAGAATGGAGTCAATTGGGGAAAGGATGTATTTTTCTCCACCACCTCCCCTCCAACTTTCTCTTTCTTTATACTTTTCCTCACTAAAATTTTTTAACTTATTATTATGATACAAACATGTTTATTGTAGAAATTTTGTAATTTATACAAGAAAGTATAAAGAACTTTTGAGCAGCCATCAGATTCTGGGAATAGAATGGTGGATAAGAGACCCCATCTCAACCCTCCCAGAAATCACTCTCAGGGAGGGAAATCCCATCACTAGACAACCACTTACAATAGTTTAGTGTTCTTCTTTCAAGTCTTTTTCCTAAATATACCTAAATCTATACTTAGTTATTTTAAACAACACTGAGCTCATACTTTCTACCTCTACACATCCTATTTCTTAAAAAAAAATCCTTACATGAATTGTTTTAATAGCCAGAAATTCCAACATAAAAGTGTAATATGATCTAACCAATCTTAGACTGTCAATTATTAGCTCATTCCCAACTTTTTGCAGTTCTAAATAACACTATGATAAAATCCTTTTAGATAATTTTTCTGATCTGCTCTGATTATTTTTCTAGGATATTTTCTAGGAAAAGAATTATTAGATCAAATGGAATAAACATTAAAAGCAAAACAGAAAAAAACCCTCCTCAATCTTGATTATGACATAGTACATAATACATTTTGAAAAATAACTGATAAAATATTGAAAAGTACAAAGAAGAAAGTAATGCTCACCTGTAATTCCACTACCTCCAGATAATCACTGCCAATGTTTTTGATATAAACATCTTTAAATTGTTTGACAGTCTTCGTCTTTTAGCTAGAATAGTACATGTTTCTGTGCACATATACATATTTTTTCCAAAATGAGATTTTACTGTAAATATTTTAATTCTGTGCTCTAATATTTTGATGATATGTTGCGAATGATTTTCCATTTACATGAATACATTTCTACCACGTTTTTAATGGCTGCATGGTATTCCACTATTGTCATATACTATGATTTATTAAATCATTCCTCTATTTTTAGACAATAAATTTTCTGCTATTAGAAACCATGTTGTGATAAACACTCTTGTATGTGCATCTTTATGTGTTTTTAAGATTTTGAAAAACTACTTGTTTCTAAAGTTTTCTAGTTATCCGTTTCAAAAATAAATCCATATGTACTGACCATCCCATGATGCTGAGTATTATATTTTTTTGAAATTTTTCTCTATTTCTTGTGTCGTCTTCAGTTCCCTTGTGCTTGTTCATTTGCTTTTGTTTGGCTTGTTTTTCTCTCTTACTTATGCAGAGGCTTTCCTCATTGTGTGCCAAACTCTGGCTCTCTGTAAGAGAGCGATAAGAAAAAGCTGATTGAAGCTTCCAGGTTACTATGTCAGGTTGAGCACACATATTCACCATTTCCCCCTCCTGAAACCCCACACACATTATAGTAAAGAGATTAAGGTGGGAAAGGGGGAGAGAGAAACCAAAAGAAATGGGAAAACGTGAGCGGGGACCAGAGCAATCAAATTTTGGAAACTGGAAAGCGGATGAGTGAGTAGGGCCTGATTTACTGTAGTTGATGCCAGAGGTGAAGCTAAGAACCACTTGCTGTGAAATTCTCAAGAGATCAGTCCCTGGAAACTCTGGGAATAGAATGGTGGGAGGGGGTGCTGTCCTTAGGGGATAAGGGGAAAGCTGGGTGAGAGGTGGCAGCTCCCTGGCCTCCTCCCTTCCCCTGCACCACTGAGCAGATGCACTCCCCCACCTTACCGAGCCCAAAAGTGTCTTCTCTGGAGAGGAGGAAACTGGGGGTCTCTGGACTAGAGGTCAGCTGGCACAGTTGAGGGTGTGAGCTCCAAAAGAGAAACAGATGGTTTTTCTGTACACTATGCTGAACACTGAGGCCCCTGGCTCTCCTTCCCCACTGGGCCCTGAGAGTCACCCAGCCAGACCTTTACCTCCAGGTGGGAGATTTTAGAAAACTTCAAATCTGAGAAGCCTGTGAGGAAAGACCTAAAGCCCTAAATACAAACAAACGAACGAACGAATGAACGGAGGGAGGGAGGGAGGAAGGAAGGAAGGAAGGAAAGAAGGAAGGAAGGAAGGAAGGAGAGAGAGAGAAAGAGAGAGAGAGAGAAAAGAAAGAAAGAAAGAAACAAACAAACAAACAAACCTGGGCACAGCAGAGAAACTATAAACTAATTTAAAAGGTATCTTACCTAATGGGAGAAAATACTTGCAAATCGTATATCCGGTAAGGGGTTCATATCCAAAATATATGAAGAACACATGCAACTCAATAGCCAAAACACTACAATCTGATTAAAAAATAGGCAGAGGATTCAAACAGACATTTTTCCAAAGAGGACACTCAGATGGCCAACAGGTACATGAAAAGGTGCTCATCATCACTAATCATAGGGGAAATTCAAATCAAAACCAGAAATGTAATAACACCTCACACTCATTAGAATAGCTATTATCAAAAAGATAAAAAATAACAAGTGTTGGCAAGGATGTGGAGAAAAGAGAACCCATGTACAACGTTAGTAGGATTGTAAATTGGAGGAGCCACTATGGAAAACAGTATGGAGTTTCCTTAAAAAATTAAAATTAGAACTACCATATGATCCAGCAATTCCACTTCCGGGTTTTTATCTGAAGGAAACAAAGACACTAACTTGAAAAGATATCTGCACCCCTGTGTTCATAGCATTATTATTTACAATAGCCAAGACATAGAAATAACTTGAGTCCATTGATGGGTGAATTAATAAAGAAAATGTGATATATAGATATATATATTATTCAGCTAGAAAAGAGAAGGTAACCCTGATATTTGTGACAGAGAAAGACAAATACTGTATGACCTCACTTAATTGTGAAATCTAAAAAATAAACAAAACACAATTCACAGAGAACAAATTGGTGGCTGCCAGAGACAAGGAATTGGGGTTGGGGACAGGTGAATGGATGAAGATGGACAAAAGGTACAAACTTCCAGTTATAAAATAAATAAATCATGAGACTGTGATTAATGTACAGTGTGGCGACTAAATTAATAATAATGTATTATGTATTTGACTGTTACTAAGTGAGTAGATCTTGAAAGTTCTTATCACAAGAAAAAATTTTGTAATTATGTGTGGCGATGGATGTTAACTAGACTTATTTGGCGATCATTTCATAAGAAATACATATATATAAAATCATTATGTTGTACAGCTGAAACTAATATAATGTTAAATGTCTATTTTACCTCAATTTTAAAAAAAATCAGCACATGAGAAACAACAACCTGGGAACAGGCAATACGTGTGGATGACAGGGGAGGACAATTACTAATGTTAATAATATTAATTTAACATCTTCAGAGATATGAGAAAAGCTACCGTATCCATCAGCTAGTAAGAGATTGCTTTTTTAAAAAAGAGGATTTGTAGAAGCTTTTAAAAGTGAAAAAGAAATCATAGCAGCAATGAAAAACATGACGGGAAAATAAATGGAGGAAATTTCCCAGAAAGTAAAGCAAAAAGCAAAAAGATAGAAAAATCAGAGAAACCAGAACAGGAAGTCCAATATCCAAATCACTCTTTCTGAGTTCCAGAAAGAGAGATCAGAAAAAAATAAAAGGAAGGCACTAATAAATAAAAATTTAATAAAAGTACGCAGAACTGAAGGATGTACATTTACAGATTGAAAAGACCTGTATGTGCCCAGAAAAATGAGTAAAACCGAACCCACACCAAGGCATTTCAGAGCACTGGGGATTAAGGTTAGATGTGAGAAGCTTCAGGGAGGAAAATCAGAACAAGTAAAAAAGGATCAGAATCAGAATGGCTTCTGATTGCTCAAGAGCAACCTTAAAAGCAAGAAGACAATGAAGCAATTTTGCAAGGAAAATTATTCCCAGTCTATGTTTATAAACCCAGAAAACTCTCAATAAATTGGGGAGTGAGGGGGGAGAAAGACATTTTCAGACACATGAAGTCCCAAAACATTTACCTGGAGTACACCCTTTCTCCAGAAGCTACTAGAGGATGCACTGTACCACAGCAAGAGAGACAGTCTGAAAGAAGGGAGGCAGGAAATCAGGAAACAGGTGCTCTCAGGCAGGAGCAAAGCGGCCCAGGAGTTGTAGCCCAGGGTGATGGAGAAGGGAGAGAGGAGCAAGGGAGCTGATGACTTGATACAGAGGACAATGGGTGCCAACTGTACACAGGCATGGTGAAGGTTGCCATCACCAAGATGCTCACCGCCTTACACCATTTGCTTCACCTGAGGACAGAACAATGCCCAGGGAGTCGGGCCCAGGCTCAGCTGCTCATCTGGACTTAGCTGGTCATGACCGTGTACTGATGAAGTTCCTGAAGTTTCTATTCTCCCTTCCAGGAGAGGTTCAGCTGAGGCCCCTTGTTTCGCTCACTAAGCGTTCCGCTCTGACCTGCTCCTGGGAGCTGGGGATCGACCACAGTGAACAGCCGTCCTCTGACCACGTCTCTACTGGAAATTCACCCTGGTCCACACAACAGCCCAACCAAATCCCTTTGCTGTGGTGGCCCTGAGTTTTCAAGGTTCACTTGGGACCTCACCCAATGCCTTCCTTAAAGGGCCTCTCAGAAGCCCTCAGGAGGCTGAGGTAGACTTTGTTCAGCTGCTCCTGTCCTAGGAGCTTTCATCCAATGGCGCACCGGCCCTCTCCTCACACAGCGAGGTGTGAGCTGGCTGCTGCGTGTTCATTAACAGTATGTTGCTTAGATGGGAATAGATATATTGGGGGTTAAACTACAGAGGAAGGAAAGAGGATGATCAAGACAAAGGTCCAGATAGTGGTACAGGGGTGAGGAAATGGGATGCCACATGGAGGGGACCCTGGGCCCTCGAAGGTACTGGGGAATATTCTGTTAGATTTTGCATTCCCCCACCACTGAGTGTTTGTTCCATTCATAAATGTCTCTTCTTCTGAATTTGCTGACATCTCATCTGGTTGTCTTTGCCTGTCTTCTGTTTGGCTGGCTGCTCATTCTCTCCATAACCTCATGGTGAAGAAGTTCTCGTCCCCTCACCCTCTTATTTGTCTACACCTCTTCCTGAGGTGAGCCCACCCATTCCCAAGATGTTAATCTGTCCCCACTGATGACCTCCAACAGTCTGAAATATTGACCTAAATATCAGAGACTGGGGTTCCTTGGAAGTGAGCATGCTTTTGGCAAGGCTCTAGAGCAAGCGGTGATGCTCAAGGTCTTGTCTCAGAAAGAGGAGGTCTTTCAGTTGTTTATCAGCCCTCATATCCTACGTACATACTCACAGGTGTGGCAAAGGCATATGATCTAGAATACTCATCACCTTGTTTTATTAGCACAAGATTGGAAACAACCAATTTAACAGAGAATTGGTTAAAATAAATTACGGTACATTCATCCGACAAAGTGCTATGTAGCCATTAATAATCGCCATGTAATATTATTAAGTAGGAACCAGTACAGAATAGTACATACAGGATGCAATAATTGGGGGGAGGCGGGGAAGGCATGGACATACACATATGTTCACATAAGCACTAACAGTTTCTGAAATGGTACATCAGAAACTGGTAACAAGGTTCGACTATGGGAAGGTGACCTCGCGGGACTGGGGGTTTGGGTGAGACTGAGATTTACATTTCCTTATATCCTTCTATATCTTTTGGATTTTTTTTTTAAACTAAATTCTGTGACTTGTTAGCTCTGTGACTTAGACCGTGGGCCCATTCCAGGAGTTCCTGCCTCTGGGAGCAGTGGCCAGGATGTACTTCACACCCCAGTGAGCTTGTACCTTCTGGGGTCAGGATGCCTGCTCCCTGGGGTGTCCCAGGGCTCTCAGGCATCTTGTGGTCAGAAAGGGCAACAGCCTATCTGGACATGTGAGGATTCTGCATGGGAGTGCAAAGGGGGCTGAAACAAAATTCTTTGGGCAATTCTTTCCCCTGGTGGCTCCTGGTTTTTATGTAAATGGTACAGCAAATACCAATTTAGACATGAAAAATTCGAATATAATTCAATTTAGGGAACGTCTATTTTTTTTTTTTTTTTTTGCTACCCAGTATTGACTCATTCTTTTGGAATTTGTGCCTTAATTTCCCTCTAGGATCAACTCATCTCCAATGGAATTTCTGGAGTCATTGACCCCACCTTTAGCTCTAGGGGCCATGGGCAGGCTCTGGGATTAGTCCAAGCAAAGAAAGAAACATGACCCAATGGAAACAATGATAATTCTACTGCGATTCCTAGGAAAGAAATTCATGCCCTTACTAGCTTGCACAAAGAAACAGGCTGAAGCTGAGGCCGCCATCTTACCTCCTGGGGAAGATCTATCTAATGAAAGGCAAGGAAAGGGGGAAGAAAACCAGCTCAAGGGGCATCATTCGGGCCTAAATTGTTTGCACTTCTCCACTGGATTGTCTACACATGCCATATCCATTTCCAGGCCTCCCATACATTTCTCAGCCCACATTAAAGGGTTTTTTCCTTCCACCACTCTTTCAAAAACTACATGTGTCAAGTCCAGGGTCACTTTTTTTCTGCCTCATCAGAATGCACCTATTAGCAGCCTCTTTTAGGAAGCCCGTGCTCTCTTGGCGACTATGGTGCACATTCCTCAGCTTCCCTCCTATCCCTCTGGCTTCTCTTCTGCTTGGACACCCAAATTTGTAACCAACCCAAACCTCTTTTCCAAGCTCCAGGACATTTGCATAATTCAATTGCCATACTTGAGCACACCCAACTCCAAATCTTCCACTGCAGCTCCACTCAAAGCTTGTTTCGCACCCAGTGTTCTCCTTAGCCAATGGGACCATCAACTAGCCAGATGTGTAAATGACACACCTGGGAACCATCTAGACTCTTCCCTCTCTACATGTGACTCATCAGGAAGATCTGCCATTTTTACTTCCAAAACATGTCTTGAATTCCTTTATGTCGTTCCATCTTCACTCTCATGGTCTATAATGATCCTTAGTGTGGTCCAGCTTTTCTTCTCCTGGGTGCATGATAGGGTGGCAGTTTCTCACCCGTCTGAAATTAGGCACGCCCATGTGATTGACTTGGCCAACAGCATGTGCAAGGAAGAGATATCTGTCACTTCTGTTAGGAATTTTAAGAGCCAGTACACTTTCCTTCCTCCTGCCACGGGGATTATAGAAATAGTGTTGAGATGGGGACCCTGTCTGCCTGGATCCCTGAGTGATTAAAATGAACAGAGCCCCTCTGCTGACATACAAAAAGCTAAGCGTGAAGGAGAAATAAATATTCATAATGTTAAGCCATTGAGGTTAGGGGCTGTTTGTTACTACATCACAACCTAGCCCATCCTATCTCACACACTAACGTAGTCCAAGTCACCCAAACTGCAGCAAGAGCTTCCTGTTCCTACTCTTATCTCCCGCCACACAGCAGTCAGATTAACCTTTCTGGAGTGTAAATCAGACTCCATCACTCTCTCCTTAAAACCTTTTGGCAGCTTCCCATTGTACCTGGAAGAAAATCCAAACATCTTCCTACAGCCTAAAAGACCCTGCACAACGAACGTGAGCCATGCCTGTCACTCCTACCTGGTTTCCCACCATTTCCTCACTCATTACACCCCAGTCCTCCTCGACTTCTTGCTATCTCTAAGGCACTGGACCCTTTCCTGACTCAACTGTTCTTTCTTTCTTACTATTCACACAGCAGACTCTTTCTCATTCTTCAAGCCACAGTTTAAATGACACCACTGTATCCTGTTCATTTCCTTGTTTGCTCTTACCACAAGCTTGCATTGCATTTGTTTTTCATGTTTATTTACTTGTTTGTTCACTAAATCATTAAGTTCTCTCGGGGCCCCATCAGCCCTCAATAGTATTGATTGAATGGAGGAATGACTGAATGAGAAGGTCTGCAAAGGGTAATACATTACACATCTGTAAAGTTGTGATGGTGATGGGCTAGTAAATATCACTGACCAACTGACCAATCAACCTCACCCTACAGGGTGGCTCCTTTCAGGTGACAGGGACCAATCTCCTCTGAAGGTCTTTTATTCCCCACAGAAGTTAAGTGCCTCTGATACTGAGGCTTCTCCAGAGGGCCAGGCTTGGGCTCTGTGCTCCTTCTCAGCTCTGACAGCTCACCAGGTCGAGCCAGGCCCAAGGAGCAAGGAGTGGGCAGCCAGCCCCACTGGGGAGGCAGCCAGCTGCTGCCGTCATGGAGAGAGTGGCCTGGCCAGCTCTCCAGAAATAGCCCAAGGTCAAGGTGGAGTGCTTCCGTCCACTACAGATGGAAAAGTATAGGGAGACTCCAGTGCCGGATTTCCCTCCACCCTACTACGAAGATCCCTGACCCTGGTCTGGGGTTCCTTGACTTCCAGCCAGCTCTCCACAGACCCCTCCATTCATCACTGCTCTCAAAGAACCCCCAGGGCTTCAACCCCAGCGCTTCCCATCATACTTCTGAGGTGGAGAAGGCAGGCTTTATCCCATCTCACGGACAGAACACTCAAGGGTTTCTTTCAAGGTGAGTATTTACTAGCCCATCACCACAACTTCACATGGTGAGTTGACTGACGAACTAGCATTCAAATGTAGAGACCCATCCCAGAGTCAGTGCTTCATCCCAGCAGAACGTTCCACACGAATGACATGCTTAACAGAGTCTCACAGTCTCTGCCCTAGGACCCATCTCATCTACAGGTCACTTGTTCTTGTGGGCTTTTTATCCTGTGGACTCGGTTCCTATTTTCTGGCATTGAGAAAGCAGTTTAGCATCTTCATCTGCCAACCTCAGCTGATTTTCCCTGGATTCAGCGTTTTTCTGCCTGAATCCATGGCATTCATTTTCACTTCTGGTCCTGGATACACTGACTGCTTGCCCAGCTCACTTCGCCAGAACTCCCAGCTGACCCGACCACCCAATCACTGTCTTCACACCCACAAAACACTCCCTCTTCTAACAAGGAAGCCTGAGGACTTTGGGGGAGGTCTAGCCACCAGCTTCATCAGCCACTTGTTCCGAGCAGGGTTCCTGGACTCCATTCTCTTGGAACTTCCCACAGGTCTGGGAGTAAAGAGCAGGAGTGTGAATCAGGGACACTAAAAAAACTGGCTGGAGCAGGTGCAGGAAGGGAACCACCTGAGGAACCGGGCAGTGGCAGGCAGCTGGAGGAGGGTAGGGAGGAGCCCACAAAGGTGGGTGGCTGTCCCTTTGAACAGGACATGACAGGGTAGCACCTAGTAAGTTTCTACTAATCAGATTATAGCAGGCAAAGGAGATATAGGAATTAAGAGATAATGAAAGGTAGAATTTGGGGGGATGGGGGGAAAATACAGTGTTTATATTTAAAGGACATTTGATATGTCCAAGTGAAAACTGGTAGAAATGTGGAGGGGGAGGGCCAGGGTCCAGACCAGAGTCGAGGACCCCGGTAGTAGGGTGGAGGGAAATCGGGACCAGAGTAGACAACCTTCGGAACCTGAATAAGCCACACTTTGTGAGCATGAGGTTCCATGCACACAGGCCCCACGAGCACACTGCTCAGCTCTAGAGCCCCCTTCCCATTGCAGTGATTGTGACTCCAACTTTTATTACAGTTCTCGGCAGGTGGCAGCCAGGTGCTTTAAAGAAGGAAGGGCATCTTTTCTGATTCTGTTGGGCTAGTGATAAGGCTTCAAAGAAGTACTTCTAGGAAGCTCAAAATCAACTTTTTCTCCTCAGAAGTTAAAATATCTGTAGTGTAAATTTGCCTACTATATTCATTTGCATGATAGCCCTTTCTTCCTAGAGTATGCCAACGTTGAAATGAGTTAACATCTACTCTTAATTACTTAGGTCCAAATTAAGTAAAACAGATTTTCATCTCATATGCTTTGAGGTGTGGGGAAGTGGGGACCGTATCCCACAAGGCTGTGCTGTCAACAACACCGATAATTCCTAGGCCTTATTTTAAGCCATATATGAATGTGGGGATTGTATGACAATTTCTATTTTGAATACCTGAACATGGAAAGTTTTCCCAACTTTTCTGGAGTTGTTTTCTTCACTAGCTGCCATCATGTTCAACCCAGCACACCTATTTCTCAATTTTAATTGAGCATTGACTGTTAAGAACCCATTCACATCTAACACTGCAAGCTGTTAACAGACATGCTCCGAAAAGAGTGTTCTTGGAGTCATTTCCATACTCGCGTACACTGAGACTCACCCAAAACAGATGTAGCAGGCAATGTTTCCCAAACATATTTGAGCACCGCAAAGGTAAGAGTATCCAATGAGCTGAAGAGAAGCTTTGTACATAGACCAGAGACGAAAGCATTAAATGAAGGAGAGGCTGAGGAGGGTTTAGAATTATGGGGTGCCTATAGGCTCTCCCCAGGGCGCTCTGTGTCATCAGCCACAGTGACCATCTACGTGCTTCCAGACCAGCAGTTCCTGGAAGACATGAAATTTCTCTGGAAATTACTTGAAGATAACATCTGGAAAGCAAACAGCAAATAGGATTATTTGCTGTCTTATACTAAGTAAGAGGGAACAGTTCTCAGGTGACCCAGCTATCAGCTGCAATCCCCCCAGCCCTCTTCGTCAGGAAATCCAATGTTGAACCCCAACGTGCCAACTCTCCACCACCACTAACACTCCTATTTGAAGCTGGAGACTGCTCCCCACAATCCCCTTCCTCATATGCTCCCAGGTTAGACTTTGCTGATGAGAGGATCTCGTGCAGGATTTAGAAAGCAGAAGTGAAGCAAAAGCCATTTTTCTCATGGGCTTGTGAGAACAAGCACAGAGGCTTCATCAGATGCAAGGGCATCGCAGAACTCTGAGAACTTCCACCTCGTGCCAGTTCCTCCCCTCACACTCCAGGCTTCAAGCTGAAGTCTTCAAGACACAGAATGGCTTTCGTTTCCCGATCTACCCTGACGACTGACTGACTGACACTGCCCTCAGGGTGTTCTGGGCTCCAGCTTCCACTCAGCCCTTAGCCTCACGCAGGCCCCCTCCTGACTCCATTCCCACCGCCTGCTCAGCACTGACCCACACAGAGAGCTCGGCCCTCTTCTAGAGCTCCACAGGGCTTTGTGTGCATAGTGGACTTCACCGAACGCTTAGAGGTGACCAGAGTTTGCCTCACATCAACACAAATGATATCATGGAATGTCAGACAAAATTATCCTTAAAAGTCGCTCCATCCTCTTTTCCACCCCTACTCTGTTTCAGGCCTGCTTCATGAGTTCTGTTAAAACAAGTCATCTACTCTAGGCATCAACGGAATGAAGAACCGCTGGATATCTTAAAGTTGCCACCTTTATATATGAATAGAGAGAGTGGTCTTCCCACTACCCAACTTTATCCTCCCCAAGAAGGAAAATGCTGCTATGCTTTCTATTTCTTTTATTGATTTTTTCCCACTCTTAGAGTTTCTCCTTGAATTATATTATTGACTATGAAAGATTATATTTTAGGGTGATGTGTGTATTTGTTATCAAGTGCTGCATAACTAATTACCCCAGAACTTAGCTGCATAAAACAATAAAGTCTGATTATCTCACTATCTCTGTGGATCAGGAATTAAAGAGTGTCTTAGTTGGAGCATTCTAGCTCAGGGATTCCCATGAGGTTGCCGTTAAGATGGCAGCAAGTACTGCAGTCATCTGAGGACGTGCTTGGGGCTAGAGGGTCTGCGTCTAAGATGCTGCCCTCTCAAAGCTGTTGGCAAGAGGCCTCACCTTCACCACATGGCCCCTCTATAAGGCTGCTTGCCTGTCCTCATAGACATGTCCACTAACTTTTCCCAGAGCAAGTGATCCAAGAGCAAGAGCATTTATGACCTAGTCTCAGAAGTCACAAACCATCAGTTCCCCCATATTCTATTCATTAGAAATGAGTCACTAAGTCAGCCCACATTCAAGAAGGAGGAAACTAAGCTTTGCCTTTTAAAGATGGAAGTATCAAAGAATTTGTGGGCATGTTTTAAAACCACCAAAATGTGAAAAGAATACAGGATGAGAAGCCAATTGCTTATGTTCTAATTTTACTTCTAAACGCTGAGGGACTTGAACACATCCCTTCATCTCTCTCGATCTGATTCCCCGCCTGCAAAATGAGAAGACTGACTTCAGTGACCACTAACGTTTCATTTTCAGTTAGTATGTGTGTCAACGTTCCAACACTCAAAACCTTAGGCCTTAACCCCAGACCTCAGGCACCTTTCCCCTCTCCTCCCCTTCCTTCTTAGCAAGTCTCACTGGCACTTGGCCACAGATGCTGCCGCCACCCATCAGCACCCAAGTTCATCGGTATCTCCAGAGTGGGGCCCAGACAGGCATCAGGAGGTTTTACATCTCCCCAGTGATTCTGACACGCAGCTCTAGCTGTGCTCAGTGTAAATCCTTAGTAGTGAATTTTTTAAACAAATGAGATAACATCACGTATGACTAATTACTGATTTGTTTATTTTCTTGAATGTATATGTGCTTTGGGGGATCTTACACTGCTTAGAGTACAGGTATTTCATGTTCAGTTAATCACATCTGGGTTCTGATATCTCTAAGACAGGGGTCCCCAAACCCCAGGCCATGGACTGGTACCGGTACCGATCCATGGCCTGTTAGGAACGGGGCCACACAGCAGGAGGTGAGCGGCAGGCGAGCAAGTGAAGCTTCACCTGTATGTGCAGCCGCTCCCCAGCATAGCATCACTGCCTCAGCTCCACCTCAGATCATCAGGCATTAGATTCTCATAGGATCACCGGTCCCTGGTGTCAAAAAGGATGGGGACTGCTGCTCTAAGAGATCACTTTGCTCTGTGTTACTTCAGAAAAATAATTAGAGAAGTTTAGAAAACTAGAGAAATTTAGAGAAATTTTTCATAGCTGGGATAGAACCTTTTATAGAATTGTTTCCTTTGCTCGGTGTTTCTCACGACGGTATTGTTTCTGTAGGAAAATTGACCCAATTTTTATCTTTTTGACTTATACCACCTTTTCCTAGAATATAATCTGCTATAAGTTTAAACAATGCCTCCCTTATGTGTGTGTGTGTGCGCGTGCGCGCATGCACGCTTGTGGGTGTGAGAAAAGTCAACATTCTCTGAAACAGGGCAAAGCCCAGAGCTGAGAATGATGCAAGACTTGGAACACCCTGGGAAGAGGCACCTCTGGAAGGCCGTGGGTGTGGGCTTGGGTAGGTGCTGGCAGCAGTCAGGTGGCTCTTTTGACCCTCGACTAAGCATCACTGCACACGTGCGCCCCACCTCGGTTAGGCCCTGGCAGTGTGACCTTGCCCCAGTTTGTTCAAGACTGAGGGGTTTCCTGGGATGCAAGACTTTCAGTGCTCAAACTGAGAAAATTCCAGAAAACCAGGGCAGTCACTCTAAAAGAGTTGTGGACCTGTGAGCAACACCTGCACCTTTCAATATCGCTAGAAGCTTCCAATAGCCTCCCCACCTTGGCTAATGCCTCCTAACTAACTGAACACCTAGTAGAAATGGAGTCAGAGTTGCCCTGCTAAGGGGAGGCAGCTTCGTTAACAGAAATGGGGGTAGCGAAGGCACCCCCCTGCACCATGAAGCTCTTAGATGCAAGCTCCCAGGGCCCAAGGCCCAGGAATGCAGCAAGCTCTGCCACGTTGATTTCCATCAGCAACCTCTAAACATGTGAGTCCCCGTCGTAAAGAAAAAGGATGTGACCTGTTGTCTGTCCTGATACCAGTGATTCTGGCCCTGGAAGCACATGGGAATTATCTGAGGAGTTTATGTCGCACCTCCAGAGATTCTGATCTCCTTGGTCTGGGGTGGAGCCCAGGTTTGCACAAATATACACACTGCTTGACCTCCCTCTCTGGTTTCTTTCTAGACAGGAAATTTCTCTCCTCGCTATGAAAAATTTTGTCACTCCTAAACTTCTCTAATTCTCTCTTTGAGGTTTATCTTGAGCAAAAATGGCCTCCTAGAGAAATCAGAAGTTTTTGCTCTATCAGTGGCAACCAGATTATAGGTTATTTTCATGGCAGATTCTAACACGAAAGTCAACCGTCCAGCTCCTGGACCCCCTTCTCTCGCAGCGCCTTCCTGGGCTTCTCGTCCCCTGGAGCCACAGCTTCAGAGGTTTCCTCGGCCCCCTTCTACACTGGTTCTGCCCAACCTCCTGGCCCCATGGCACCCTTGCTTCTGTAGTTTACCTCTCTGGGATCGGAAGTGGAGGGCTCCCACACTCTTCTTGTCGCCTCACCTGGCCAGCCCACTGGACACGGGTGAACCTCTGGCCTAGGCAGGCTAAGCATTCTCCCTCTCCTTAGAATCTGGGGCTCCGGCACAGGGTCTCTGCTGAGCCTTCTTCCTGTGCTGTATCTAGAAGGTGATGAGTCTCAAAGGCCTGTAGTTGCCATGTGGGAAAAGGTCATCTGAGGCCACAAGCAACAACGATCAAACTGGGGGAGCAGGTCTACAGACGTACGACGACAGGGAACCAGACAGTCTCCTGAGGCAGGCTGACAGTGACCCTGAGCCTGACGTTTTCCCCACACATTCCTCGGTACCTGTTCTCATCCTCCTGATACTCTCAGGTTCAGTGAGATCCTTGCTCTAATTTCCTCTTTAGCTAACCAGTAATAACAGAATTTTGTCGCTTGCCACCAATCTCATCCCCGGGAGAGTCAGCAATGTCCACTGCTCCCATAGGCCCTTCTTGAAACCTAAATCTGGGTCTTTCCTGCTCTCACAAGATCCCCTGAGCCCCTTCTTTTCCGGCTCTTTTTCAGCTCCAAAAAGGACTGGCACCCACCTCCCCTGTGATCTGTTCCCCAGAGTTCCAGGAGAGATGGCCTCTTGGCGGAGGCAGGCATCCTGGCAATGGCTTCTGCGGAGCCAGGTCCTCGCACTCGTCCCCAGTTCCCATGGCTCGGGCCTCACCTCCCCCGCAGTCCACGGCCTAGGAACATATTTTGGTTTAACACTTTTGAAAACAGAGTAAACAATTGTTTCCTCACATTCCTGTCAGCTTTTGTCCTTCAAGACTAAAGAGTCTTAAACTGGAGAGCTCCCCACTCCGCCACACTGCATTCCCTGGCTCTTGCCCAGGCCTTGGGGGGAAAGGGGGAGAAGGCTAGGGGACTGCTCAGGGTTGCTGGGCTTACACAACAGTTTCAAATCATCTATTAAGCCATCAGTGTCCACTTCCATTGTCTCCATTCCATCCTACTCTGGCCCTGGGGTGAGAGTCAGAGTCTAGTGACAGGCCGGGACACTTGGAACAGAGCGTCCTTGACTCCAAGCTGTACTGCTAACCAGCACACCACCCTGCCTCCTTCGGGCCGCAGCCCCTGACAGGCCCCAGGCCATATCCTCAGCTGTGCCTCCACTTAGTCCCAGCCCTGTTAGGGCCCAGGGACTCCGCTTCTCCTCTTCTAGGATGTGGTGTAGGCCTCAGGGGAGAGCTAAAACAATGCCGGGCCCCTTATCAAGGCTAATCCCATCCTGGCCGGCTCCTGGACTTCCCTTCTCAGAAATGCCAACTCTTATTTTAACACATGGTGTGTTCACTTCTGAGTCACCTCAGCCCTAATTGTGTGCAGCCAGAGCTGTAACAGCCCCTCCCTAACACCTCAGCCAAGCTTGTCCAAGAGTGTAAAGAGCAAACACCTTCAAGTCCATCCGGAACAGACCAGGCTTCCTTCTGCCCTGTCATAAGCTCCCAGAACTACAAAATGTGGGAGCCAGAAAAGACCCTGGAAATCACCAGATCCCACTCCCACATTCACGCCTGAGTTTACCACAGCCCAGGGAGGGTGAGGCCCTGCTAAAGGTCACACAGCAAGGGCAAGACTCCTGGACCAGTTCCTTGCTTCCATAACATACACTTCTCAAAAGACAAGAAGAGGTAGAAGGAAACGGGAGGAGCGCGTCGCTGTTCAGCTTTGTTCCTATTTAGGTTTCAATTCTATACTTGCCCAAAAGCGGTGCTTGTCCCACCTTAGAAGTCAGCACTGGGCCCCCCACCCCCAGCAGCAGGAGGAGTCTCAGTCACCCTAAATATCAGGAGAAAAGTGCTAAAAGGGTGGATAAATGACTAATCAGAAAAGAATTGGTATAATGAGAAGTCCGCACAGCAGCCCCTCCAGTTACATCTACAGCCCTGAAAAATTAGAGCTGGGTCCAGGGTGACCTCTCAGAGGCCCTGTTCTGAGACTCAGTGAGAAGGATTTGTACCAACTCCAAAAGGGGTTTGGGTTAACCTCTAGTTAATCTTGCATTCAGCACCCACAACTCAGCCCCCCACCCCCTGCACATGCTCATTCATCAGCATGTGGGCTCAGAGGCGGTCTGCCTGAGGTCAGATCATGGCTCCACCGGTCACTAGCTTGCATGTGAAACAGAAAGATCCTGGTCAAGTCACTTGTTCTCTCAGTAAAGTGTATAGAGTAACACGCCCTTCCTCCAGGGTTGGTTTAAGCATTCAAGTATTTGGAACACTGCCTGGCATGTGATTGCCTACCTGTCATTGTCATCATCATTATTTCAAGCACTCAGCAGATATGACCTGCTTCCTTTAGCCCCCTTAAGTGTATCACCCAAGGGCCAGCATTGTGAAAGCAGGAAGTGTAAGCCCTATGATCAGGGTCACACTGGGTGCAACTTTGGGGATGTCTGTGAAATGTAGAAACATAAGCCAGAAGCTGGGGTCAGAACATTCCGAAACTGGAATGGAGGGTTTGGTCAGTCTGATGTTTGTTCTACAATTCAGCTAAAAAATCTAGTGAACGAGTTTACCTGTGTGTTGCTTAATATTTGCCCAAATACTTCCCTTCTCCTTCTGTGCTGTTACACACATAGAAGTCGGACAGAGGTTTTCATGTGACAGGTAAAGACTGAAGACCAGAGAGTCTGGGCTCTGGCCTGAGGGGTCTTCAAATTTTGGCTGTCAAAATCCTGATACACATTGTAATGCCTTCTTTAAATGTATTCTCTATATATACATATTTGAGTACAAGATTGTTTTTTAAAGTTTTAAATAATTTTAGACTTAAAATACATTGCAAAATTGGACAAAAAATTCTTATATAGGCTTCGCCTAACTTTTCCCAAGTGTTAACATTTATATAACCACAGGATATGAACTTTGATACAACACTATCTTCAGACCCTCTTCCAGCTTTGCCAGTTGTCCCATTGAGGTTCCTCTTCTGCCCCGGGATCCATCCAGGCTCACACATCACATTGAGTTGTCGTGTCTCCTTTGTCTCCTCCATTCTGGGACAGCTCGCTCAGTCTTTGTCTTTCATGATCACAACACTTTTGAAGAGCAGTGGCCAATTATTTCGTAGAATATTCCTCATGTTGGATGTGCCTGGTGTTTTCCAAGATTAAACTGAGGTTATGCATTTTTGGCTGAACATCACAAAAGGGATGTTGTATCCTTCTCAGTGCATCACACCAGGAGGCCAGTGAAGCTGGTACATCTCATTCTTGGTAATATGAACTTTGACCGCTTGGAGAGGGTGTCTACCAGATTCATCCACTGCAAAGCTACTATTTTTCTCTCTGTAATCAATAAGTATCTTGGGGGCAGATAGCTTGAGACTATGAATATGTATTTTTCTCATCACATTTTTATCCACTAATTTTAGCATTCCATTGATGGTTCTCACCTGCAACAATTATTACTGCGTTGTTAGCCAAATGGCGATGTCCTACTTCCATCATTCCTTCTACAGTTATTAATTGTAATTCTACTATAAGGAAGAGCTTTCCCTTCTTCCTAATTTATTTATTTGTGCAACTATTTATTTATATCTACATAGAATCATGGATATTATACTCTATCACTATCATTATTTATTTGTCATTCAGATTGTCTCAGATTTGGCCATTGGGAGCCCCTTCAGGGTGGTTTCTATGTCCTTTGGTGATGCCCTCACCATTTTTGAGAACTTTTTTCTAACACCGCAAAATCTTCCAACCTTATTTATATTTTCCCTGTTCTAGCCCTAGAATCAGCCATTTCTCCAAGGAGCCCTAATTCCTTTTATTAGAGGATAGTATACTTAGAGGCCAAGATCTAGGAGCTAGTATGCTCATAGTCCTCTCTGTGCCTCAATTTTTTCACCTCACCACTTTCTAGTCCCTCTCAAAGGATAAAGCTAGAAAATATGTCCGTAGGCACACAAACATACACATACACCTAAATCTACTTCTATTTCCATATCCAACCACCTATGTGTATAAAATCATAAATTTACACCAATTCCTCTGATTCCAATCTAACACTATAGGGTACATTCTAACCCTCTCCCTTTCCATTTTTATGACTCCAGTTTCAACCAGGGAATACCTGTTTTTCACTATCCATAATATATTTGCTTATTTGCTTAATCATGGAGTACACTTGAAATTTTTCAGGATTGATGTGCCTTTTTTTTTTTTAAGTGTGTGCTACTTTCATTAAAAAATGAAATGTGAATGATCCAGTGTTACAGTTAAAGGTGAGGCAAGACAGCCTTGTGTTTAACGGGGTGAACTTTGGAAGCTGGCAACTGTTTAGTTTTTCTGAAGCTCACCTTCCTTATGTGTAAAATAGAGATAATAGGTACCCAGAATTCTGCTACCATTGGGGTGATCTTTGGGCAGTCTCTAGGCTGGGCCCCTATTCCTTTGCTCCTCTTGTCACTCATGTCTGACTAGCTGCCTAACGTGAAATAGGGATAATGACATTTAGCTCATAAGATTGCAATGAGAATAGATAATGTATGTAAAACACTTAGCACTTAAGAAGCCCTGGATAAATATCAGACATTTTATTAGCTATTAATTAAGAAATAAAGAACATTTTTCCATTGGTAGCTATTTCTTTTATGAAAAGCTGACCCACAATAATACCAGTTAGTATGAGGGAAATAAGAAAGAGACTGGGTGTTTTGAGGTTTGTCATAAAATTTTTCACATGGTTGTGATGAGAAGTAAATTTTCCTCCAGTAGGTGGCAGCATTTGTACCACTGACTTTGCGTCAGGTTCCTAATGAATTTTGGTAATAAAGTGATCACAGATCACCCCAGACAGCTGGAAACGGGAAGCAACTTTGGAATTGATAGCCATATATAAAGTGTGAAAAATAATCCACAACCTTAAAAATTAAAAATGCCCCACATCTAAGCACACTTGTGAAGGACCAACAGGGAATTCAACTCAAGCCTGGCCAAACCAGGTTGGTGCCACAGGGGACATGCTCCCCCTGGTGGGCGCCAGTCAGGTCCCCCCAAGCCTCCGAATGAACGTCATCCCTGGGATAGGGGCAGAGGTGGTAGGGAGTGGGACAGGATTTATTGAAGGTCCCATAGCCAAGCGTGGAGCTGAGTCGTTTCTGGGGTCCTTAGGAACCTATAAATGGACATGAACCTTCTGTGCACCCTCACGGCCTCAGGCTAGAGAAACAAGAGCCTCAGTCTGAGGCAAGAAACAGATCTACTCTACATGTCTCAAAAAGGATTCGAGGAGGACGATGGGGCCCATGGTGGAATCCTGTGGCAATACAACCGCAGAACAAGACATATAGACTCAAGAAATAAAGGCGGCTACAGGGAGTCACTATCTCCTGTCACCCTGCTAGCGCTACCAGTCTTGCTTCCTTGAGTGGCAGGAGGGGGCAAGAGATGGCCCAATCTGCTACTTCCGAGCTGTGGGCCTCGACCAAGTTATGGGCCCTCTCTGTGCCTCAATTTTTTCACCTAGAAACCACACAGGGCTCTCAAGTTTTCATGAGAACTACATGAGATAATACTGTAAAGCACTTATAGACTGAGCCTGTCATATAGCGAATGCTCAACAAAAGTTAGCTTTTATTTTTATTACTATAATTATTTTGTTTTCATTTTCATTGACTGCTTCATTATAATTTCTGGTCCCCCATAGCTCCTGCTTGCTTACAGCCACTATGGCTGCCCCAGCCCCCAAACTAGAACTATCAGCAGCCCACTCCCTGGGTCTGCTAGTTCCAATTCCAGAGCGAGGACTCTGATTGGCCCAGCACATCACTGTGCCCCAGGCCACAGGATAGGCTCCACCCATACGGATGGACTCCTCCCAGTCCAGTCAGATTTGGCAGGTGCCAAGGTTAGAAGGCAGCCAGCACCATAGCAATGGGTTCTTTCCAAAGGGTAGACGGCCAGAAATAGACCAGTAACGTCCTAACACATAAAACATTTTTCGAAGATAGGTACATGCTGTTATGAATAAAATATAAATTCATTTAAAGGTGTTATTGAATGTAGTAACTTTCTTATTCGTATTATTAATACTGTTTTATATAATCTTATATTATAACATTTTATTAATATTTATATTTTCATTATAATAAATATTAATTGCCTTAATTAATTAATATAACTAAAGGTACAAAATTTATCATGTGGTCGCCATAAAATGTTTTGACTGTAAAAATGTCTTCATCCTCAAAAATGTAGGCTACAACCCCCACATACTACACTGGGCTGCTTTGGACCACCTTTAAAGGAGATGACTGAGCCTTAAATCCTTGGATCTGTTCATGCTCCCACCTCATCTTGTCACCCAGGGCCCCCCTGGCCTGGGGTTCACACCCCTCCCCACCTTGACCTCTACCCCAGTACCCAGCCTGGGTTGAGCTAGAGAGAGAGCCACTGCCTGGGGGCTCTGCGAGTGCTCCACTAGAGCATCAACCTCACCCCCAACCAAAGCATCACCTTGAGTAGGAATGACCTGGGCAGTGGGGGAGGGACATCAGACAATGAATCTGAGGATACAAGGAGACTCTTGTTCTCAGGTGAGCACTAGCAGGATCTCAGCCTCTAAGGCAGACACATGGAGTAAGGCTTGTGCCTTAGGGCAAGAGCCTACCTCCAGGCTTGGGGTTCCAAGAATGGGCAATTGGGAAGGTGCCAGACTGCTGGAACAGGGGCCAAGTCTGCAGCAAGGCAAACCGATGACCCCAACTTCTGTCTGGGGCACAGCCTTCAGAGAATTGTTATTAACTGGACAACCACAATTCTAATATCACCTCGTCTTCTGCCTAAAACTGGCTCCCCAGCACCTGCTAGGTAAATTCCCAACCTCATAGCACAGCTTACTTATACCATGCTAAGCACATAGGCGAGTTATTTCAACAGCATCAGCAGTTTCTTGTGAGAAAGTGTTGTTGGTCCTGTGTGCCAGATAAGGAAGCCAAAGACACAAAGGCTGGCCAAGATCAACATCTATCAAGCAACAGCATCAGAATAAAACCCACCCTGTCTGGGGCACTGGGTTGTGCCCTAGGCCACAGGCTGGAGCTCTACCCATATAAATTGACCCTCCCTGGGCCAAGGTAGGACCCTAAGAAAGCCTAAAACCTTTATCAGCTATGTTTTCTGAGGAGTATTGCTGGGGGAAGGTGGGCCCCCACAGGCAGTGATTCTGCTTCTGTGAGAACTTTCTCATTGGAGCTTGCTTACTGACTACAAAAGGGCACAGAAGGAATGCTCTGGGCTGATAATATTGTTCTGTATCTTGATAGGGATGGTGGTTACTTGCAGACGTTGTGAAAACTCACTCAATAGAGCACTTCACTGCATGTAAATTATATTCGATTTATAAAAAAAGAACTATGAGGGGGAAAATTTGGTTGACTGGAAGCTGGGCTAGGCCCCTGAGAACCGTGGCTCCCCAGGGTGAGATGGCTGGTTCCCTGGGCCTCTCTCTCCCAGCAAGTAGTTCCAGACAGATGAGATCATCCTTTATGCTGAGAGACCCTCAATCTTAGAGTAGCACAATCTTTAGTCCCTAAAAAATGTGTTTTCTCAATTGAAGCTGATACATATAACAAAAGAGAGTTCCCAAATAGTCAGCTAGGTCCAAAGGTCAAAACTGTGCAAAATGAAAGCCTTATTCATCCATCTAAGCCTCACGACTGTGACATTCACAAACCCAACACATCTCTGGGAATGTCTCCAGCATTCCCAGCAGCAAGCACACTTCACCTTTATTTCCCACTTGATACATTATATCATACTGCGGCATTATTTTAGAGTTAACCTTGAAGCTTTTATTAAAAAAATTAATCTCCCACAAGTTCTGGGAGTTTAGCTCTGAGTAGTAACACGTCAGTGCTGATCCTTGACTCTGACCTTCACTCATATTGTGCCACAGAGCACCAAGAGGGTTGAGAGCATTGCCCCAGGGACAGGGACCACATCTGCTGGCCCATAGGAGGGGCTCTGGAAGTCTGTTGAGTAAATGCCAAGGTTCTCAGCCCGAGTATGTATATGGGAAAACACAGTTAACTTCAGTGCCGGCAAGCCCCCAGAACCCAGAATCTTCAGCTCCTAATTCTTGTCACAGAAACGTGTTCCTTTTTGGAAGTACAACAGGGATAGCATCTACTTGTCATTAAAAGCTGTGTGACACTGTTTGGCCACATAGTAGCTACTCCTCCCTAACATCACTCTAACTTTCTCTGGGGAACTATCTGGCACCCAACCATTTAAATTCTCTGGAAATTGACCTAGTGCATAGACGAAGTGTAGAAATATTTTTTCAAGAAAATCTACTAAAACTCAATAAGAACTACAGGAGTCTGTGGTATTTGAACCAAGAACCACCTTCTCCCTCCCATTCCCAGCTTAGGGAAATGAAAAGTCCACTTTTCGTACAGACAAGAACACAAGGCAGAAGGCTGTCTTCCTGAGATGAAGAAGACATAAGCATTTCTTATACTACCCCCAGCTACCTGTTGTTAATGTTAAGGGTAAAAAATTTTCAAGTGAGCCAGCTAGCTAAGTCAGCTACAGGGAAGAAATATCTTTAGATACCAGAAGTTGTCCTACTTGCTTGTGTGTGGTTTAAGAAGTGTATTGTATAAAATATGAAGATGGCCAATGTCTACTTCTGTAATCCATTTACTTGTTAATTAAGGGTGTTGTTTCGGGCAAAGATATGCTAACAGCCAACTTCCACTTCTGTAATCTGCTTGCTTGTTCAGGAGACCACCAGGATATGGCCTTAAGCTTTATCAGCTGCCTCCTCTGAAAGCTCAGGGCTGATCTCCTCTATCCCTGCGTGGTAGAGAGTCAGTCGCCAGCCGGCTAATAAAGGCTCATAATTAATCTCAATTGGCTCCGTGGGTCTCAGAATCGTTCGTGCCATAACATTAAGACCAAGTCCCAGGTGAGGGCAGCTAACATGTGGAGGCTGTCTTTTTCTGCTCAGCCCCCACTAGTGGGACTGAGGCTCTGCATTGAGCATGGCATGGCTGAGAATATTAGGGCTACAATTTCCTCTTGGGCAGGGAATTCCCGTCAAGAGAGGCAAGTCAAGGAGACCTGGGGCTGCTGCTGCCCTATACTGAGCACTCAGCTCCCAGATGGAAATGTCGCAGAGAGAGAAGCACATCATTGTCCCCACCTCCAGCACTAGAGTCTTGGCTCAGAGATTTCCCCCAGGAAGGACAATCAGGCCATAAACAGAGAACTCCAAATCCCTCTCTAAAGGAATTGACTTCATTTGCAACTGAATGTGGAGAGATTCAAGCTTCAGGGTATTCTCAAAAACAGTGGAAGTGGTTATAGAAGACATTTGGAGAGAGATTGATAGATTTATTGGAGATATAGGCTAAACTGTAGGACAAGCTAATTTGCTGGAGAGAAATGGGGAAAGAGACAGCTGCGAAGTCTCCTTGGGTCAGAACAAATCTCAAACACCGATCTCACATACTATCCCTGCAAAGGAACTTGGATTTTATTGGATTCCACTGTAAAGCAATGTATGCCCCGAGGCATTGTTAAAAACAAGAGAGCAATTAGCTAGGAATTTGTGGAGCTTAAAAATTGATTTTTGCTAGAGAAAGAAAAAGAAAGCCCTGCCAAACCACTGTCATCATAGGGTAATTGTGGGCATACTCAAGGATACACCCCTTGAGATGCAAGTCAGAGGCTTCACACTGGGAGGAGTAAAGGGAAATCACTAAAATAGCCAGTCACTCAACAAGTAAATAACAATAACTGGGAAGGTGACCAGTACCCAGATTTGCTACAATATATTATCTAAAATACCCAGTTTCCAACAACAACAACAACAAAAATACAAGACATAAAGCAATAAGAAAGCAATACAGAAAGAAAACAGAAACTGCCTATGAAAGCAACCAGATAATCAAATTTAACAAAGACTTCAAAGTAGCCATTATAAATATGTTAAAAAAAAACTGAAGAAAGCCATAATTAAAGAAATAAAAGAAAGTATGATGTCTCATCAAATAGAAATATTAATAGAGAGATAGAATTATAAAAAAGAACAAAATGGAAACTGGAGTTGAAAAAGACAGTGACTGAAATGAAAATTTACTAGAAGATCTCAATATGAAATCTGAATTAGCAGAAGAAAGAATTAGTTAACATGAAGATAAATCAATAGAAATCAAGCAATCCAAAGAACAGAGAGAAAATAGGATGAAGAAAAATGAAACAGAGCTTTAAGGAACTATGGGATACCATACTTGCACCAACATATGCATAATGGGAGTGCCAAAAGGAGTGGAGAAAGTAGCAGAAATTTTTTTGAAGAAGAATTTATCCAGAAATGCAAGGTGATTTAACACCTAAAAATCAATTAATGTAATTCACCGTATCAACAGAATAAGAAATAAAGCCACACGATCTCATCATTTGACAAAATTGAACACCCCTTCATGTTAAAACACGCAACAAACTAGGAATAGCAGAGAAGTTCTTCAACCTGATAAAGGGTATCTATGAAAAGCCCAGAGCGGACATCATACTTAATGATGAAAGATTAAATGCTTCCTCTCAAACATCAGGAACAAGATGAGAATGTCTATGTACTTTCACTATCTGTTCGATATTATACTGACCATTCTAGCCAGGAAAATTAAGTAAGAGATTAGAAAGGAAAACGTACCACTATCTCTATTTGCAGATAACATCATCCTGTCCATAGAAAATCCTAAGGAATTTACCAAAAAATGAATCAAAACTGAGAAGTATCTCGATACCATAGACCTTCATTTTCAAAATTATACAGACTGTCCAACACTAGAGTTCACTGGATGAAAATTATTCATTTTTTGTGAATAAAGTTGATTAAACTGACTTCGGGGTCATTTTTGTGTAATCACTTTAAAATCAATATAAAAATCATGCTAACAAGCTGCACTTAAAATAAAAAATTTTGTACCCCTTCTACTCACATGGATATCCAAATATATGGACCACTTTTGAGAAACTTTGCCTCCCTGCTAACCATCTCCTGCTCTTAAGACCATACGTGAAAAAGTGCTCATGAAATAGACTTTAAGTTTCTTCAACAAAAGGTACTATGAAAGTTGGATAGCCACAAGGAAAAAAATCAAATAACTCAGAAAAAAAAAAAAATCAGCAAAGGGCTTTAAACAGACATTTCTCCAAAGAAGATATACAATTGGTTAACAAGCATAAGAAAAGATGCTCAACATTACTAATTGTTAGGAAAATGCAAGTCAAAACCAAGAGATATCAAACAAGTGTTGATGAAGATGTGGAGAAATTGTGTGCTGTTGTAAAATGGTGCAACCACTATGGAAAACAGTATGGAGGTTCCTCAAAAATTAAAAAGAGAATTACCATATGACCCACCAATTCCACATCTGGGTATATATCCAAAAAAATTGAAAGCAGAATCTTGAAGAGGTATTTGCACTATTCACAATAGCCAGAAGGAAGCAACCCAAATGTCCATGGACAGATGAATGTATAAACAAAATGCCATATATGTAATATATAAAATGATATATTATTCAGCCTTAAAAAGGAAAGAAATCCTGTCCCATGCCGTAACATGGATGAACTTTGAAGACATTATGCTAAGTGAAATAATCCAGTCACAAAAAGACAAATACTGTATGATTCCACTTATATAATATGTCTGGATGATCAAATTCATAGAGACAAAAAGAAGAATGGTGGTTGACAGGGGGAGGGAGGAGGGGAAAGGAGAATCGTTTAATGAGTAGGGAATTTCAGTTTTGCAAGACTAAAAAGTTCTGGATATCTGTTTCAAAACAATACTAGACACTGCTGAACTATATATTTTTTAATGTTCACAATGATAAATTTTGTTATGTTTTTTACCACAATTTAAAAAATGATGTTCTCTGATAAAATGAGGCAGTTCAACTTTCAACTCGATCACACAAGTGCTATTCCTTGAAATAACTATCACACGTCCAAATGCAGCAGAAGTGTTTTATGCATACTTTATATTTCATCACAGAATACTAAAAAGACATCAGGGGATTCAATTTAATAAAATTAATAACTTTTACTTCTTCTAATAACAAAGATCTCATGAGCTGGGTAAATTTAAGGTGGCATTATTATAATTTTTTAGATTGTAAGTTGCTTGAGGCAGGTTTCTTATTTCATTTGTTTACTATTCTGACACCAGGATCTAACAGAGTCAAGACTTTATCCAGTGAAAGGTTCTGTGAAATGACACTGGTGCATTCTCCCAAGAAAGTAAGATGTCGTTTGTATTTTTAGAGAGCCTTTGACTGCTCTGTGGAGAAAGGAGTGTGGGGGTCAGGGGCGGATGGAAGTCTGAACACCACTTGGGAGGCAGTTTCAGGGACCTGGCCTGGGCTGGCTGAGGTGGCTTGGACTAAGATGGGGGTAATTCCAAATTCCTAGAGAGAGTCATTTGCTCTAGCTTGGGTTAAGAGTCTATGAAGTGGCCTGGATGGAGAGGAGTGAGGGGGTCACATGATACAGTTTGACATCCAAGGGCTACCCCAGAGGGTAAGAAAGGTAATGTTAGAGAACTGAGACAGGACTAGGGATGAGCAGGTTCCTCAAAGCAGTCTGTATCACGAAGCCAATGCACTCACACTCCCTTCTGAGAGATTACCAAAAGCTGGCTCGGCCCTCTGTCCTTTACCTGCCTTTATCCCTAAGAGTGAGTCCAACCCCTAATACTCCCACCTTTAGAAGTCCATGCTGACCCTCTTTTGTGCCCTGGTCCCACCCTGTCCCTTCTCAAGGCCTTTTCTGTGCTGTTCTCCTGGCTCTGTCTTACACCATCAGCCATTTCCATCAGAATGCAAACACCTGAGACACAGACTCTACCTCAGTCTCCACCTGGCCTCTAGGTATGCCCCATTTCTCTCCAACCCTTTACAGTAAATCCTTAATAAAGCTGTGGAATCATGCCGACATCGCATCCCCACCTCCCACTCCAGTGCAGTGTTGTCCCCTCTTAGTCATGGAAATGGCTCTTATCAAAGTCACCAAGACCCAAAGATATCCAAACTATTGGCCAGTCCTCTGTCTTCTGTTTTCTTGACCTCCCAGCAACACTGGACATGGTCAGCCACACCTTCATTCCGGAAACATTTTGTTCTCCTGGCTTCTTGGCCCAACGCTAGATTTTCCTCCTGTCTCGCTGGCTCTTACTTTCCAGCTTCTTCGCTGGCTTCTCCTCCACCACCACCCAGGCCTCCACATGTTGACTAGCTGGTCTGTCTTCAGACAATGGCTTTATCCTTCTGCACTCACTCCCAGACCAATTCATCCAATTCCAGAACTTTAAATGTGGACCTTGGCCCAGTTGCCCTCCCCTCAACCCAGCGTGTTTGACATCTCTTTCTGGTTATCTGACAGATAACTCTCACATGGCTAACGCAGAGCTCTTCATCATTCCCTCCAAATCCACACATCCACATATCTTCCCCACCTCAGTAAATGTCACCACCATCTATCCATTCGCTGAGGTCAAATTACTATAAGTCATTTACTTTTATTTTAAAATAATGTCAAATTTAGAGAAAAGTTGCAAGACTAGTACAAAGAGCTCCTGTTTACTTTAACCAGTTTCCCCCACTATTAATATTTTACCACATGTATGTGGTATATGCCCTATCAGAGTCTTTCCATACGTACACATTACCATTTCTTCCAAATCATTTGTCAGTAAATTGCAGACATGATGCCCATTACCCCCTTAATACTTTGGTGTGCATTTCCTTAACATTGACACAATATTATCATCACAGATTCCAGTCACATGTCATAGTAGTCCTTTATAGATCTGGATCCAAACCCACATGGGTGCCTACATTATGTATGCGTTTGGTAATTGTGACACCATGGACCCACACACATGTGGTTTGGATTTTCGTTCTCTTTTTTTTTTTTTTCCTTTACATTTTTCCTTGGAAAACTATGATGAGACAGTCCAAAATGAAATGTGAGATGGTGCTGAAACATGAGCCTCCCAGACCAGAAAGCCCTCAGTTACTAGAGAAGAGCTGAGCCATAGGCACAAGTCTAGAGGAGCTGAGTGGGGCTATTGAAGACAGGACACTGTGAAAGTCACTCATTCACAGGGTTGCCAGGAGTCGGAACTGACTCTACCGCTCTTGATACAAATCCGAGCTAGATCCTGTGTTGCAATTAGATCAATGTATCTCTTTCATCTCCTTTGATCTGGAACAATTCTTCCATCTTTCCTTATCCTTCATGATCTTGGCATTTTTGAGAAGTACAACCCAGCTACCATGTAGAATGTCGGTCTGGATTTGACGTTTTCTTGTGATTTATGCGTTTTTAGCAGGAACAGCAATAAAGTGTCGTTATGTTCCTTTCAGTGCATCATATCACAAGGCCCCTGATGCTGATTTGTCCCATTAGTGGTGACGTTAACTTTCACTACCTTCTGCCTGTTTTCTCCACTGTCAGTTTAGCTAATAAGGGAATTTATTATTTTTTATTATTATTTATTATTATTATTTATGCCTACAGCACCTGGTCTTCCTAGGGGGTCTCCCATCTAAGTACTAACCAGGCCCGACCCTGCTTAGCTTCCGAGATCAGACATGGGGCTTGTTCGGGGTGGCATGGCCGTAGACCATGAACTGTGGCTCCACTGGGGCGTGAACCCAGGACCTTCTGTGTGTAAAGCAGACATGCTAACCACTACGTTATGGAACCTCGTCCGAATTTATTATTTAATGTCAAATTACTAAGGATTTGGAGGGATATACCATGTCTACATTTACTAGTAAGATAACACTTGCCCTTTTCTCTTATTTCTTTATATCTATATAAATTAATGGATTCTAATTTATTCAGTGGGTTATAATCTGTTATTGTCATCAACTACTTTGATACTAAAATTGTCCCAGATTTTACCATTGGGAGTCCCTTTGCACTGTTTTTTTGATCTACCCTGAGTGATACACGATTGCTTCTTGCAGTGTCCAGCATCTAATTTTCCTCTCTTCCAGCAAAAATCTCTTCCCAGATTTTCATGTCCATTCTCAACCAAGTGATTAGAGTGACATGGACCCCCACCTCAGCCCCAGGAGTGTGTCCTGACTTGTTTTATGCTAATCAATGTGTCCCATGCTCCTCCTGCACCTAGTGATTGGTTCAAGTGGACGCCTGAGCCATTCAGGCTGGTGAGAACTGAGAAGAAATCTGGTGTGGTTCCTGAAAAAGAAGCTTCTTTTCTCTTCCAGCTACTGGAAGAGAAGCTACCAAAGACCTCTCTCTCCCTCCTGATGACATACTGCATAGATATAAATTTTTGACCTGATGTAGCCATTTCTGCTGCCTAGAGGGAAGCTAGCCTGAGGTCAATTTCAGTATGCAAAGGTGGGAAGAAATGAGAGAATAGCAGAGGAACAGGACTAGAGCTCTGGTGATATCATAAATTTCTGGGTCATTCTGTGTCTGAAGCTATCTGTGAATTGGTTAATCATTTGAGCCAATAAATTATCTTTTTATTTAAGCTAGAATGAGCTATCACAGAAGTTACTTGACACCAAAAGAATCCTAATAATATACTCACTTAAAACAGCAAAAGAAGGCTGGCTGCTAAGAGAAGCAAAAGGATAGGTTTCTGTCCCTTATGACCAAAAGAACTCTGACTATGACCCTGCTGGTCTCCCCAGCCATTCTGAGAGCTTCTGAGGGTGTACTTGCTGTGTACCTCAGCCTTTATATTAATGGGTAGCTCTTGTGCATGCTCAATCAGTATTTCATGACTACATGTGTGAGAACTGCTAGGGTTGTATTGTCCACCCTTAGGTCCCTGGCATCTAGAGCAGTGTGGGGGACATAGAACAAACATTTACTGAATGAATGGGTGAGCCATCCAAGCATACCTCTGAGCCCCTCTCCTTAAACCCACCAAAGGAAAAGACGCTGCACGAAAGTCTTGCATGACATTTTATTCTCCTGAGAGGGGAAGGCAGTGGAAGAGTAAAGTGAGCAAAAACAGAGGGCAGACTCTGGATTTAGGAAGGAGGAGCTGGCCACGTGCTTTCTCCCCAGGGTGGGATCAGAGGCCCCAGAGGCCCAGATGAGACTTGGAATGGAGAGAAGAGCCAGTTGTGGAATGTGTGG
>NW_006440642.1:1688880-1703717 GCF_000325575.1 Pteropus alecto | reverse complement strand
ACACACCAGATTCGCAGCCTTGAAGCCAGTCGGGAGGCTGTATGTGTTGCCGAGCTTTAAAAATAAAAACCACAGGCCTTGATGACAGGAAATGATGGGGACTGAACACTAAGGGGCAACCCTGGATCTGCCAGCATCAAGTCCCGAAGCATCAGTGAGGAGCTGCCAGAGCCAATCATGGGCCCCTTCCCGCCCATCTTCTGCAGCCATGGCCTGTCCTCTCCAGCACAACTGCAACTGCCCTGGAGGGAGAAGCCAGGAAAGCCCTCCCTCCCTAGTGAGATTCCCAAGCCAAGCTCTCAGGCCCCTAGGATCCCAGGGGAGGATGTAGCCTCAGCTTCTGTCTTCAAGGATCTTGGCTGGGCTGGGGATTGGAGCTTGATCATGGCTCGAATGTCTCTTGAATATCATCCCAGACTGAAGGCATTTCCTGGGTGTCAAGCTCTTTATACATGAAGAGCTTGTTCTGTCCTCATTCCAACCTCAGAAATAGGGATTATAATCCTCTTTTCACAGATGAGGGAACTGAACTCAGAGGTTAAATTATTTGCCCAGGGTCACATAGCTGAGGAGAGATGGAGACCTAATTTTACACTAGAATTGCCTGGGGTAAAAAGCCCCAAGATCTTATGAGTATTTCTCTATGTCCTTAATGAGTATTTCTCAAACATTTCTAGCTAAAGCCCACTTATTCAACTTCTGCACACTTTCCTGTATTGGAAGTGAAGGAGTAATGTGTCATAACAAGGAAGCTTAGAGGGACACGTATGAGCTGCTTATGAAGTTCTCTACAATAGACGTATTTTTGTGTTTTTAAACCACGTCACACATGCTTGGGCAGGCTGTCTGGAGATCTCCGGGAATGCTGTCACTTCTGCACTCACCTGCTCAAGGTTTGCACATCTTGATGTCCACACAGATTTCATTGGGTGTTTTGCCAGCCATGATGTCTTTGGAGATGCGACGAAGAAACGTCTTCATGATCTTCTTGCAGAGGCCTGTCAGCAACCTCATCTTGCTGCACACTCGGGACGCAGCCTGGGCGATGCTGTCCTGCCGCGGCAGCGCCATGAGAGGACATAGGGATATGGTGAGCCCTGCCCAGCTCTGCCATCCTGCAGGCTCCAGCAGCTTGAACCCTGGGCAGCTCTAGCAATGGAAGCACTGGGTGCGAGAAGCTGGTGCCAGGTGGCCAGGACAACAGAGAATCGAGAGACAGGACCTGCCCCCACTCCCAGTCCCCAAGGCCTTGGCCCAAGCTTGGCCAGTAGGGACTCTTGAGAGAAGGACAGTTGGCCTCGTTAGGGTTTCAGCCCCCTGTACACCTGCCCCTGTCTTCTGTGTGGAGAATGGTGCCTGTGACTTCCAGACCCACATTAAAGGCTCTGCTTATGTAGCTTCCTGAGTTCAGGGACTGGCTGGATTCTCCACCTACAGGAGGTGTGTGGAGAAGTTTAGGAGGGAATCAGAGCTTGGAGCCTTCGCACATTTGATTTTAAAACATCTTCTGCTGCCATCCCAGTGGAGAAGGATACATCTGAGTACTCAGGGCTGAGGGTGGGCCCTACAGTACCAAGATGCTGACCAGGTTGGAGGAGCAAAGAAGAAGGAAGAGGGAGGGAGGGAGGAGGGAAGGAAAGGAGAAACAACGGCTCTTGGTAGTGACATATCCACTTGTTGAGCATTTACTCATTGCCCAATGTGGCACTGAGCACATCCCACCCTTCTGCTCCTTTAAAAAGCTTGGGCAACTTGCCAGGTAAGAATTATTATCCATCTCATTCCATGGATAAGAAAACGAGGCTCGGAACACATTACTGGCAGCTAGGAAGTGGCAGGTCTGGAATTTACCAGTCCTGACTCAGGTCCCTAGGAACCAGCCTCTCAAAGCTCTGTCCTGAGAACTGGATAGAAACTATGCACACTTTTCCTCCCACTTTCACACCCCCAGAGTGTCTCGATTTCCCAGAGTTCTCTGAAGTCCATCCACAGACATGTGAGGAGACCTGCTGAGAAGCTCTGGCCCAATGGAGATCAGCCCTTCCCCAGTGTCCCCGTCCTGGGCAGATGTGCTTGGTGCCCTGGGCTGCCACTCCATTGACCAGCAGGCCAAAGGCTCCACAAGCCTCACCTTGTCAGGCTGCTTGCCCACCATTTTCTCCAGCTTCTGGATTATCTTCGTACAAGACCAACAGTTGATGCTCATCCCCTCCCGTGTGATCAGCAGGTCACCCTGTCAGGAAAGGAAGCCCCTCGAGGTGGTCTCTCTGACACCCTAAGGGCCCTTGGAAGGGCCCCAGGAAAGGGCCTTTGGTTGCTTCCAAGGCCAGCAGGATCATTTATGATTTTTCTGTCCTGAAGGGTCTGACCAGGCTGCTGGCCCCTGCCCACTTTTCTAGTAGTCTTAGAGGGGCTGAGGGACCCCAGACTCTGCCTCACACCCACACCTCCCAGGGCAGCACGCGTGCCTCTTCCATACTCCAGCAGACCCCAGAGATCCCTCTTGTGGAGGGCCCAGCCAGATTATCGTGGCGCCCCTACCACCACCAGGCATGAGTATGAACAAAAGCAGTGTCTTAAGAAGAGGCTCACAGCCTCTTCTCCTCCTCCACCTATCCCTTAGAGACCTCCAGCCCTCGCCTCTGGCACCACCCAGGGAGGAGAGGGACTGTGAGAGGCGAGCAGAAAGCTGTGTACCTGGAGACCCTCCTGGGCCAAACTCTGGTAGAACTGCTCTCCATCATGCAGGTCAGCCATCACCAGGTCATGGTGCTCGGGGGTCAGACGAGTAAAGGCCAGACCTGGGGAAGAAATAGCTTCAGCATTCCTCCTTAGGTGGAAGGAGGAATGTGGAAAAGTCAGTTCTCCTGGCTAGTGGGGAGCCCAGGAGGTGCCCGGGGCCCAGGACAGGAGTAGGGCCTTGTGAAGAGTCCAGGGGGCCCTCTCCTGCCTCTCAGCCCTAAGGCTGTTCTGACCCACTCTCAGGGAAAAAACAAAAAACAAACAAAAAAACACTTTCAAGCTTTTTCTGGAAAGCCAGAGGGAAAGACCGACCCCCTCTCCTGTATTCACATGCCCCTCCCCAACTCGCACACGCACACACACAGGTTTGGGGTTGGTCTGCAGGGAAACTTCTTTCCCCATCTCCTTTCTAGGGATTGTCTTTCTTTTACTCTTTCCTTCCAAACTCTGTCAGGTGGCACAGCCCAACCCATTCTCCCTTCCAGAAGTGCCCTACCCTCAGCTAAGCCCTTGGAGCATGGTCGAATGACCTCAGGGCCTGGGAGAAGGGAGAGGTGTGTGAGTCTTGAACAGTGAGGGGTCCCCATTTGCTCACAAGCCCTGTCATGATTTTAGCCAGTGTGGCCCCGAAAAAACATCAGATCCTCTGATGAGGGCCAACGACCTCCACGGCACAGACGAAGAGTCAGAGACCGGGAAGGAGAAGGGGACCGTGCCACCCGGCGTGATAAGCACAGCTGGTGCCAGAACCGGCCAGGGCTCCCTTCCTTCCCACTGGCTTCTCTCCTCATCAGCCAGGTCACCGACAGGCTGGGGCTGCACCTGGCTCTGAGGGAGAGGCTTTTATGATGACAGCGAGAAAGCTGGTGAGGGTGCGGGGAGCTGAGGGGTCTGCACTGAGGGTGATGTCCTTACCTGGGGTGGCCAGGAGCTCCAGGGCAAGGAGCAGGAGGGACCAGGAAGCCATGGTGAGGCAGCTGCCCAGGTGGCCTCGATGCCCTGTTTTATGGAGCCTGGGAGCCCGGCAGTCTGACCTTGCCAGGTCCCTTTCCTCTGCTAGGCCACCTCCCCATGTCACTGGGTTTACCACAAACACCAGCATCAACTTGTGGAGAAGTGTGGGGAGAGGAGTGGTACCACAGAAGCTCCACCCTCCCCGCCCCCCACGCACCCCCCCTTAATCCCCACATTACTAGAGCTTTCCGAGCTGAGGGGCGCGTTGCTGAGATGTGGTCATGAAAGGAAAGTTCTGTGCCAGCACTTGGCCCCTTCTGCCCCTTCGTCCCCTCCTCCTCTCCCTGCCTGGGGCCGAGGCAGAGTCCCTGCATCAGCCATCTCCTCATACCCTTGCTCTCCCCACAGCCATGGACTCCACTGTAGCACTACCAGATGTAGAAAAAGGCCCTCTCAGTGTAGACCCTGACAGCTCCTCTCGGCCCTGCTTTCTCAGGCTTAATGAACCCCAAGCATGAGCAAGTTCCCCCAGCCCCCCACCAGCCTTCTCACCACCATCACGGAGGCTGGGGCCCTCTCTCAGAGCCAGGTGCTGCCCCAGCCTGTCAATAACCTGGCCAAAGGAGAGAGACAGCCATTGGGAAGGGAATGAGTCCTGGCTGGGCCTCTTGTCCCAACTCCTGGGCCACTGACTCTTTATCTGTGTCATGAAGGTCGTTGGCCCTCATCTGTCATAAAAATACAGGCTGCCCGAGTAAATCTGAATATCAGATATATAATAGAAAAATTTAGTGTAAGTATGTCTCACATATTGCATGGAAAATACTTATACTAAAAATTATTTATTGTTTACCTTCTTCCTGAAAGGCATTTTGAAGGAATAATTGGTAGGACTTTGTTGCTTATTGGATATAGAAAATAGAAGAGAGAGGAAGCAAAAGTTTGACAATATTTGAGGTCTGGGAGGCTGAGGGACTGGTTTTGAAGCAGGAAAGTTAGGAGCTTGTTTGTGAAGATTTGAGTTTAAGATGTTGCACTTGTGTCCAGCTATGTGTGGACTGCTTGAAGGTAGGATTGCCTCTCCCCTCCATGCCTAAAACAGGCCTCAGACCAAATGGTATCAGACTGAATTCACAAGGAAACCAGGATTCAGAGAGGTCTAGTGAATTGCCCAAGGACACACAGCTCCATGAGGATTGGTCTGAGGATTTGAACCCAGGTCCATTTGACTCCAAACTCCAAGTTTTTCCCACACTCCGCACTGTTTCTATCTCTAGGTTTCCAGTGCAGAGCAGCTACCCCTCTTGCAGGCAGCTCCAGCACTGCTTCCTCTCCTCTCAGCAGGCCTCCTCTGCTCTAAGCACTTGTGGAGACCTTGGTCTAAGGTGTGAAGACCACATTAAAAATAAGGAAAAGGCCCCGGAAGGTGACTCATGTCTTTCTTTGTTGTGGGGTATTCAGTAAGACCAGATATTCCAGTAAGTCCTTGCCTGGAGTGTTCATATAGGACTCATTTCCTATAGTTGATCACAAGCCTCCACTCAGGCCTTAGGGTTGCCATGTCAAGAACACCTGGGCAGGTCCTACTGTCTTCCCATTCCTGGAGTCCGTGGACTGGCCCATTGCAAGTCAAGCCCAGGCCCCCAGGAGTTCCTATTTGAAGGTTTTGCTCTCTATATCTTCTTCTAGAACTCTTGCTTTCTCCAAGGTCATGGAGATATCCTCTTACTTTTTTCTAGAAGTTTTATAATTTTAACTTTTACATTTAGGTTTACAATTTGTCTCAAATGAGCTGGGTTGAGGCTCCATTATTTCAGATCAAGTGTGAAAATATTTTCCTTTTCCCATTGAATTGCTTTGGCACTTTAGCTAGAAATCAACTGGCCATATAAATGTGGGTCTTTATTCGTGAGCTCTTTATCATAGCAACTACTACTTCATTAATAATAAAGCAATCCAATATTTGAACATTAATTCACAAAGGAAGATAAGAATAGCCGATAAACACCTGAAAAATTGCTCAATATCCTAAGTCATGAGGAAATTCTATATTAAAACTACAATTAGATGATGGCATCAACATGACTATAATTAAAAAGATCTCACTTATACATGTGGGAAGGGGTCAGCGAAACGGGTGAAGGTTGTCAAAAGGTACAAACTTCCAGTTTTAAATAAATAAGTCTGGGGACGCACTGTACAGCATGATGACTATAGTTAATTATACTGTATTGTATATCTGAAAATTGCTGAGAGAGTAAATCTTGAAAGTTCACATCACAAGAAAAAAATTTGTATCTATGTGTGGTGATGAATGTTAAGTAGACTCACTGGGTAATCATGGCATAGTATATACAAATATCAAATCATTATGTTATATACCTGAAACTAACATAGTGTTATATGTCAATTATATCTCATTTTTAAAATAAATAATAATACCTATTGTGTCAAGTTGTGAGATATTAAAAATCATATTAAACATTTGGCACATAGAGGGGGAAAAAAAGTACAAAACAACACTAAATGTTGATGAGGATGTAGAGCAACTAGTACCTCAAACATTGTTTGTGGGAGTATAAAATGGCACAATCATTTTGAAACCTGGAATGACAGTTTTTCATGGGAGGAGTATAAAATGGCACAATCATTTTGAAACCTGGACAGTTTTTCATGGGGGTAAGCATCCACATGCCCTATGAGCCAGCAATTTCACTTATACATCTTTACCCACACTAGATGAAAACATATGTTTTCATCTATGCAAAAATGTTCAGATATATGGCCCAGCAATTACATTCCTAGAAATCTACCCAGAAAAATTAAAAACAAAGATTCAAACAGATATTTATTTATCAGTGTTTACAGTAGCATTATTCGCAATAGCCAAAAGTAGAAACAACCAAAGTGTCCATCCACAGATGAATGGGTTAACGAAATGTGGTATATAGACACACAATGGAATATTATTAAGCCATAAAAAGGAACAAAGTTCTAACACATACTGTAACATGGATGAAACTTGAAAGCATTATGCTAAGTGAAACAAGCCAGACACAAAAGGATAAATATTGTATGATATCACTTACATGAAATATCTAGAATAGACAAGTTCATAGAGACAGAAAGTAGATTAGAAATTTGGGCTAGGGAGAGAAGAAATGAGAAAGTTTCTATTTGGGGTGATGAAATATTTTTTTTTTTTTGGAAATAGGTAGTGGTGATGGTTGCACATTTCAAATATAATTAATGCCATCAAATTGTACATTTAAAGTGGTTAAAATGGAAAATTTTTTAAGTTATACACATTTCTCCACAATAAAACAATCAAAGAAAAAGAATGCTACAAAAACTTTTTCATAAGAGCTAAAAATTAGAAATAACCCAAATGCCCATCAACAGGTAAACGGATAAACATTAAGGTGAAGGTGTACAGTAAATACTACTTGGCAATAAAAAGGAACAAACTAATGATACACATAACAAAACAGATGAATCCCAAACACTGATCAAAAGGAAGTCAGACACAAGAGACTACAGTCTGTATGATTCCATTTATATGAAGTACTAGAATAGGCAAATTTCATCTGAGGTGGAAAAAAAAGCAGAAAAATGATAGATGAGAAGAAGACGTGGGGATTATCGGGAAAGTGCACAAAGGGGCTTTCTGAGGTGATGAAATGTTCTATATTTTGATTGGGGTGTGAATTCCATGAGTGTATGTGTCTCTGAAAACTAATCAAACTGCACACTTAAGAACTATTCATTTCACTATATGCAAATCATATCTCTATAAAAAGATTACCTAAAATATTCTTAAGTTACAAACAATTTTACGGTTCTTAATGAACATTATCAAATACTTTCCAAAAAGACTCTATCCGTTTAAACCACCAGTACAATGTCCCCTGCACTCTCGCCAGCATTAAATATTATCAGTTTTAATCTGTAAATGTAATGAGTTTTTACTGTTAAAAACAGCAACTATTTTTTATTTCCATTTATAACTACAAATTAAGTTTAATATTTTCTCTTTTTTTTTTACTATTAAATTTATTTCAGGGGAATTGTCTTTTTGTGTCCCTTTGCCCATTATCTATTGAACTCTACTTTTTTTGGTTGTAAGAATTCTTTATATAATAAATATATTAACGGTATGATGTATTTGCTCCAAATACTTCGTCACTTCTTGATTAAACTTTAAACTTTGGTGAATTTTTTCTTATGTATGGAGATTTTTCATTTTCAATAGTCAAATATGTCTCTTTCCTTAAGAGATCTTTTTTTCCATTTAGAAAGTTGTCATTACCCCCTTTTCCCTAGAAAATAATTATTTTTTTTCTAATTTTTGCAGTTATATGTATATTTTTAATATAACACTTTAATCCTCTGTAACATTTTTGTATGGTAAGGGAAAATGAAATTTATTGTTTTCAAAATAGGATTCAGTTCATCTGAAATCGTTGATTGTATAAATTTTCCCCTCCTCCTCCCTACTGATTTGAAATGATTCTTTTATCTTATACTATTATACATAAGATCAAATTCTGAGCTATCTATTCTGTCTTATTGACCTGAACATCTAGTGTTTTGTTGTTTAACTACCAAAGCTTTCTTTTTCAGATTTTCCTTTGACATTACTTTACTTTAAAATTATACTTCAGATATTTTCTATACTGCAGTACATTATAAACCAAAGTATACATAAATTATACTCTATATACTAAATATAATACTTGATAAATTATTTTGATAAAATATCACATTGTAATTCTTATTTTCAATTTTGTTAGAAGTGAAAATTCATATAGAAAAAACTAATCACTTTCTTAACCATGAGTCTTCTGGTTTTACAAGTCATCTTTTATATCTGTCAAAAATTTTTTTAGGAAGAACTCTGAAATGCGGGGACATCAAGTGTGACCAGGGTAGCCTGGGGAGCTGGTGACACCTGCGAGGTCAGCAGCACAGGGACGGCCAGAGGAGAAAGGTGCAGGGAAGAGGACACACATTTGCTCTGTCTCACACTTGTGTGCGTGGCTTGGAGCTTACTCCACGGCCTTGTGGCACAGCAAAATGAACTCAAGGAATTGAAAGATAATTGGAGGCAATAAAACTGAAATAAAAAGGGGGATCATCAGCCAAGAATGACCCAGTGGAGAAAGCAGAGGGTGAAAATAAACTGCTTTGTGCAATTCCAGTTACATAAAACAAACCAGCCCCTCGATGGTAACAGTCTGCTATTCTTGCTTATACTTGGAAAAGTATTATTAAAGACCCTCGCTCTTGGAATGAGAAGGCACTGATCAAAACTGTAGGAATATTTTGCATTTCACTAGCATTCATCAATCTTTCCCTTTTGGTAGACATTTCCATTACATCCTATTTGGGGGATTTTGTACTATTAAGCATCCGGTTTGCTAAATACATCTGCCTATTTACTCAAATTATTTACTTAGGGCTTTTTGCTTTTATCTAGTTTTCTGATAGCTCGTATAGGTTATTATTTCTCTAAAATCACCACGTTTCCATTTTGGTGTCCAATTATTTTTATTTCTTTAGAGTAATTTTAATTTGAACTTCAGTCTTTATGTTTTGGGAGACGCAGCCTGAAGGCACGGGATGTATCTTTCTGATCAATGTTTCTTCTACATCATCACTCAAAATGACTGGCTGTCATTTTCCACAGTAATGGTTTATTTTTTGGCTATATAACCTGTGGTCAGAAGTTATGGCCTTGGTATAAGCTGTTAAGATAACTATATGAATGAAACTATCCCTAGTTTCCCTTTTCATCCCACTGCAGTTATAACGTGAGCTCTAAAAAATAATCTTGCCCAAGCTCATACTCTGTTGCCTTGGTACCTGGTTAGCATTTATACTACTTCAAATAATCATCTTTTTACTTAAAGTACAGCCTCCAGTGTATTTTGAGATGAACATTCTCTGATTGTGCTTTGTCAATAGTTTTCTCATTGCTACAGTTGTTTGGTTTAATTGTCACAAGCTTAGTTTAAGAGACATCACATTGCTTGGGGTTCCATTCGTCAACCAGAAATGCTGCTTCATCCCCTTACAAGTCATAGTCTTAGCAAACTAAAAATCCTATATCAATAACAATTTGTTCATGTTTTTACAATTTAGTTTTAAAGCTAATTGAAACTTAAAACTACAATAAGAATCATAACTTTTAAAATGGGAAATGGTGATGATTCAGGACATATTTTTTATATGAAAAATGAACTGAATAAAGCTTCCTCCCCTCTAAATTTCATACCTTCTCATAATGTATCTTTTGTGTCTATGATATTATTTATTAGTGTTTTCTTTTAAAAACAAAATAATTCCAAGAAAAGTGTTTATACTTGTTCAGGAAAATTGTATAAATGTTATTTGATATCAACACAAAAGGTGAATGAGTTAACATTTAACCACATTGATCTTTGCTACCCAAAAAACTACCGGATACAAACTTATCTCTAACTATGAGCTTCACTGCCAACTTTAAGATACAAATTGAAACATTTTTATTGAATTAACACACACACACACACTCACACACATAGACACACAAACACACACAGACACACAAATTGAAACATTTTTATTGAATTAACACACACACACACACACACACACACACACACACACACACACACACACACACACACACACACACGAACTCTCAGCAGCAGCTTACCTCCCAAAATGTGAATGTGGGAAGGGAAAGCAAGACAAAGAAAAAGACCTTCAGGTGGCTACTGTAGTTAGACTCTCTCTCATTCGTTTTCCCTTTCTTCTAGCTGTAGGAGGTGGGAAGATCCACTTGCACTTCCCAGAATTCACTGCAACTTGGATCTGGATGTGAAATCAGGTTCTACACTCAGATGCACTCAGATGAGATTTAGGAGGCTGACCATAAGGCCATATTTCTGCCCCCTTCTGTTTTTGCTGGCAAGCACAGTCATGGAAATGTAAGTTTTAGGGACAGGAGCATTTCTAGTACCAAAAGGCTTCTTAAGTTTGGTTTAAGCTGGCTCATGGCCCCCTCCATCTTCAAAACCAGCAATCGCAGACCAAGTCTTTCTGACGCTTTGAATCTTCCTGAAGTCCCTTCTGCCTCGTCTTCCTACCTCCCACTCCACACACACATATTCACATATAAACCCTGCCTGTTCTTTCTTCTCTGCTTAGATCCTCACTTCAGCACCTGCAGCTGGGGAGCCTTTCCTTTATCATCTATGAGTTAATGATTTAAAGTTTCGAATTTTATTTATAAACAGCATAAAAGTTTAAATTTTTTTTTTTTTAGTTATTAAAAGCATAAAGAAAACAAATATAAGTTCCCACTTTCCCATTACTTCATAGTCTCTCCCCTCAGAGGAAACTAGTGTTAAAACTTTCTTTTTCATCTTTCCATACAAGCATTGTACATATACAATTGCTCTGTTCTTAATTATGAAATGTAAAACATATTCAGAAATGTGCACAAAACAAAATGGACAGCTTACTGGTTCATTCTAGAGCAAATATCTGTGTAACCAGCACCCAGGCCAAGAACCCTGCCAGCACCCAGGGGCCCTTCCCATCCCCCTCTCTCTTCTCCTACCCTGACCTGGGTGATAATCATATTCTTATTTTTCTCTGTAGTTTTACCATCTAAGCATATACCCTTAAACACTACGGATCCGTTTTCTCTGGTTTTGGAATGTATGTAAACAGAATCACACAGAATGGGTTCTCCTGTGTCTGACTTATTTGGATCAACATCAGTGTGTGTGTATGTAAAAGCTCCTCACATGTCGCGTATATGAGGAGTTTGTTCTTTTCCACTGCTGAGCACTATTCTATGTTGAATATTCCATAATTTATCCATTCTCCTGTTAATAGACGTTTGAGTTGTTATCAGTTTTGGCCTGCTGATAACACACTAACTACTTTCTTTTATTTTCCAAATTTGTTGAGATATAATTAAAGTACACTTGCCTGTATACATCTAAAGTGCACAACATTATGAGTTTTGACACATGTGTACGTACACCTGTGAAGTCATCACAGCAGTCAGGAAAGTGATCATGCCCATTACCCCCTTGTGTCTTTTTGGCTGGCTGGCAGGAGTTGTTCTGCAAGGAAGAAATAAAGGAAGAAAATCTTCACGATGGATGGAATGAATGGATGGATGACTAGAGGAGCCTCACATGGTAGACTTTTCTCTCACCATTTTGGATATACTTCCCTGGATGCCTTCTAAAATAGATGCTACAGAGACAGTTCATGTATGAGCTGACTCTACGGGCCCATTCTGGTGCTTAGCCTGCTGATACTGAAAGCTCGACTGGTGGTTGAGAAATGACAGGCCTGCCTGCTTTGTGTCTTGGACAGAAACTCCTGAATGCACCACTACGACCTACTAAAGACAAATCAGACGGTGAGGAATGACTCTTGAACCTCTCCTTGTTGTTGTTGATCAGAACTGAGATTATACTCCTGACCACATGGCCAACCCATCTGAGTCACACTTCAGAGTATGACACAAAGGAAAAATTAGTAGTTTCTCAAGGGGTTAGCAAACCTCATCTGAGCTGCCCAAAACCAGTTCTTAAGTTTCCAGGCCACAAGAGGGGCCCAGCCTTCACCCAGGCCTCTGCTCTCAGAAGTCAATTCATTTACACCACCTTTTCTTCCTCACGTCCACCTTTTGCTCTCCCTCGAATAACTTCTCATACTCTCCCAACACAGCACCACTCCTACATGGGCTTCTTCCTTTCTGAAGCTCCAAAGTCACTGATAACTTCCATCTCTGGCTTCTAGGGTTGACAAGACGTTGTATGTAGAGGCCTTCGAAATGGGGTTCTTACAGCCCACTCCTAACCCTCTCCTCCCACCCCCCACCTCACACCTACCTGCTCCATCCCAGATGACCCCTGCAACCTCATTTGGATGTTGGCTTCTGTTGCTGGGTGTCCTGGTACCTAGCCCCTGCCACATGCAGTGCCACCTCATGGAACGGGACTGGGAGCATTGCTCTCATCTTCGGGAACTTTACGGCCCAGTCCAACCCTCCATGTCTGGGGCATCTGCTTCTCCCTGAGTACTGTTGATTCGCACCAGCCCTGCCTCACCACACAACCGACATAGGGTAGAATCCATACTAACTTGAATTGTTTTCTAATAGCTGCTTGTTTGCTAGTATATACACTTGAGGAGGGAGGGATGTGTTTTTTTGTTTCATTTTTTTATGTCCATTTTACTTTTATTGAAGTGTATGTATCAGGTCTGCAGAAATCAATATGAGCATTAAGATGTGGCCAAACATAAAATCTATCAAATTCAATGAAAAGTTGCTGACTTTTAATAGTAGTGGTATGTTTCATTTTTTAGGCCCATTTTTTAAAAGTACAGAAACAATGAGTAATAATCACACATAATTCTACCAAGAAATAGTCATTATCAACAAAACGGTATATATCCTGCCAATCTTTTACCTGTATTTACTTTTTTTTTCATTACTAACCTAGTTTCCCCAGGTACACCAACACGTGAGTGAATTCAGGATAGTGACATTTAACCATATTTTATTGTCTTTTACCTTAAGGGCTACTGCAGGACTTCATAGCTCTTAAAACTGCCCTCCGACTATGTCTGCGACTCATTCACCTACAAGCTAGGCCAGCTTCAGTGTGGCAACACCTGCTCCACTTCTGCCTGAGAGGATTTGGTGGTGGGCTCTGTTCCCTCTGCACTGCCACCAGGTCCTACTGGATGTGGCCATCTCTGCCGGGGGTGCAAAGCTGGGCTGTGTCCCCTGGCACCCTGGGGACCCCAAAGCACTGAGTGTTCTATCTGGAATGAGGGGAAGCCCTCGTGCCACTCTAGCTTCTCAATTTGTTAGGCTTCATGAACCGACACGTCCCAGGGCTTTGTCTGGAGCATCTCTTTAAGCGTTTACTCACAGACATTCGTCTCCGCGGAACTTGGTCGAGAATCCCTGGGGTCTGGGCTGGGGGCACACCTGGCCGTTTTTAGAACTGACCCACACTCTGAGCAGCCTGGAACACTGGGACTCCGCTGCAGACTCAAGCTCTGAGCTGGTTTCCTCTTCCCCTAGGAGGAGGTCTCTCCCAGCATTTGGCCTCCTGGATAGTCCCCCAACCAGTCAGCAGGGCATACCCTGCCCCAGGACCTGGCCTCAGACCACACCCATTCTTTCCACAAATATTAATTGAATGTCTACTCATCTGTGCCAGGTGTTCCGCCAGGTACGAGGGATAGGAAGGTGAGTAAAAACGAACGTGGAGGTTGCTCTCATGGAGCTTACCTTCAGTGGGAGACAGTCACACAAATAAGTGGAAACAGAAACAATAGCTAAGATGCTGTAAAGGCGCAGGTATTTGGTGCTACAAGAAATAACAGGAGGGTTTTTTTTTTAAATATGCCAGCAACGAAAGAGAGCCTTTCTCAACAGAGCACGATGACATCTGTAGGTATGTAGGACCTGGCGTGCAAAGAGACTGAACCCCCAAGGTGCTCGTGCTCAGCGCATTAAAGCCGCCAAGAAATGAGGTGTGTTCCCAGGGCTCAGCGCCACCGCTCCTGCACCTTGTTCCCTGTCTTCACCATCTGGTCAGTGGCAGAATTGCACATCCTGGCCACCTCATGTGTAGGCGGGGCCCTGCCAGGCCTGGAAGATGCATCTGAGCAGAACTGAAGTGTGTCCCGCAGCTGGAGCATTTGCCAGCCGGTATGAGACCTTCCAGAGTCCTCTTTTTCCCTGGTTGGTGAGCGACAGTGGTCAGGATGGTGGCTGTGTGTCAGCCTGTGTCCCAGTGGCTGTGATGAGCAGAGCTCCTGGTCACCCACTCACTATGCACATGAGTTTGGGGAAGAAACAAACATTTGTAGTCCTAAACCACAGAAGCCTTGGGGTTTTGTGGTCAGAATTTCCTGACACTGAGCCTCCTGGTGGCTGAAGAAGTGTTTGTTGTGTTTTCTCAGCAAGACATCAGACTTCCTAAGAGCAAGGTGACTGCTCTGATTTTGTCCCCACGCAGTGTCCAGCACGGCGTTGGTCCCAGAGTCAGGGCTCCCTTAGATATAGTGACTTCACCAATCTCCCCAGGAAAGACACTTGTCCCTGAAGA
>NW_006440642.1:1679679-1688866 GCF_000325575.1 Pteropus alecto | reverse complement strand
CAGGAATCAGCTTCTCTTCCCTTTGTGGAAGCTGTGATCACTCCCTCCCATGTCCTGAGGCATTTCCAACAACGAGGCTCCCTGGGGCCTTCTCTGCTTCTCCAGCTGCCTGACTGTCTCTTTCCTCGCACCCCCATCCTTCCTCAAGATGCCTTCCTCAGGCTCCACATTTTTCCTCAATACTTTGCGCAGGTTCCAGGATAACCACCCTAGCCCCCTTGGGACTCCTGCCTGGGGAGACTGAGGAGAGCCTTGAAGCTCCTCTTCCTGCAGAAAGGAGACCCAGATGCCTATGAGAGGCCTCTCTGGACTTCTTTCTCCTTAAGCCCAAGCAATTAGAGGCTGGGCCAGAAAAGTAGAAAAGAACATAAACTAACAATGGACAGAAATTCCCTCCAAACTGAGGGCAGCCACAACCTACAGATGCAATTCTAGGAACATTTAAAGTCCATAAACAAAATGTGATACACACACACACACACACACACACACACACACACAAACAATGGAATGTTATTCAGCCTCAAAAAGAAAGGAAATTCTGGCACATGCTACAAATTGGATGAACCTTGAGGATATGATGCTCAGAGAAATAAGCCAGTGATAAAAAGAAATACTATGTGGTTCCACACATCTGAGGTACCTAGAGTAGTAGTCAAAATCATAGAGACAGGAAGTAGAATGGTAGCTGCCAGGGGCTGGGGGGAATAGGAGTTACTTATTGTTTAATAGACACAGAGTTTCAGTTTTGTAAGATGAACAAGTTCTGGAAATGGATGGTAATGATAGTTGCACAACGATGTGATTGGCTTAAAACCACTGAACTATATACTTAAAATTAAGATAGTAAATTTTGTTATGTGTATTTTACAATTAAAAAAGAAAAAGATTCACAATTCCAGGGAGGCGAAAGGTACCCTCTCCTTCATGGAAGCAAAGGTCAATAGAACATCTTTGAAGAGCTGCTAGCAGCATGCATTTAAATATGCTGGCCCTTTCAGCAATTCTTGGAGTTAGCCTACGTAAAAATACTGAGAGATGTTCACAAACATATAAAGTGTATTCTTTGAGGTATTGTTCCTAATACTGAACACCTAAAAATAATCTATCAATAGCGGAATGGTTAAGTAAATTATAGAATAACTCAGAATATAAAACAATCTGTAGGCATAAAAAAAGAGTTAAAGCCGTAAGTCCTAACTTAGAAAGATGCTCAAGAAAAACTTAGTGGAGAAAAGTTACAGAGCATTAGGCATAGAATAATTCCTTTAAAATAAAATGATAGTTCAATGTTTTATTAATTTTCTATTGCTGCATAACAGATCATAAAAACTCAATGGCTTAAAGCAGCACTCATTTATTATCTCACAGTTCTGCAGGTTAGAAGTCTGGGTGGGCCAGCCTGGGCTCTTTTCTGGAGCCCTGAGAAGAATCCACTTCCAGGTTCTTCTAGGGTGTCGGCAGAATTCCCAATCCATGCAGTTGTAGGACTAAGGTCCTTGTTTCCTTGAGAGCTGTCAGCCAGCATCATTCTCAGCTTTTAGAGGCTGCCTGCATTCCCTGGCTCGTGGCCACCTCCATATTCATAGCCAGCAATGGTGCTTTGAATCCCTCTGACTTCCCCTTTTGCTACCAGTTGGGAGTTCTCTGTTTTTAGGGTTCATGTTATTTTGTTAGGCCCAACTGGATAATCTCTCCATCTTGAGATCAACTGTATCATATAAATAACATAATCACAGGAGTGATAGTTAAGCATACTCCAGAATTCTGGGGCTAGAATGGTACATCTTTGTGGGGCCATTCTACCGACTACCCATATAAATGTACATACATGTAATATATGTGATGAAATATGCACAGGAAAAAGCCTGGAAGAGAATGCAGCCAAAAGTTACCAGAGGCCCTCTCTGAAATTAGTACAGGAGACTTCCCTTTTCTACACTGCCACCACTGCATGTGGATTTCTTACAATGACAGCTGTCAATTTCTCCTCCCAGGAGCTACTCGCTTCCTTCTATGTTAGTACCAAGACTTTGAGGTCACTGTCTCTCCCTCATTTCAGTGGAGACAGACCCTGCCAATCAGTGTCAGCCAATCAGTGAGTCCCATTGGCCCAGCAGAGTGATGGGTTCAGGGATGGGTGTACTCAATTTCAACCAGTGAGAGGTGAGATGTTTGCTGTGGCTTCATGGAAGAAAGGCTTCCTCTGACTATCATAGAGCTCCCAGAGGAGCCCCACTCTGTCTGGACCCATTTCATTCTGTGAATGGAGAACCAGAAGCTGGTGACATGATTTGATCCTGTGGACCAAGCTTTGTATACAACTACTTGATCTATTTCTGAATTTTTCTATTACATGAACCAAAACTTTCCTTCATATATGTCAGTTTGAATCAAGTTCTCCTTTATTTGCAACATTAAAATACCTAATACAAGTATTCTCACAATCAGAAATTAATTAACAAAAAAATAAAAATATTCCCCAAGGTCAAATTTTTCCTTGCTAGCTTTAATAAAGCCTGCAAGTTGATTTTAGTCCATCCTTTGCCATCAGATAGTTCTTTTTTCTGGAGAAAATGCTAAAGTGCCATTTTTGAAGATATCGATGTTAAGCTCATAATAACCTGAGCAGGATTAATCCATCAAGACCACCTGATTCAAGAAGTATGTCTGCATCCCCACTATGAACAAAGCCCCATCAAGGGTGCTATGAGAACCACAGATATGAATTAGATGAGTTCCCTGCCCCTGGGGCCTACAGTTCAATGAGAGAAACACCTGCCTCCCTAAACAGCACCCACGAGGAGGGAACCTCCCTGCAGGCAAGAATGTTATCAAGTTTGTTCACTGCTGCATCTCCAGTGCCTGGAATAGTGCCTGGCACATTGTCAATTATATATTTTAATTGAGTGTATGAATAAGTGAATAAATTGAATGGGACCATTATCTCTTCAGGTTATCCCAACATAGGTTTAAAAATAGAGTCAATGCCAGAGTAATAACTTGAAATTCCAAGGTTCCTCCCTTTTGGCTATTGCAAGAATTTCATCCCTTACAAAGTCTCCTCCACTCCCAAGTATGTCTGGTAGTCTCTGAGCACATCCTGGTGTCAACTGTGAAAGAAATGACTTTTTCTACTTTTTTTGGGTTATGCTTTACATGGCATCCTTGCATCCCAGCTTCTCACAAAGATGGTATCGGAACTACTCTCTCCTTTCCTAGAGCCCAGGCCTTGATCAAGCGGGCAGGGCTGGGCTGATGGATGACCAATGTCATAAAGAGCTCAGCTCACGCCCCCACCACCTCTCTTCTGATAACCGAGAATGTTTTAGAGGGACAAGTCTGGCAGGCTGACTCCCTCATCCCTTAGGGAGAGGGTTCTTCAAGAGGCTCCCCAGATCCCTATGCTTCTGCATTGAAGACCACCATCCCAGACACCGGGCAGAATCAAATGTGTGTGAACCCCAGGAGGGGTCATGGCTGAAGCTCCAGTTGTGGCCTTCTAGTCAAATGGACATTCAAGCCTGACAGTGTTGTCAGCTGTCATGAAGGACAGATGGTCAATGGCAACAAGAAGTGGGAGAGACAGACTCCAGGTTGGGAGAACCTGGGAGACCTCCTTAGAGGATATGGAATTTAATCTGCATATAAAAGATGGAAAGAACAGATTTACTTATTTCTCTCCTTCCTCCCTTTCTTTCTTTCTTTCTTCTTTCTTCTCTTTCTCCCTCTCTTTCTTCCTTTTTTAGCTCCTTCTTTCTTTCCTTATTCCTTCCTTCTTCCTATCTTTCCTTCCTTCTGCCTTTGGTTAAGATGATTTGGGCTGCATGTAACAGAATATCTGATGAGAAAATGTATAAACAGAACAAAAAAGGTTCAGAATTAGTTAAATCTGTGCTTCTCTCGTTTCTCCCTTTTTGGGACAGAATGACTGCCATTGCTCCAACACTACATCTTTGCATAGGAATCTTCAAAGGGAAAAAGAGGCAATTCTCTCCATTTGTCTCTTTGAACCAGAAAGGAAACATTTCCCAGAAGTATACCCACCCCTGTTGCTCCCAGCAGATTTCCATCTGCTAGAACTTGAACCCTTGCTTACTCCAAAGTAATTACTGGCAAAGGGGGATAGCTTGGTTAGTCATGGTGCATCTCCAGGGCTGGGGCAAAGAATCAGCTCTCCTCCAAAATATCCAGAACCTGAAACAAAATTGTGGGTTCTATTAGTGGAAAAAAAAAAAAAAGAGGAAATGGTAATCAGTTAGTTAGGCGACCACCATGCCCCAGCTCCATGCTGGGTCCTGAGAATCAACAATGAACAAATATAGTCACGTTTCTTCCCTGCAAAAGTGTCCAGTTAGAGGAAAGGGCACTCCTGGCAGGGAATAAGCAAATAGGCTTTAGTCAGAGCCCTGAGGGAAGTGACACCTGACAGATGTTGAGAGAGAACATCCCTGATGTTCTGAAGCCAAATGCCACCAACTGTGGACACTTTGGGAGCCAACTCTGCACTGAGATGTGAAAACCAGATCTTCCCTGGGGCCTTTGCTGTGGTCAGTTGTTTTGGTCACAGAACACACACACAACAGCACCGACCAGCACTGTGCTTGCCATGTACGTGACAACTGTTAATTCAGGTTCAGAAACTATGAGCTCAGGCTCCTGGTGTGGAGAAGGGGAATCAGGGTGGGCAGCCGTGTGAGTTTCCCAGGCCTGCCGTAACAAATTACCAAAGCGAATGGCCTAAAACCAAAGTTATTTATCCTCTCACAGTTCTGGAGGCTAGAAATCTGAAACCACGGTGGCCTGTAAAGGAGGGTTCTTCCTTACCTCAGTCAGCTCTGGGTGGCCACTGCAATGCTCGCTGCTCCTTGGCTTATGGCTGCATCACTTCAATCTCTGCCTCTATCCTCATGTGATGTTCTTTCTGTGTCCACATTTTCCTCATCTTATAAGGACACCAGTCATTGGGTTAGGGCCCATCCTAATCCAGGATGACCTCATCTTAATGTTCCAGTCCAAAGTCCATGCAACCACCACTTCGAAAGGCCAAAACTCAAAATGTCGGAGTTTGGAGTGAGGAAAGGTTTACTGATGGAAAAGATACCGACCAAGAAGACAGGAGCCCCAGTGGTTCCTCAAATCCATCTTAAGACTGCACAAAGTCCAGGTTTCTTTTATGTCAAAGGAAAAGAAGGTGGGAAGAGCAAAAGGCGATTGACGTCCACAGACATCTGGATGCCAGCAATGATCCGAGGAAGACTGTGTTAATTGCTGTGAGTCCAGTCACAAGGTTCCCACAAATCCTAAATAAACAATAGAAACTTCCCTTATCTCTTCACTCTGCAAGTAGAATTTTTCTAATGATTTGTGTGTCTATATGCAAGACTAAGCAGAAGCTATCAGCCTGAAGGCCATGAGAACAAAGCAGGCTTGAACAAGATGGAATCAGAGAGATCAAGCATTTCACTCTGTTACATTAACTTGATTACACCTGCAAAGACCCAGTTTCGAATATGGTCGTATTCATAGGAGCCGGGGATTGGGACTTCAGCATCTCTTTGGGCAGGTGCAGGGGGGTGCATAATTCAACCCATAACATCAGGGTAAAGAAAAAGGGGAAATGGAATGTGAAGAAGGTCAAAGTCAACATTGCCTTCTCCTCCCATTGGCCGTTTAGTGTCAGAATCTCAGGGAGCTTTGGAGGGGACAGTGGAAAGAAAAGAGAAGGATCCTGGTGCCCACTGATGACCAGGGTGCAGGGCCATGTGGGCTACTCGGGAACAGACCAGGGAGCTGGGGTTTGGGTCTGGCCAGTACTCCCCACTAAGCTCGCATCCATTCTGAACTCACTGTTTGTGAAGCTGGGCTTCAGTTGCTTCCTCCATCAAACTAGGACAAAATAATCCCTGTCCCAGCCCCTGTCCCACCCTTCTCCCCGCACCCACCCACCTGGAGCCCTTTCCCAATCCTCCCCCTTTATTTTATGAGGCCAACTTCTACGCTTCCTCCAGTCTCTGTTCAGCCGTCCCACACTCCCTCGAGTCTCCTCTCTCCCACTAGGCTGGGCAGTGCCCCTGCTCTGATTGCTGTGGCCACCAAGAGACTGCAAGTCCAAGAGGACAGTGACCTCTGTGGTCCCATCTCCCAGATCATTATTATTTAGTCAGATGAATGAATGAATGAATGAATGAATGCTCTTTATAAACTAAGTTTCATTGCCCTTCCTCCCCCACCCTCCTAGGGAAAATTCCTTCTTTTGAAAGAAAGAACTGTGCAAGAAAGGCTATCATGAGGCCTCCCAAGGTGGCATTTGCCTTTTATTCCCATGAGTTCTACCCAAAATCCAGAAACCACACTCAAATTCAAATGAAACAGTGAGGTGCAAAATAAAACAGAAACGAACCCATAGACATAGAGAACAAGTTGATGGTTACCAAAGAGGAAGGAGGTGGGAGGGGTAGATGAAAAAAATGATAAAGCAGCCATTTATATATTGATATGGAAAAAAATTACACTATATTAATAAGCTATATGGACAAAAAGGAGTGCTATAATAAATCATAAATTTCTAACCGGACAGGTAAAGGTTAGTCACACCTCAGGCCTATAGCATCTTTAGTGTGAAAGATTTTTAAGCCAGCCCTGTCTATTGTTCTTGTGTACCTAGGTTAACACATCTCTGAAATAGCAGAAGCAATACCCCTTGAAGACATAACCACCCTCAAGAGAGCGCATAATCTTGTTAACTAGCCTATAATTCCATCCCCCGCCTTGCTTTCTCCCACCTTCATGTAATCCGCCTTAAGTTCCCTCTTTAATGACAAATGCACAAAAGAAACTGCAAAATTGTTATTCTCCAGATTATTTGAGATGTTTCTCCCCAGCATATGCTGTCAGTTTGGGCTCAAATAAACTCATAAAAATTCTCTACAGGTTTGGAAGCTCTTATAGTGACAGATACATGGTAACAAAACAGTACATTTTAATAAAAACACTATTAGGATGTGTGTAGATACACATATGTTTACATTTATACATGGGGCCCCTTTATCACACCCATTAGCACCTCAGCCTAGGAATGCTGAGCAGATGGATAGATGATAGATGATAGATAAATAGATAGATGATAGATGATAGATAGATAGATAGATAGATAGATAGATAGATATATAGATAATGATAGATAGATAGATAGATAGATAGATAGATAGATAGATAGATAGATATAAATATATAGATAGATTATAGATAAGTAGATAAGTAGGTAGGTAGGTAGGTAGGTAGGTAGGTAGGTAGGTAGGTAGGTAGGCAGATGATAGATGATAGATAGATGATAGATAGATAGTTGATAGATAAATAGACAGAAAGAGTGGGGGTAGGAAAGGGGAAGAGTCATAGGCCCTGATGATTCAGTCCCAGAGCAACATCGCAAAAGCCAGATTTGAATCAGAGATTGTGATGAGGATGGCATCAGAGCAAGGGGAAGTGGGGACCCAGCCCAGGGACCATGAGGTGGGATACACTCCCCTGGCCCAGGGCCAGGGCAGCTTGGCCAATGTCTGGCTTTTTGTGTTTCTCTCATTTTATGCACTTGCATGGCAGTTCTCAACAGATACTGATCCTTCCTTGAGTCCTGGAACCACTATCCAGAGAACTCTACATAAACATATAGTCTGTCTTCAGTTTGGAGGATTCGAGACAATGCTCTGTGTCCAAGTCCACTTCCCTTTTCCCCTGAGCACACAGGACATTACATCTGCCAGCATTTCCCATGGTTAAGTGGGAATATGCGACTGAATTCTGGCCAATGAACTGATGGCAGAAATGAAAGACACCACTCTCAGGTCTGGCACTCACAACCCCCCTCACTGTTTTCCACTCTTCTCTCTATGTCCCACCAGCCAGATGCACCAGATCCCGGGGAGGATGCCAGGCCCTGGAGGACAGCACGACAAGCAGCAGGGAGGTGCCTGAGACACTGAATGACTTTGTTGACCAGAGCCGCCCCACCGGAGACCAATCTGCTCTGTACTGTGACATGGGTGACAAATGAATATGTACTGTGGGAAGCCTGTGGACTCCAGGGCTCTTGGTTACAGTAGTTAGGCTACCCTGACCAATACAGTCCTGCAGGCAAGCATCTACCAATCCCCACTCTTCTACTCAGCCTGGCCTGGTTGTATCCACATTGGATACAGCTTGGCTCACTTGTTTAAACCACAAGCACATTCCAGTCCCACCGTCACAAGCTTGTATGCAACTCAGTGTTCCCAATCTTTGGTCACACATTTACACACACTCTTGGTCAACTCCCGTCATGGCAACTGTATTTGTCATGTTGACAAGGGCTTGAGGCCAACAGAAACGGCACAAATCCCTGTGTGGCCTCAAGGGTATCACCTAACCACACTGTGTCCAACTATTTTCATCATGGTACTAATTCCTGCCCTGCCTGCACCATGAGTATTGAAGCACTTCCCAGAGTCTAAAGGGCTCCTCAGTAATCAGACAAACTGATCGCCTAGGTGGTGGCAATGAGCTGATGCTCTCCTCCTTCCACTGACAACAGCGTCTGCCCCAATGTCAGATGGTACACTTTTCTTGGGTGTGCCCTGCCCAGTGGGGCCTGATCTGAGAGCCTCTACAGCTGCAGAGGACAGTTTCTTTCTCCTAAACCATTAGCTAAACAGAATATGGCAGCATCCTCTGGGTAGGGACATGGCAGCATCCCCTGGGTAGGGCTGTCCAAGAGCCACTCTGGGAATCTCAGCTCCCACATCCCTGTCTCAGACGCTCTAGCATTTTGTTTTCTCTTTGGTTCATGTAAACACTCTTCTGGCTAAGGCCAACCATGTGTCCATAGAAACAGAGGCGTTTTCTGAGGAAAAACATAAGGACAGGGTGGCCTAGGAAGGTCCCTGGTTGGCACCTCCGGTGCTTGCCCTCAGTCAAGAGCCAGGCAGGAAGCTCTTAAGAGCATTGCTCAAGAGCAGAGGAAGCCCAAGAGGCCTTGGGTGAAGTTGGGAGGGAGTCACTCTGACTTCCCTGGCCTTGCCTCAGTTTCCTTCCCATAACCCACAGAAGTGGGCCCGATGTGGAGGCTCAGAAGCCCCCTGATTGGCAGGAGCCAGGAGTCCAGTCTAGGCCCATTAGAGTTAGGGCAAGGGGCAAAGAGAGCAGGAACAGG
>NW_006440642.1:1625295-1679651 GCF_000325575.1 Pteropus alecto | reverse complement strand
ACGGCTAGGAGTGTCACTGCTGGGAAAAGGTAGGATCAAAGCACCTGGAGGGCTCTCCAGGACAAAGGCAAACACTAAGGTCACTGCTGCTCCCACATGGACCCTCCTCCATACCCCTGCCCGCAGCTATAAGGGCCCCAAACAGCGTCCAGGCTGTGGAGGCGTCATGGCCAAGTCGCACCTGCTGCTCTGGCTGCTGCTGCTGTCCACGCTCTGTGGCCCAGGTGCTGGTGAGTCTTCCAACCTCTTCCCACCTCCCTCCCACCTGAGGCTGGTGTGGAGGGGCATCGAGGCCATCTCCACTGTTTACTGAGCTCTGGCTCTATGCTAGGCATTTCCCTAGTCTGTATAGTAGCCTCATTTTAGAGATGGGGAAGGTGAGGTTTAGAGAGGCTCCAGGGCTTGTGCAAGGTCACACAGCTGGTGGCACTAGAGCAGGTGCCCCAGAGCTGTCTGACTGTAGTATATTTAACGGCCATGCATTACCAATAAAACTGGGTTTGGCAGTGGGGTAAGGTCAGGGTGCCAGGTGTGGCCTGGATCCCAAGACGGTTCTGGCCCCAAACAGCAGCTGTCGGGACCACCCTGCCCCTGGCCTGTGCCCAGGGCCCTGTGTTTTGGTGCCAAAGCCTGGAGCAAGCACTGCAGTGCAGAAAACTAGGGCACTGCCTGCAGGAGGTCTGGGGACATGCGGGAGTCGTGAGTACCACCCAAAGATGCATTGGCTTGAAGGTCTGGGGTAGAGGGTGCTGGGTAGGCTCTGGGTGGGCCTGAGGGATTGGACCTCCCATAGGGGACGGAATGGGGTGGGATGGGATTGGATAGAATGTGATGGTGTGCAGTTACCTGTGCCTTGGAGTGCCCTATCATTCTCCACACATCTAAGAGCCTCACCTACCTGAGCTGGGAGCATGCCCCCCACTCACGTCCCCCCCACTGTGTGCCCCCTCCCCAGGATGACCTGTGCCAGGAATGTGAGGACATCACCGAAATCCTCACCAAGATGACCAAGGAGGCCATTTTCCAGGTGACGAGGCCCAGACCCTGGATGGAGCTGGGAGGACAGAGATAGGGGACAGAGCAGGAAGAAGAGGTTAACCCCTTAAAGGGGCCATTTCCAGGATGCGGGTGAGCCCTGGGATTGCTGGGGGACTCCAGGTGCCTCCTGGTTGGGAGAGAGCTCTAGGAAGAAGCTCAGCAGCACAGCTGGAGATGGTTATTCTGGAGGGGGAAGAGGCCCCCCTTGTGCCCAGCCACTTAAGTCCTCGGCGCTCTCTGAACTCCAGTGCCCCGGGGAAAAGGTGGCCGGTCTGTCAGGTGGTGGCCCGGCATGCAGGGACTTGGGCAGAGGCAGACCTCAGGAAGGCTGGGCCGACTGTCTGTCCCCTGTCCAACCTTGTCAACTCCCACCTGCCTCCCAGAACATGACGCAGAAGTTCCTGGAGCATGAATGTGACCTCCTCCCCTTGAAGCTGCTGGTGCCCCAGTGCCGCCATGTACTCGACCTCTACTTCCCACTGGTCATCGACTACTTCCAGAGCCAGATCGTGAGGGCCCACCGACCTGCTGCCCACACAACTCCCATGCCCACCCACACCCACAGCACCTGGCCCACCACACGCACACAGACCCTGCCCACAACCAGTCCAAGAAACACAGTGCCCATCAACCAGGGGCCCAGCTCTCAGCCCATCTGCTCAGCTGTACACAGCGGGCCTGCACACTCACCAACACCACACACACCCTCACACCCTTCACATGAGCATACACTGTCACACACTCATTCACACTCGATTCCACTGTAACTCACCTGTTACACACTCGCACATACATGTATCACTCTTTCATTCTCACAAATATACATGCTCGCACTCATTCATGCACATTCCCAGACACCTGCCCCAAAATCCTTACACGGCCCCATCTCTGCCTTTTTGTCTCCCTCATGTCCACTACAGAGTTCTAAACCATAGCCCCACCCAGCCTTCTCCCCTATTCCACGCTCAAAGACAGTGGGCCTGGTCCCTGAGTCCTTGAGCCAGCCTAAGCAGAAATGCAGTTCCCTCCCCCACCCTCAGCACCCCCTCACTTTGCATTGTTCCCTAGAACCCCAGGGCTATCTGCAAGTACCTCGGCCTCTGCAGAGCTGGGCATCCTGAGCCAGGGCAGGAGCCAGAGCTGCCGGACCCTCTGCTGGACCAGCTGGTCCTCCCTGTGCTGCCTGAGGCTCTCCAGGCGAGGCCCAGGCCTCAGACACAGGTGAGGGAGGCCCCACACTGGTGATCCCTCAAACCAGATAGGTGAGGATCCAGAGAGCTAGGACATAGCCGAGGCGCATGAGCACTTGGGCCCTGGGAGGGACAGAACCAGAAGGGAGAGCAGTAGTTCTAGGCAGGGCCTGAGGCAGGAGGGGAAGAAGGGAAGGCAGAGCCTGGAGGAGGCTTCAGTCAGTGCCCGGCCCAGCTTGCCCTGGTCATTCTCTCCCCCAGGCTCTCTCCGAGCAGCAGTTCCCCATCCCTCTCCCCTTCTGCTGGCTCTGCAGGACTTTGATCAAGCGGATCCAAGCCATGATTCCCAAGGTGAGGTTCCCCTCAGCTCCACCTTCCCCCTCCTCCTCACACCCCTGTCAGGGGCCAGCTGGCAGCCAGAAGTTAGAAGGAGAGCCATTTGTGCATTGTCCCCATCCTGAGGACCCTGGAGCTCAGGGTCAGGCCCGGTAGGTGCCAGGTCTAGAGTTCACTCCGCAAACGTTAGGTGCCCATTCTATGCCAAGCAGGCACTATGCCAGGTGTCAAAGCACAAAAAAGAATGAGACCCAGTCTTGTCCTCCAGCAGCCCAGCACCTGGTGGAGAAGAATCCCCAGTGGTCTCTATAGAAAGGGTGCTTTAATTTTTCAAAAGGAGAACTTCCACAGATGGACTCCCTTCCCTTCCTGTACGGAAGTTGGAAACTTCCAGACGTGTAGTGACCATCGCCCAGTGCTGCCCTGCTCTGAAATAGGGCCCAAGTGAGCAGAGGCTCTGCCCCATCGGCCCCTCTCAGATGGGCACCCACAGGCTATCTGGTCACTGAGGACTCACAGCAGCAGACGAGGTCCCTGTTTTCCCGAGTTTGCATTGTGGTGGAGAGATTTTTTTCAGACAGTGATAGGTTCAGAGCAGAGAATTAAAACAGATGAGGTGAGCAGTCCTCCACTCTTTGGGCAAGCCCCTGAGCAGACCCAAGCTATATCCCTGGCCACGATGCTCCAAAAAAAACCTCACCCTAATCCCAAACAGGCTGCTTACAATTCAGCATCTCTGCTCCAAGGCTCCATAAAGAGTGGGCAACTATGGACAGGCATCCAGGCAGGGGTTGGAGCCAGCTTGAAGGTTTAGGATGTAGGCTGGTGAAAGAGGAGGTGGCAAGTGTTAGGTGCTGGGAGGAAGACTCTGGGACCCAGGCTCTGGGCTGAGGAAGTACCTGCTGGGGCCAACACCCCAATCTACATTAGCAGCTATGGTCAGTCCTTCCAGGAGGGGCTGGGCCCACTGCTGTCCATTGCCACCCTCCTTCTGTCCGCCATAGCTAGGAGCTGTGACAGCGGGTCCACGCTAAGAAAGGAGCCCGTGGAAAGCGACTCCCTGGTCACCACTGAGCTTGTCTTTCCTTATTGCTACATAAGAAGTACCAGGCCACCTTCTTAGAGACCCACAGTCAGGGCTTGGTGACCTCTCACAGCTGCAGGACTCCAGGACCCAGGAGATCCCTTAGGGAAACCCAGGTCTTCTGGATGACAGCTGGGTCACTCCGGCTGTGGGTGGATAGCTGGGTGAGTGGGTGAAGGCACAGAGAGGGGCACTGGGGACAAAGGAAGGGCAGCTCAGATTGCCCAGTCTAGTCACAAATAAAATCAAAATGAGGTGACGGACGGTGACAGGAGAGTGGGGGTTAGGCTGGTTGGTCAGGGAGAGTCTCTGAGGAAGTGACAATTTAGCTGAGACCTAGAGGTCAACAAAGCCCTGATGGATAAAGATTCTCTGTCAAGAATGAGCTTGGCAAGCTTGAGAAACAGAGAGCCAGTGTGGCTCCAGCAGGCAGGCCAGGGGGAGAGTGGTCAGAGAAGAAAGCAGAGAGGTAGTCACAGCGAAGCCATACAGAAAGGTCTAAGCTGAGTTAAGAAACACTGGATTTTATTCTGAACGTAATTTACAGTTAGTGAAGGGTTTCAAGCAGGGGACACCATGATCTGATTTACACTTTAGAAAGATCGCTCTCCTGCTGTTTAAAGAACGCATCAGGCCGCTGGGAAGAAGATGAAAGCAAGAAAAATAATTAGGAGATTCTGAAGAAATTGAAATGAGAGAGGATAGAGGAAGGGATGGAAACGAGAAGATAGACTGGGGTATGTTGGTGAGGCTGGCAACGGGACTTGGTGATGAATGAGACTTGGGGAGTGAGCACAAGAGAGGAACCAGTGATGACTCTATGGACTTTGGCTCGGGGAATCACCAGCTGGGGTGGATAAACTTGAGAGGAAACCGGCTTGAGCAGAAAAACAAAGAGTTCTTTCCTACGCGTGTTGTTCGAAATGCCTGTACGATACACAAGAGGGTATGTCAAGCAGACAGCCGAACACCCAGACTTAGGGGACAGGTCAGGTCACAGCAGCAATCTGAGAGTCGCTGGCTACGGAAAAATCCAAATCCAAGGGAATGGGCGGGATCACCCTGGGACATGGTGGGGAAGGCCTGGTCAAGCAAAGGCATGGGCCAGATAAAGAGCCTGAGGAGGAACGGCCAGTGAAATGGGGACAGGGCGGGGGGATGGAGACCATGGTTGATGTCACAGAAGCTAAAAGAAGAGAGTATTTAGAGAAGGAGGGAGTGGTGAACTGGGCTGAAGGCTGCTGGAGGATCAAGACAGGACATGACCAGAGGTTGTTGTGACCTTGAGAGCTGTTTGGGTGGAGACAGAAGCCCAAATGGAGTGGGCTCTAAGGAGAAGGGAGGGGAAGAAGTGGAGCAGCAAATATGGACAAGTCTTTCAAGAAGTCTTTCTGGGAAGGAGAGTAGAGATGGGTGAGGCTTTTTAATGCTGGAATCCATGTTAGCATGTTCATAAGCCGATGAGACTGATCACTGCGCAGAATGAGACTCACTCCCCGAGTCCCATTCATCACTGGGGGAAGTAACTAGGCAAGACCAAGAGGATGATGCAGGGAGAAGCATTTGTGAAGGTGGGGACAGGTTGACCCAGTGCACAAGTGGATGGGCTGGCCTTTGACAGAGCAAGGATCACCCACCTGTCATTGCAGGAGGGGAAGATAAGTGTGGGTTCCCATGGAAGCAGGTGGGTACATTTGGTAAAATGTACTCATTGGAAGGTGTCACATCCCAGAGAATACACTTTCCTGTGCCTACTCCCCACAGGGCCAAGGCCAGCCTGTTGTATGCAGGTCTTTTACATGTATTAGTTGAGTGAATGAAGGGGTGAAGGCATGAGCCAGTGTGCTTGCCACTTCCCTCCCTGCCCTTCAGCTCAAACCTTGTGTTTGGAATTGAGGTGAGTAGGAAACACCTGGCTTCCCCCAAAGCCCCCAAAACCAGGGACATTCTAGGTGCTGGCTCTGGGAGCCACAGACTAATCCTGTGGGTCAGGAGGGAGAAGACACAGATATGGTTCCACCTCCCCCTAGGCTGTCGTGTGACCTTGGCGATGCTCACATCTCTGGGCTAGCTGTGACCCTTTTGGCAATTTCAGTGTTTAGAGTCAGAGCTGGGTCCACAGCCTGGCTCCTGAGCTCCCTTATTGACTCTGAGCAAGTTCCCTGGACTCTATGATGCTCCATGTCCTTATCTGTAAACAGCATAATAATTCTCAGAAGGAAACAAGGGAACGTCTACCAAGTGCCTATCTGATGCCAGCACGGGGTAGACCTTGCAAGGGAAGGTTCCATCCCACCTTCTCTCGCCGCCCCCCCACCCCAGGGTGTGCTGGCCGGGGCTGTGGCCCAGGTGTGCCACGTGGTACCCCTGGTGGCGGGTGGCATCTGTCAATGCCTGGCCCAGCGCTACACTGTCATCCTGTTGGACAGTCTGATGGACCACATGCTGCCCCAGCTGGTCTGTGGCCTTGTCCTCCGGTGCTCCAGCGAGAATGGCAATAACCCAGGTGAGCCTGCTGCCCCAGCCCTGACATTGCCCACTCTCATCCCCTCTCCCCCAGCCCTGCAGGACCCCTCCCTCTATGGTCCCCTTGCATGCAGCAGGGAGGACAGGAACTGAGCGCCTCAGTAGGGCAACCTTGACTGTTTCCTCTCTAGGCCTCACCGCTCTGGGGTCCTTGCCGGGAGAATGGCTACCGCAAGACTCCCAGTGCCACCTCTGCATGTTCGTGACCACCCAGGCAGGGAACAGCAGTGAGCAGACTGCACCAGAGGCAATGCGCCAGGCCTGCCTCGGCTCTTGGATGGACAGGCAAAAGGTAGGGGCAGGCGATGGGGACTCGGGACCCAGGGTCTGCCCGCTTTGGAGGGTTGAGCCAGGAAAGGCTTCCCAGCCAGAGACACAAAAAGTGGGCCGGACCCCTGCCCTTGAGGAGCTCAGACAGGACATGGGCCAAATAACGGTGAGACCATAATAGGGCAAAACCTACCGCAGTCAGGAGCGGCCTCTGGACGAAAGGCGTGGGCAGTCCTTCCTCATGGATGAAGTGCGAGGCCCGTTATCTGTCAGGAGATAACCGGGGCCAAGTGGAGCAGGAGGAGGCTTGGCCTCTTCTCTGTGGTGCTGGGCCTGTCTCCATCCTGTCCCAGCCCTACCCCTCTTCCCAGTGTGACTCACTAGGGACAAACCCACCTGCAAAAGGAGAGGTCCTAGAATCACAGTACTAAGAATCGATGACGGTAAACTCCCTTCATAAATAAGATAGATCCCAGGAGGCAGCTTTCTGAACTGGTGCTCCTGGTCAGTAACTTCCAGGGCTCTTCACTGCCCAGCACATCAGGTCTCAAGGACCAGATGAGCTCTAAGATTTCTTCTAGAACTGAAATTTGGGTGGAGGCATGCTGGCAGTTAAGATTCTGGCCCTCTGCCTGGATTTCGGGACCCTCGGTCCAATGTCTCTAGCTATCTCCAGAGATACCTACATTTCAGCCCATGGCAGCTGCTCAGGGGGCTGATGCCTGGACCTGCGTGGGGTCAGAGGGAGCCCTGAAGTGATCCAAATACATAGAGAGGCCAGGACAGCACAAGGCAGAACAGTCCTGCAACGGGCCTGGGTCCATCCACACCCTGTCTGTCTCCTTCCTCAGTGTGAGCAGTTCGTGGAGCAGCACTTACTGCAGCTGCAGAGCCTGATGACCAGGGGCTGGGATGCCCGCACCACCTGCCAGGTAAGCCCTCCTCTATCAGATGGTCCTAGGACTTTCCCCAGCTCCCGGAGACCCCCACTCTCTTTGGCCCATGATCCGCAGAGGCCCCCTCTCTGGGTCCAGGGCAGCTCCCTCCCCCCATTGTTTTAATATAGAAAAGGCAGACTCAGAGGGGTCAAGAAAAAGCCAAAAAGAATGAAAAAGGAAGAATCTGGAAAGGGAAAGGGCAGCTGTAAGGAGTGGGGTTTGATGTGCATTGTGGAACAGGATTGTTCAGAGGTGTGTGTGTGTGTGTGTGTGTGTGTGCGCGCGCGCGCGCGCACAAAATGGATGTCCTGGGCTAAGCAGAGCATCCCACCTCCTCCGGCTCTAAATCCAGAAGGCTGAAAGTCCATGGTTTAGGGCATGGCCTGAGAGGGTCAAGGAAGTCACGTCAACCGGGGGGCAGGTGGAAGGAGAGCTGCCCCTTCTAGGAGGATCCTCCGGTCCCCCTCTGAACAGGGAATAGGGAATGGGGTGCAAAATCCTAATGCTGTCCCTGTGGCAGGCCCTGGGGGTGTGTGCAACCACGATCAGTCCTCTCCAGTGTGTCCACAGCCCCCACTTCTAATGAGGACTCAAAGCTGCAGCCAGGTGAGTCCAGGCCCCCAACTGGGGGTAGGAGAGGGGGTGGGTCCTGCATCCATCGGGAGGGGGCTCCTCTGCTTCCCAAGCAGGGAGAGGCCCCCCTCACAGGCCTCAGCTCAAGGATCCTGAGGCTCCCCCATAGCTCGTGCTCTGGATTTCCTGATCTTCACTATTTGATGTGTTCAGACCAAAGCCAACCTTTCCTATAACTCAGGGGAAATCAGACTTTGCTGCCCCAAAATGTCATCCCCTCAGGTGCAAGGAGCTGCACCATCATCTGACCCTCCTTCCTGAGCCGCCTTTCCCTCCCTATCATTGTATAAGTCAGAGGTAGCACCTTAGGATGGAGGGTTGGGCCCCCACAGCCTCTGCGATCAGGTGCCTCAGGGCAGGGCAGTGACCCTGAGAGGGACAGATATAACAACAGTGTATCTAAAGTCCCTGGTAAACAAACTTGGTCCAATTTACAATCCTGCTTGGAGCCAGCCCCTAACACCATGGCCATTTATTCATTCTTTCACTCACTTTTTAAAAATGTAGTGAGTGCCTGTGGCAGGCCACCTTCTAAGGGCAAGGGCTAGAATTCTTAATAAAGCAGTGAGCTCCCTGCCCTCTCGGAGCTCACACCCCAGGGTCCACCTCTTCCGTCTGAGAGGGAGCCCAGCCCTGCTCCTCATACCCTCCAGAATCACAAGCCCCTATGGGAGGTGGTGGGGAGGAAATGGAAAGGAAATGTCTGCCCCAATCCAGGCCTGTCCCACAGGGACCAGTTCGATATTATCGCTCCCCCACTGATGACAGCTAGTAGGACCTGGGGGTCCAAGGAGCTGCCCAGGAGACTGCGGCAGCCACCTTTCCCCAGCACCAGGAAGAGCTGGGCCTTCTATCCCTGTTGAAACAGAAAGAAGAGTGGGTTGGGACAGGAGGCCTGAGCCCTGGTCCCAACTCTGCCATCAACTGGCCCTTATTCTCCTCGGCTGCACAGGGGGAGCTGAGTGAGGCCCAGTGAGGCCATCTCCAGAACTCCAGAGATCTCCCTCATGACAAGCCTCCTCTTCAAGCTCCCTGCCCCCACTGAAGAGAAGCCTTCACACCCATGCTTGCCTTCCCCCTTCTTCTTTCCTCAAAAGGACCTTAAGCTGGTGGACCATGAACCCGCAACTTGTGCCCTGTGTTGTCTTGTCCAGCCTATCTGTAACCACAGTCCCAAGCCAGAGCCACTTCTGTCCTCTCTGGGTGTGAGGCGCAGTTGTGTCAGTGTCTTCTGGAGGATGTCTGTGAGAAGGGGCTCCAGCTCGGGACCAGCCTTCTCACCCTACCGGAGCCAGCCCAATTCTCATAGACCCCCCCGGGCTGGGCCAAGGCAAACACATCAGCCGCAGACTCCGTCCCCAGCTCCAAGAGGATGGCGGGGTAAAAGCTGGGCTGCCCCACTCAATCTTATGCAAGACACTAACTTGCAATTATTTTGCTAATGCTTTCACAAAATTCAAAATTCAGAAGAATAAAAGATGAGAACATAAAGTACCATAAAAGACAGACATGAAATCTTTAAGCTTTTTTAAAAAATTCAAGAAATACCTGGCATGGTCGGGGACTCAAGCGTGGCGGGAAGGTGCAAACTTCCATATTTGAAATGCTCTGCTGCTTAAGAGCTGTTGCTTTGTTAAGAGGTAAAAAGGAATTTTCTTTTTATCTTTTTTGTCAAGTGAACTTCCAACCTTTGTGTGAAATTCCAGGTTGATTCTAGTTCTGCTCTGATTTATCTTCTCAAAGCTGTGTGGAGTTATGCATGATAAAGATCAGTTCCTATGTGATATAATGCCAATAACAATGCTAACAAAGTCCAATTCCTTGTGTTAAAGAGAAAAAGACACTGTCCTTTAAGGTGATGCAGAAGCCACAGCCTCACCCCAAGGGTAGCCAAGTGGGGGTCTACCTCACTCCCCTCCTTGATGGAGAAGTAGATGTCCATATTGCCTCTCCCTCTTAAAATTGCTTCCAGGCCGGCCCCCACCTCTTACCCTCCCCTCTCCCAGAGTCCACTCGCCATGATGAGGTGGGGTTGTGAGGGTGCTAAGGAATCAAAATATGCAGAAAAGTGAATAAAGAAACCTTTAACATTACAGGTGTAAATGCCTGGAAGTGTCCTTTTATTTATAAAATAACTTTTGTCATTATATTTCCCGTTATAAAAGAAATTATTGTAAAAAATTCATAAACTGCAAACCAAACAAGAGTGGGTGTCACCCACAATCCCACCAATCCCAGGAGAGCCCTATCGCAGGATGGATACTTTGACACGGAGTTACAGACTTTTCGATCGGTTTTCCGCACCCCTCCACCATTCAAGCACAAGGGAGAGCTTACTAGAAACCTGCTCTTGAGGTAGGGACAATGCATACAAATCCTTGGCCTCTGCATTTAAACTTTGAAGTAGATTTTTATACATCTGTAGCAGATTATTGTCTTGAAAACCATTATTTCAATTGCAAGACCAAAGTCTCTGAGAGAAGAGTGTTTTAAATTTTTTAAAAAGCTTGGTTGGGAAGATGAAGATCCAAAGTGTGAAGAAGAGGAGGCATTAATAGTCCATCCCACAAGCAAGCATGGGGAAGAGCTCCTGTTCATGGAAAAGGAAGTTTCACTCAGAAGTACAGGAGCTGACTAGTTGGTAGGAGAGTATTAGCAAGAAGTGGCTACAGCTGAGAGTCAGAGATTCTCTGAGGTGTACCCAGCACCCTGCACCCCAAAGGAAGACAGGGAAGAAGCCCCAGGAGGCATTAGGGCCCAAGAGCAAGAGAGACTTGTTCTTCATTTTCAAGGATGTGGCATGAGGAGAACATGAGTTCCTCAGAGAAGGCTGCCTCCAGCACGACATCAAAGAGTGAAGAGGACGGCCTAAAAGAGGGGCCTAGACAGGCCAGAGGACTTTCTCAGAGGTGCCTCCTGCATGATGCAGGAGAGGCAAACACACCCCACAGCCCAAGAGGCTGTCAGAATTCACTCTGGACAAAATGGTGGGCCCACAAAAAGCCATGATTGAAGACCAAGTGCTGACTGATTTCAAGGACCTTGAGAGGAGCAAAAGTCAGACATGTGTAGCCAATGTGAGCACAAGAAGGTGGAAATCAGGAAAGATGAGTGATTCCTTGGTGGAGGACCAGGGAGAGCATGTCACTGACACCTCTTCTCATGACAGGGCAATCTGTAAGTCATTCCCAGGGAAACGAAAGGAGGACTCAATGGGTAGTTATCTAAAAGGGACTGAGCATTAAACAATATGAAACTGAGTTAGTTTCAAATGGAAATAAGAAGTTTGGGGGCTTAAGAGCCAAAATGAGCTCAGTTATAGAGAAAGAAAGACATTGACATTTATATCTGCCTGTTTAATAACTGAGGTTTAAAATCCACAGCAAAATCATTGTAACATTATACATCATTCTAAACTTTTCTCTGCACATATACAAAAACAGATATAACAATTTTTTTAAAAAATGGGAACATCCTATACATGCTGCTTTATAAACCGCTTTGTTCATTTAAAAATAACCTTTCCAATGGAAGAAGATACTTGAAAACAATGCCTTCAATAAGGGGTTAATATCCAAAATATATAAAGAACTCACACGATTGAACAACAACAAAACACAAATAATCCAATTAAAAAATGGGCAGAGGACCTGAATAGACACTACTCCCAAGAGAACCACAAATAGCCAAGAGACATATGAAAAGATGCTCAACTTCACTATTAGGGAAATGCAAGTCAAAACCACAATGAGACACCACCTCACACCTGTCAGAATGGCTGTCATCAACAGGACAAGTGATAACAAGTGTTGGAGAGTTATGGGGGAAAAGAAATCCTCGTACACTGCTGGTGGGAATGTAAACTGGTACAGCCACTGTAGAAAACAGTATGGAGGTTCCTCAAAAAATTAAGAATAGAATTACTATATGACCCAGCAATCTCGCTTTTGGTTCTCTGCTCAAAAAATTTGAAAATTTTTATCCATAAAGGTATATGCACCCCGATGTTCATAGCAGCATTATTCACAGTGGCCAAGACATGGAAACAACTGAAGTGCCCTTCAGTAGACAATTGGATAAAGAAGATGTGGTACATATGTACAAGGGAATATTACTCAGCCATAAGAAAAGATGAAATACTGCCATTTGTGACAACATGTATAGATCTTGAGATTATCATGCTAAGCGAATTAAGTCAGAAAACTCTGAGAACTGTGTGATTTACTTATATGTGGGATATGAAACTGAAAGCAACAAACGAACAAGACAAACAAAAAACTCATAGACACAGACAACAGTTTAGTTGCTACCAGAGGGAAAGTGGGAAGGAGGAGGTAGATAAGGGTAAAGGGAGTCACATAAATGGTGAAGGAAGGAGATTTGACTTTGGGTGGTGAACACGATACAATATATAGATGATGTATTATCAAATTGTGCACTCGAAACCTATATAATTTTATTAACCAATGTCACCCCGATACATTTAGATACATATACATACATACATAACATACATACATACATGCATGCATACATACATACATATATACATACATACATACAAATAATCTTTCCAGGTCAATAAATATAGATACCTGTCATCACTGCTAATTGTCACATAAGATTTTTTTCTTGATACAAACTCATTTTTAAACAACTATTATCAACAAATTTATGAAGAATAAAATTCCTGGCACATACATCTTTGTTTACTAGTCTGATTGTTTCCTTAGAATCATTTCCAAGATATGAAGTTTGGGGATGAAAACTGTGAACCTCTTTACTTTTCATATGGGCTGTCACATCAAACTGCCCCTCTGTGTGTATGGTACCAACTTCTCGCCCAATAGTAAATAAGTGCCTCTTTTCCATTCTCACCAACCTGGGTATTAGCAGGCTTTCAAATCTTTGCTAAATGAACTTGCAGGCTGTTCTAATTTTCATTTCTTTGGTTACCAAGTAAATATTTTGTACGTATTTATTGGCCATTTATATTTTATCTTTTGTCAAATGTGGGTGTTTTACCTGATTTGCCATTGGAATGTTCTTTTTATTGTCTTCTCAGTAAAAATATATAAGTATGTTCATTTATTTACTGTCCTATAGGCTGCAAATTTCCCCCTATCTATCATACGTCTTTTAAATTTATGTATCTTTTCCTTTGTGACTTCTGGCTTAGGAAGCATGAATTTCATTTCTTTCTCATTTGTGGTTCAAACTGGCCAGAGCCTGAGGTCTCCAAAAGAGGAAGCGTATGCTGGGATCACAGCTGTTAAGACATGCATGCCAGGCCCCTGGCTCAGACAGTAGTGGTAGAAGCAAGCCATATGTCACCCACAAAGGACCTTAAGCTACTGCACACAGGACATGATAGTCAGCTCTGAGCAGTTGTCCCTAACCTTTCAGACAATAGCATCGACTGTCAACATCTTGAGAGAGTATAAAGACCATTTGTGCAAAAGACAGATACAGAGAACACAGGTTTAGCATGATGCATTTGCTCGATGAACATTAATGATTGACTCCTAAGTGCCAAGCATTTCCTTGGGGCTGGGTACAAAAGAAACAGTTCCTGTCTATCTTTTTGGAACTTAGAGTCTAATTAGAAAGACAGACATTAATCATAGAATCACAGAAAAAAATGGAATATTTTAGTGTGATAAGTGCTTTCAATTACAGATATACATGGTACTGAGTAGGTATGCGAGGTCGGAGAGGTAAAGAGCAAGAATTAAAAGGGAAGCATCCCTAGCAGAAGCAGCAGATGGCACAAAAGCCTTGTGTCGTCCTGTGGTACATCGGAACAACAAGGTCATTGAGCCTGGGATCGAGGACAAGAAGAAACTTTCTGAGAGATGAGGCTAGAGAGGCTCAGGATTCCAGTCTTTATCCTAAGAGCCGAAGTAGTGTCTTCAGCAGGGGATCACAGTGTTTTGAGAGAAGTGTTTTTGTTAGATTTGTGTTTTAAAAGCAGGGGAGAAGTGTTTTTGTTAGATTTGTGTTTTAAAAGATTATTCTGGCTAAAGTGTGAATGAATTAAAGGGAGGGGACAAGGGACTATGGAGATAACTTGTTAGGAGACCACTGTAATAAGAAACTGACAATAGCTTAGACCAGAACGATAGTGGCAGAGGGCCTGTGTAGAAGTCACATTGATCTTAGAGAATGACGTCAGACAACCATAAACTTAATCAGATGGTGACTCTAGTTGAAGCTGTTTTCCCAGATGTAGTGCAGTAGAGCCCCTGGCACTCGGCATGCAGCTAAAGCCTTTTTTTCCAGACCAATTTATAAAGATCACTGGAAGTAGTTTGCTTCTACCTGGCATGGCCAGCAGTATATCTTCACAGTGTTGCTTCAGAACAATGTCAGTTCTCCCGTTCTCTACCATAATATATAGTTCAAGGGTCCCCAACTCCCAGGCCACGGACCAGTACCGGTCTGTCACCTGTTAGGAACTGGGCTGCACGGCAAGAGGTGAGCAGTGGGCCAGTGAGCGAAGCTTCATCACTATTTGCAGACGCTCCCCAGCAATAGCATCCCCATCTCAGCTCCAACTCAGATCAATTAGATTCTCATAGGAGCACTGGTCCCTGGTGCCAAAAAGGTTGGGGACCGCTACTATAGTCCACAGACATCTTGATCATCTTGACGGTCCACAAAACATCAGTCTACCACACTGATGACATTGTGATTGGATCCAATGAGCCGAAAGTACCAAGTACTTTAGATGCCTTAGTAAGACAAGCAAACAAGAGGGTAGAATTTAATCCCCTTCCCCCCAAAATTCAGGGATTTGCCACCTCAGAGAAGTTTTGGTGTTGGGGCGGGGGGTCAATGGTCTAGAGTATGTCAAAATATCCCCTCCACGTTGAAAGACAAGTAACTGTACCTAACACCCCACCACCACCACCACCCCACTACCATCTGCTCAGGCAGGTTTAAAAAATTAAAAAGGCACAATGTTTGGTAGGCTTTTTTGGTTTTTGAAGACAACATATACCACATTTGAGTGTGCTGCTTTGACCAAACTACAGACTCACAGCTGTAAAGCTGCTAGATTCAAGGTGAGACCAGGGCAAGAGTATGTTTAACAGTAACTTCAAGCTCTACAGTAGGCTGCTCTACTACTTAGGCCTTATACTCCAGGACATCCAATTATATTTTGAAGTGTCCATGTCCAACAGGAATGCTGTATAGAGTCCATGGCCAGGACCAACAGGAGAATCATATTGCAGGATTTTGGAGCAAGTCTACGCCCTCTTCTTCTGCAGATACCTATTCTCCTTTTGAGAAACAGCTTCTGGCTAGCTACTGGGCCACAGTAGGGATGGAACACCTAACCATGGGACATCAGGTGACCATGCAGCCTGAACCTCCCCTCATAAACTAGCAGTTTCTGACTCAAATAGCCATAATGTTGGGCATATGCAGCTACAATCTACAAAGTGGAGCTAGTACATGAGACCAAGCTCAGGCAGGTCCAAAAGGCACAAGTTACATGAGCAGGTGGCTCACGTTCGTTCGACACCAGCTCCTGTTGCATTGTCTCCTGGGGGGTTCCGTAAGACCAGTGGACCAAGGAAGACAAAACACAAGCCTGCTTTATAGATGGATTTGTACAATATGCTGGTACAACCTGCAAGTGGACAGTCGCAGCACTTCATCCCTACTCAAACTGATGTTGAAGGACAGTTAGTGAAGGAAAATCCTCTAGTGGGCATAACTTCAAGCAGTGTATTTGGTTGTTCGCTATATTGGAGTGTGAGGTGGCCAGAAGTACAAATCTAGACTAATTCATGGGCAGTTGCCAATGGTTTGACTGACGGTCAGGGATTCAGAAGAAACAGGATTACAAGGCCAGTGAAAAGGAAGTCTAGGAAAGCGGTGTATGGATGGACTCCTTGAATGACTATATACTATGAAATATTTGTATTCCATATGAATGCCCACCAAAAGGCATCCACCGCAGAGGACTCTTAATAACTAGGAATACACCAGTGACATGCACTGTGGATGTCAGCCAGCAGCCTTTCTCCAGCCACCTCAAGTGCTTGCTCAGTGAGTCTGTGAGCCATAGTTGCAGGGATGGAGGCTATGCATGGGCTCAACAGCATGGACTTCCATTTTCCCTGCCCTCAGTAGTACTTCTGCTGGCATCTATCTAATGTGCCAACTGCAGGGATTAACACCAAGTCCCCAATATGGCACTATTCCTTGTGGGGATTGGCCACCTACCTGGTGCCAGGCTGATTACCATCTTCTATTATGGAGGGGGCAGAGAACTGTCCTCAGAGGAATAGACATATATTCTGGATATGGATTTGCCTTCCCTGCCCGTAATCTTCCCTGACCAACACCAGCATCTATGGACTCTGAATGCCTTATCACCACCATGGCATTACACACAGTATTGCATCTGATCAAGGAACTCTTTTCACAGTAAAGTAAGTACAGCAATGGGCTCAGGTCCATAGATTTAACCGGTCTTACCACATATACCAACATCTGAAAGCAGCTAGCCTAATTGAATGGTGGAATGACCTACTGAAAACTCAACTACAGTACCATTTGATATCATTTTACAGAATACAGTTTATACTTTGAATAACAGACCATTGTATGGTACTCTTGCCTCCACAGCCTAAGTACGTGGGTCTAGAAAATGGGTAGATGTTGGAGTGACTGCTCTATCACACCTCATAACCTTGCAGAATCTTTGTTTCCTGTCCCAGCAACTTAAAGCTCTGCTAGTGTATAGATCTTAGTTCCCACCCAAGGGAAGAATGCTTCAACCAGAAGACACAATGGTTCCATTGAGTTGGAAGACGAGACTACCACCTGGACATTTTGGGCTCTTCATATTACTGACCCAAAGGGCAAAAAAAAAAAAAAAAAAGGAGGGTGGGAAAGTGTAATCTACTTGTGTGACTCCTCCTGATTACCAAGGGGAAATTGGGTACTCCTACACAACGCAGGCAAGATGGCATACATCCAATAGTAAAGATTAATGGAAAACTACAGCAACAACAAAAAGGAGGTGGGAGCAGGATAATTAAGGAGTCAGGCCCTTAGAGACTGAAGATTTGGGGCCCTTTACCAGGTAAAGAACCCCAAGCTGATGTTCGAGCTTCAGGCAGAGTAAATATGGAAGGGGCAGTGAAAGAATACATATGTTATAGTGTTGTGACCAATTACAGAAATGAAGGCTGTAACTTTATTTTCCATTTGCTTGTGGCATCTACATGATAATTTATGTATGCTAACCGTTTTTTCTCTTCCTGTTTTTATGTAAAATTGTTAGAAATTAACTTTGCAACTTAGTCTTTAGGTAACAGAACATTCAATGGGGCTGTGGCTGGATTTGAGGTGTAACCAAAAGAGCCATCAGCAGATAAATGTTTCTTGGAACTGCACGTCTCGTTTTGGACGCTTGAAAACTGGTTCACTTATAAAAAGGGTAGCTGTTTTTGTTAGGCAGAAATAGTTTTGTTTTTATATGGGAGTTCAGTGTGTATAAATGAGTGTCTATGGAAGCTGAGTCATCAAAGGGTAGACTGTCCCAATTACCAATTTAGTGCCTCTCAGCTCCAAATTCACCCCTTTTTGCCTGCTCTGTGAAGGTGGATTTGAGCCCTTTAGATTTTTCCTTGCCAGCTGCCATTGAAGCTTTGTCAGAGGATGCTGGAGACAAGGTGCAGAAAGAAAGGGCTCCGCCTTCCAGTTCTAGTGTGCTCACTTGAAAGTAACATGTGCAGCTTTCTCTCGCATCATGCTCCCATAGTGTTCACAGATTCCCGTGCCCAGCTCCTGCAGTGCACAACAGGCGGCAGCACCCAGTACCCAGCAGCTTCACTGGGCACTCCCCTCCTCTCCAGGCAGTTTGGTAGCAAAGTGAGATGCTGTCCCGTAAATAGCTTTTCCTAACACACTAGAGAGCATATCTCTGACAGGTTCCAGGGGGAGGATTTTCAGCAAGGCCTTAATCTCAGCCTTGGACACTATGTCAGCCCTAGGGGTAGTAACTGTTCCTTTTATCTGCTATTCCTACATTCTTTAAAATTTTCTTATTACTAGTCAATCTCTGGTTATGCCAATCCCATTATAGTTAATTCCTGAAGTGATATTTTTCCTAATTATTGTATGGTTTCTCTCTCCTGATTAGACCTGGATTAAGCTGACACTAGCTTAGACGAGACAGTTGCAGAGAATGAAAAGTGGGAAAATTCAAAAAACAGAAAATAAAATTGATAGGACTTGGTAACAGATTAGACAAGGGAAGTGAGAGGGAGGGAAAGATAAATGTTCAGTTTATATAACTGGATGAATGGTGGAACCTACACAGAAACCATTGGAAAGGGGCCATGTGTGAGGGGAAAACTCAAGCTCGGTTTTGAACAATGTTGAATTTGAGTTGACTTTGAAGACACCCAAAATATATCGTGTAGGCAGTTGGCTCTAAATTCTCAAATTCAGAGAAGTCTGGGATTAAGAATGGAGCCACCTCCCTTAAAGTGATAAGTGAAGCTACAAGCATAGTTGAAATGGCCCAGGGAAAAAGTAAACGGTGAGAAAAGAGGGCCCAGCTTGAGGAATGCCAACTTTTAATAGCTGGATAGAGGAAGATGAGCCTGCAAAGAAAATATTGAAACTGTCAGAGAAGTAGAGGGAAATAAGGACAGTATTGTGTCCCAGAAGTAAAGGGTGGCAGCCAGAGGTGCACGGCTCCCATCCCTCTTTAAGAGAATTTGCTGTAGTTGACTGCCTGCCATGAGCTGTCGTGTCTTCAGCTCTCCCACATCTTCAGATCAACCACAGTGCTCAGGCCAAGGTCACACTTCTCCACGCTGCTCCTAATCAATGACTGAGCTTGACGAAAGCCATTTTGTTTGATTCTTCTGACAGGCAATCTTTGCTCTGGGCTCCCAGTCTCAGCCTGGCTGAGACTCTCAGAATTGCATGCAGTCAGATGCTCTTCCTACCATCCTTCCCTCCCCCCTCACACGGCCCTGCACTACAGGCTGAAACCACGTACCTCCAGATTTCTTATTAAGTATCACTGTAATTTATTACCTTTAATCAGATTATTTTGTTAGAAACAAATGCATCCTAACTGACACACCAAGCAGACAGGAAGACACAAGCATGATGTCCACCAGATGACAGATTGTAAACAGTTTGTGAGGCTGGTTTAAAAACAGAAAAATATTTAATTCAATTCCAAGAAAACATCAGGAAATGAAGAGAACCCAGGAAAACTATCTACCTATGATGGAAGAAGGATGTTACTGGCTTCATATTCTTATTCCTGAGGCTCTGATGCTTACAAGAAATTATCTTGTCCTTTGGATACTCCCAGCTGCTCAGAAATGAATTACACATATTTGTAAAAGAGTTCTGGGCCTCTGCTAAAGCTAAAGGGGAGCTAGACAGAAAGGAAAAAGGAACATCGATTTACAATAAACTGATCGAAGAACAGCTGAGTGACAGCACAGAGCCATCCTAGGGTGGGCCCTCTTATGCTCTGCTGTGAACTAAAACCCATAAAAACTAGGCTGGTCCAAGGGATGTGCTAGTCAGCCTATGTTAAGTTATAGCTTCAGTATTCTTATTTATATCTTCAGCCAAAGCCTTGCCAAGCAAAGCCCTAGACTCCTCCTTCAAGCCCCCTGCTGGTTGGTTTCATCATTATCTCGCCTCTTCCAAATCTGTAAGAAATTAATACAATAGATATTTAGGAGACGGCAATCTACAAATATTTATCAAATACCTATTCTAACCTAGGTAATGGACAGCATGTTGCTCTACTTACATATTTACTAAGTCCTCTGAAACTAATAATCTTTCAGAAAATTCCCTTTCATTCAGTTTTCACTTTTCCACCCATCCCCATCTTTCTTACTTCCCATTCCAAACTCCCTTTCTAAAAAGACCTTATTGTCAAGCCTATGACCTCAGACAAAGTTGCTAAGAGTTATCTCCAAGATGAGAAGGGTCTCCCTTTTTTTTTCACAAAGCTATGGCTTTTTCTTAGTCTCCTTCTTTGCCAGGTACAAGGGTAGCTATAAAGAGAACACAGAGACACTTTGGTCCACCAGCTCTCAACCAAATAAAGAAGACACTTAAAATAACACCATTACTGGCGCTCCAATAAAGACATGTAGAAAATGCTGCAGGATCACAAAGAGTGCTAACTTTGTGTAGAAAACTGAGAAAAGTTTCAGAGCCGACTCCTAGCTGGTGTCCTGATAATTCCAGGTTCTTCCTCTTTGAAACGAGATCACACGCCTCTGCAAAACTAACCTGGTCATACACATAACCTCTTTGCTCACTCATAAATCGTCCATACTTCCCTACTCTTCTCTTCTCTGAAAATCGCTCCTACACTTTCAAGGCCATAAAATCTCACTCCTCAGTGTATCTCAACAGGCACCCAGCCTAACCAAGGCTCTGACTCAATCCCACTTCCTGCCTCCACACACACCATTCCTCTCACTGACCCCAAAACCCATCTACTCAGTACTGACCAAGTCTGTGGCCAACTCACCTGAATGTATGCTTCCGACAGCGTGATCATCTGGGGAAGGATGTCAGTCACCTGGAGGTCTTGTAATTCATACCACTTGCCTGTCCCCTGAAAAAAGTATGAAGGGCTGGGTTAGTCTGCTCCCTAAAACCAAAAGGGTAATACAAGGAAGGGATTACAGTCAGAAGTAAGGAAATCAGAAGAGCCACTAGACTATCACCCAACAAGAGTCATAAGTAAGAGGGTGCATGACCTCTGCTAGGCATCACTCAATACCAAGAGTTTTTGGGGTGTTGATATTGGCAAACGCAATTCCTTCTGAGGATTCCTGTAAGTAAAATGGAGTCCAATCACTGCATACCTTTTAAAATTTAGGTAGACAATAAAGAGAAAAAATAAAAAGTCCTCTCCTCACCTAAGATATCTCTTTGCTGCTCAGAACTGACAGACTGTACACAGTCACCTTAGAGGTGCGGTGTTAACTATTAGACTAAAAGTGGACATTCCTACTCCCCCACCCTAGAGAACACAGCGACATTCAGTCAAGAAAAAGTGTCCTTGGTGGACACTGTCCATCGTACTATTCACTCTATTTGGCCTACAAAACCAGTCCAGCAAAATCTACCTCACTTAATGTTTCCATAAACAAGGGGAAAAGAGGTTTCTGGATTACAGTAGAGGCACTTCCAGAACCTCACCTGCCTTACCCATCCAAACTTCTAAGGAATGCCAAAGACAGACACTACAGAATATACATAGTCCAGATACTCCAATAGTTCAGAATATAGGAAACATAATAAAAGCTCAAGATCACATAATCAAGTCCCTGTTCCCAGTTCAAGGTCTGATTAAGAACATGGTGAAACCAAATCTCTGGGTTCAAATCCCAATTCTACTGACTTCAGTAGATAAATTACTCAAATTCAGCCTAAGTTTCCTTATTTGTAAAATGATGGTACTAACACCTGTATTGAAGTTGTGTTTTAAGGATATGGATGAGATGAACACACATTAAACACTTGGCATACTTTCCAGTGCACAGTACAGCGCTGGGTAAACAGAAGCTAGTTATTAAACCCAAAGTCCCAGACGACTAATCAATTAGAACAATCTGTGCTAATAATCTGTGCAATACCAAATATACCTTAAGTACATGTGTCATCCATTTCTAGCTTGAGACAAATTCACAAATTTTTTAGCTAAAAGGGAACTTCCAGACCAATACTCTGTAAACTTTAACTTCATATCAGAGGGTCTGTTAAAATGCAGCTTCCGATTCAGAGATCTGGGTGGAACATTTCTAATAATGTTCTCATGATGTCAGTGCTGCTAGTCTGAGGATCCCACTTTCAGTGTAAGGCTCCAGTCTAGGACAGTGGAATCTCCTGGGGAACTTTAAAACATCAGTGATACCTCATTCTCATCTCCAGATAATCTAATGCAGTCTCTTAACCCTGACTGATGTTTTAGGCCAGATGATTCTGTTATGCGGGCTGCCTATGCATTATTGTAGGATTTTTAGCAGCATCCCTGGCCTCTACCACAGTTGAAAACCAACAGGCACAAATTACATGGTTCTAATGTAACCAGCCTGGGGTGGTGCCCAGATATCAAGATTTTAAAATCTCCCCAGGCTCCAATGTGCAGCCAAAATTGAGAACCACTACCTTTTAAAATAACTACTTGATAGCTCTATTACTTACAGAATCCCAGTCAAGGTAAAGAAAGAGCAAACTGAAGAGAGCTGCTCTCTGAAATGCCAAAAAAACAACACTTGTTTTTGCTAGTCTGTGCCACGGGACGTCAGCACTACTCACATGATGAAGCACATGGATCCGGTAAGAGCCCTCGGAGGGCTTGCCATCATGTACGATGTTGGCAATCAGGTCGTAGGTGGTGTGCTTATGTACCGCTTGTACTTCCTCAGACAAGTACTCTCTCAGATCCACATTTCTGGTGATGATGAAAATAAAGCCAGAAGATCACACAAAGGCTACCAACTTAGGGAAACTGTCCTACACAAATGGATCACAAAGCTGTTGTACCCTATTTTAAGACTTTGGATCAAGGTAGGCCTGCGGACCCAAGGAAGCCTATGTTTGTATAATCTGACATAAAAATGAGTCAAACTAGAAAGACTGGATCTATGGGGAAAGCACATTTTAAAAGCATGTCTAGCAGTCAAAAGTGCAGGGCCTCGTCATTTGAACTTGAACTAGAATCAGGGCTCGACCACTTTGGAGCTGTGTTTGTTTAAGCAGGTTACTCAGCCTAAGGCTCTTCTATGCTATGAGAGTAAGAGTGATCGTCTCTAAGATGGTGAGGAGTGAGACAACAGGTGGAACTGCCACATCCTCTGCCAGGCCTGGGAATCAGCCACAGCAGTGGTGCTCAGGAAACACCTGGTCTCCGGCCTCAGGCTGTGTAAGGCCTGACCACGTGACTGCGTACGCTGCCACTGTGTGTAATCACAGTAACAACTTCAATATAGCGAACCAGGCAGGTCATTCCAATTTATTTTTTTCTTCAATTTTCTAGGGCCTTGCTTCTTTTTGTGATTATCTTTCTTTTAGCCAAGTAGAATAGTTACAAGTAACAGAAACCAACCCAAGGTAGCTTAAGCACAAAAGAGGAATTTATTCAAGGTTTTCAGACTAGGTAATGCAGCTGGAACTAGGCACAGGAAAAGAAACAGGACCTAAGAGAGCTACTTGCCCTCTTCCTTGCTTTTGACATCAGCTTTATTCTTCTCCCTCCTTTTGTAGACCGGCTTTTTCTTTTTTATATGACCCACCTTGGCTACCCCACAGCTTCCAAATTTCTCAGTTCTAGTTGCCAAAAGAAATTACTGACTAGGCTCCTTCAATTGGGACTTAGAAACATCAAATTTATTTTAAATATCTGAACATTCACTTCCAAACACAGAAAAGCATTCTTGATATACCTGGAATAAAAGCTCTTTTTGTGTTTTATTTATTGAACTCTATCCATCAGTTGAAGTATTAAATGTATACTGGTCATTGCAGAAGAAAGTGCTATAATAAATGCTGTGAAGATCATGCAAAGACGGTTATTAAGAACTTCCAAATAGTTTAAAAGGAAAATAGGCTGACAATTACTATGACTATTAAGAGAATACGTTAACTACATAATGTTAGGAAAAATATATCCTTTTGTAGCCTACAAATATTTATAAAAATTTAAATAACATAAGGTGGAATAAGAGACTATCATACTTCTAATTTCTGTAAACTGTCTGATGTGCTACCACTCATAACATGACACACAATAATGTTATCCCTGGAAGGATTCACAAGAAATGCTAACAGAGGATACATCCACTGGTCACTTCTAGATATTTATCTCCCTTTGAATTTTAGACTGAATATATCACCTGTCTAAAAATACAAATGTTTTCAATGTAAACCTTGTAACAAACAATCCAATTATAAAATGGGATAAGTCATGAACAGTCGTTTCACCAAAGAGGACAAAAATATGCCAAAAAGCACATAAAAAGATGTTCAATATCTTTAGCCATATGAGAAATATAAACAAATATGCAACTTTGTTCTAATTATATTACGTAGCTTTCTATGTGTTATGATAGCTATTTATTTCTATAAAATGACAGTGTCCCATATAGACTGCAGTACATATTCACTGTTAAAGATGGTTGAGATGTGAGTCTTAAGAAATCTATGTGAGCTCTAAATAACCAAACTGCCTGCCGGCTGCTAAGAGCTGGCTTTCCACGTTCTCGTCTCCTTTGCTTCAACAACAGCTGTCGGGAGTTGTTTAAATGAGTTCCTTGAGAAATCTTCAGGAGTCTTTACACTCAAGTTTTTGTTGCTGAACCAAAACTGTTTAAGTGGCAAAAGGGAATGAATATACATTACATCATTATGTTTTAGATAACAGCCAAGGGAGCAAACCATACTCATCTCCCAATCAGAACAGTCCAATTTAGAGAATAATTAGCTGGAACTGAAACTTTAAACCTGTGCTCCAAAAACCCTATCTCTAAATGAACAAAGGGCATCTAATTATTGCAAGTCTGATAAATCTCTGGTAAAAACAAGATGTGTTATGAATAAAACACAGGAGAAGAATTAGGTATGAAGAGGGTCCTTTTCAAAAAGTGAGGACTTTGCTAATCTAAAATCAATTTTTCTAAAAGTAATTACAGTACATACAGTAAAGTACAGGTTTCCAGAATTAGTCACACAATTTGATGTTCTCTAAAAGGGTGACTAGTCATGAAGCACAGACAATGTGGAGGTTAGGCATGCCGATCCCCTGCACAACTGAAAATCCACATATAATTTTTTGACTCCCCAAAAACTTAAATATAATCATCCCTTGGTATCTGCAGGGGACTGGTTCCCTCCTGCAGATACCAAAATCCGGGGATGCTCAAGTCTCTTATATAAAACGGCCTGGAACAATGCATGCGGTAGGCCCTCCACATTCTTGGATTTCCAACCATAGATTGAAAATACTGTTTTCAATCCAAGGTTCATTAACTCCCAGATGTAAAACTCTGGGATACAAACAGCAGATTGTATATTTGTTGGAAAAAAAAAAAAAATGCAAGCGTAAGTAGACCTACGCAGTTCAAATCCATGTTGTTTAAAGAGCACCTGTAATCTTTTTCTCAGCTTCTCCAAGGTAAGCCTTCTGAACATTGTCCAGGCCCAATATAAAAGAAACTAATGGGATAAGCAAATTTCTGTGGTGACTGAGCAGGAACTACTACCCATACACAGTCCTCCTTCCTCTGTTGCTGCCCTGGAGACCAGAGTACCCCTTCCTACCAGGAACAGACTGGAGACTGTGGCAATTCACAACAGTCCAGATCTAAAATAAAACTCTGATATGCAGATTTTCAAAGAAATCTCCTCTGTGGTCCCACTAAAGGTAACAGAAAGCTGGCCTCCACATCCCCAATTTAATTCTACTTGTCACACAAACAAGATGGTAGTGAAGAATAGGAAGAAAAGTGTGGGGAAAGAGAAAGAGAAATTCTTTATTTCTAACTACAAAAGTTTTATATTCTTACCCCTCACTGTTCTCAGATTCTTGGTAATCATGAAATCAGAAATAACAAAATGTTATACCTGGAAGGACCCCTAGGGCTCATCTAGCTCAAGCCTCTCATTTTATCCATGAGACAATACATCCAGAAAGTATGCAAATAACTTGGCCAACGTCACACAGCCAGGACAGCCCAAAACCCATCTCTTTAAGTTTAGATACTACCCTCTTAAATACCACACAGAGTTAAGAACTGCAACTGTTTCCAAAGGAGAAAATTGGCCGTCCTGGTAATAGTTTGGGCAACCAGGTAATGGAAGAGGATAGAGGGAGAAAGAAAAGAGATCAGCATTTGTCCACTACGACTTCCAAACTACTTTGTGAAGTTTAAAAAAAAAAAACTATTGAGCTAAACATCATGTTAATCCTATCATATATCCATCCAAATCCTTCCTATCATATATCCATCCAAATCCTAAGAAACTGTCTTAGGGCTCTGCTCTTACATTAGCTAAAGGCCAGCAAATAGAGACCTATACTTCTTCCTGCCAATTGTGCCACCAGGTTTCTCCATGTTCTGAGATGTCTTCTTCAGAATGTGAAAAAGATACTCTAAAGAGTGTCTCTTTAGAACTTAAAGCCAACTGCCTACCCCGAAAAGGGTCTTGCAGGAACTTTCTGAATTAGAAGGTGGCAAAGTAAAAGCACCTGATACAACACCTCCCACTTTCCTTTAAAATACTAATAAATGTTCATTAAAGAAAAACAACGGAATGGTAAACATAAAATAAGACCATACATCAAAATTTATAACTTCCTGATTATTAGGAAGAAATTAGACATATTCCAGACTTTACCCTCTGGAGAAAAAATAAGACAGAAGGACTCCAAGATGAGAAAACAAATCAGTGGTGTCATCCCCACTGTCCACTCCTAACTACAGTGTGTAAGAAGATGCGAGGACCAGCAAATAGATAGACATACTCTAACTGCTCAGGATTATCTTCAAAGCCAGACAGAATCCTATCTGTCCTATCCTACTTTAATCAACCATTCTTCCCTACTACCTGTCCTACCCTTCCTTCACCGACTGTTTTCCCCTACATTAAAGGACTACAATTCCCAACAAGCCACAAGAGAAAAGGTAAAAGGATGATTGCCTCCGGGTAAACATTTATCCTTGAGGCCCCTGATATATTTGTAGCCTTCCAATAAAAACCCTTATGTAGTATAGGTAGGCTCTGTTACTTGCAATCTCCAACTAAGTAGTCCAAAATTAATAGTGGTACAAAATACAAAAAGAAATTTAGGCTCACTCCCAAGAGGAAGATAGGGAGGAAGGCAGGGTAATACTCACGTAATAGGGAAGTTGACAATAGTTGGATTCTTCTCCACAAAAAAATTGTTCTTAGTGAATCTCTTAATACAGAAGATTAAATATGGAGGCAGCTTGGTAAGCTGGAAGCGCTTCAGAAAGTTCTCCTTATAAGTCTTATATTCCTAGAAATATAAAATTATCAAATTAGTGCTGGAGTATTGGAGTAAGGGCATGAGTTTTTGTTTTTGTTTTTTAATATAATTTTCCCTTACACTTAGAATTCACAAGACACCTAATCCCAGAAACCACATACAAGGCAGGAATAGCACTTTGGCTAAGGCTAAAATCCTCAACTGTGGGCTGTGTTTCAACCAGCACATGATCATACTATTGAACTCTAACCACAATAATGTGGTATCCGTTCCTACAAAGAAAACGAAACTGTCAAATGAAAAAGAGGATTTGTTAAAAGCTGTAGAATTAAAACCAAGAAAGTCTCACTTAATTCAAAATAAGGAAGAACTTCTGACCATTAGATGTGTGCACCCATGGAACAGGTACTTTTGAAGCAGTGAGAAACCCTCATCATTGAGGGTATTTCAGTAGAGGTATCAACACACAGCTCACATTCCTTCCTCCTCAAAGGTCTCAAGAATTGTGGGTCAAGTGCAATATATCAAGCAACATTTACTGAGGACTCATTCAGCATGTTTGAGGAGATGGAGTGATGGAGGACCCAGGACAATCTCCTAAGCCCAAGAGGTTTAAAAGCTAGTGCATATAAATTTATTTTTCCTTAACACAACACAATTTAGTACAGCAAAAGCTAAGTGACAGGAGTAAAAAACTAATCATAACCAGAGAATAAACGCCAATGAGAACATCTCTCTCTGGAGTAGCTGAGTTCTGGAGGTAACAAGAGATCTCTTTAGGGACTCCCAAGTTTCCCAGGAAAACATTTTAATTTAAAACTAAGATACCAAAAAACTAATTTAGGATATATATACTCCAAAACCACCTGAATGATGACCTTCTAAAATATCAAGTAAGAGTTTCACTTCCAGGATTACAGCATGAGGAGCTCCAAAGAACTGCTCACCAATAAAACTAGTAAAAAGTATTTTAAAAAAAAACCACCACCACCACCACCATTTAAATTCTCTTGAAATGGTCCTAAGAGCATAAAGCAAATGAAGAAACATTTATTAAAGAAAATGTTTTTTAATTTTTTTTCTAAAATGTTAGTAAATCTAATTCAGTAAGAAATATGAGAGTCTATGGTATCTGAACCAAGGCCTGTCTCTTCCTCTCTCTCCTAACTCAGTGAGAGGGAAATTCTCTCCAGACTGGTAAAGCTGACAACACAGGGCTCTCTCCCCTTAGCTCCCAGAGGACTACCTTCCCAAAAGAGGCAGTATGTCAGCATTTCTCATTCCGCCCCCGGCTACCTGTTGCTGAGACTAAGTTTCCAGCGTGTGCCCAAAATACATGAAGCCATGGGAGGTTCAAGATGGCGGCAGCATAGGAGGACACTGAACAAGCTTCCTTGCATCAGTGATTCAAATATACACGTATATTGAGAACAATTACTTTTGGAGACAACTAAGGGCTGAATGAACAGCTTCTGAACAAACTGAAGAGACCTAAGAGGGACAGCTGAGAAACCATGGGAGTCCTTCAGAAACTGTGGGAACTCTCTAGGCTGGAGGAGCTGGTGAGCACCACTGTTTATGATCCCCTATACTGCGATGGGGTGGCTGAGAGCTCTTTGGGTGCTTTGACCAACCTGCAAGATTATGCAGTGTGTTCCCAACTATCCTGCCCAGGGCCTTTTGCCTCCAAACAAAGGGAGCAAGCAGGAATAACAAGGCCTTGTGGACCTGACATCCCTATTGGAAGCTGCTCCAGCCCAGCAGGCTAGTGCCCCAGGCACTATAAGTGCCTGCCCCAAATCTACCCAGCACATAAAGCCTACACAGAGGTCACTTCTTCACAATACCACTTTTGGTTCAACAAACAAGTCTGTGTACAGAAGGCTGGAATGCTGCAGGAACTCTCTAGGGACTGTGGAATTTTTCCAGGGTCGGAGGTCTGGTGAACGCCATTGCCTACATCCACCTCCACCTTGACAGGGTACACAGGAGCTCTATCCTGGTGCTGTAGCCTACCTGCAAGGTCACCACATTGCATTCCTGGACACATCTCCTAAGCCCACTTCGACCCCAAACAAAGGGAGCAAGCAGGATCAACAGGGCATTACTACACACACCTGGCCTTCCTACCCAGAGTCACTCCAGCTCAGTAGACCAGTGCCCTGGACACCTTAGGCATCCACTGGGCTCTTACTGGCCTGCCAAAAACACCCAGCACAAACAGCCTACCCACAGGCCATATCTACATAAGGACACTTTTTCAAGACTGGAAGAGATAGCTATTTTGTCTAATTCATATGAACAAATATAGATAGTCAAACAAAAGAATATCTCCAAATGAAGGAACAAGAAAAATCTTCTGAAAAAGACCCTAAGTAAACAAAAATAATTTACCTCATAAAGAGTTCAAAGAAATGGGCATAAGATGCTCACCAAAGTTGAGAATGAAACAGAGAAACTTAGGAAGAACTTCAACAAAGAGTTAGAAAGTATAATAGAACCAAGTAGACCTGAAGAACAACCGAAATGAAATTAAAAAAAAACACTTTAGAAGGAGTCAACAACAGATTAGGTAACACAGAAGAACAGATGAGCTACCTGGAAAACATGCTAGTGGAAATCAACCAAACAGAACAGCAAAAAATAAGAATAATAATAATTTTTAAAAACACGATAATTTATAAGGGATCTCTAGGATAACACCAAGCACTCAAACATTTGCATTGCAAGGAAGAAATAGGGAAAGGAAACAGACATCCAAGTCCAGGAAGCACAAAAAGTTCCAAATACAATGAATCCAAAGAGACCCACACCAAGACGTACTATATTTAAAATGGCAAAAGTTAAAGATGAAAAGACAATCTTGAAGCAAGGAGAAAACAAAAAATAATAGACAAAAGAAACCCGATAAGGCTATCAGTTGATTTCTCAGCAGCAACTTTACAGGACAGAAGGGAGTATAGGACATCTTTAAGTGTTGAAAGGAAAGGAACCTAGAATAATTTACCCAGCAAGGTTATCATTCAGAATTGAAGGAGAGAGAGTCTCCCAGACAAGCAAAAACTATAGAAATTCATCACCACTAAACCAGTTTTACCAAAAAAAAATGTTAAAAGGTTTCCTTTAAGCAGATAAAGAAAGCCCATTACCGGAAATAAAAAAATATGAGAAAGGAAAAAAACCTCACGCAAAGCCAAATATTTAATAAATACAGTGAATTGGACATTTAAAAAGCTATTGCAAAGGTCAAAAAAAATATATCAAACTCAAACTATAAGTAGTTAAGAGATACACTATACAAAAAGGTCTAAAACATGACATCAATAACAAAGCATGGAGGGGGAAGTAAAAATGTAGTCTTTATAGAATATATTAGAACTCAAATGTCTGTCAGCTTAAAATAGACTGCTACAGATATAGGATGATATATATAAACCTCATGGTAACAACAAACCAAAAACCTCCTAAAGATATACAAAGAATAAAGAGAAAAGAACAAAGGGAAAATTCTAAAGAAAACCAGCAAACCACAAGAAGTCAAGAGAAGAAAGGAACAGAAGGGAACTAAAAAATAACAAAAAAAATTTAACAAAATGGTAATTAGTACATACTTAACATGTAAATGGGTTAAATGCTCCAATAAAAAGACAGGCTGGCTGAATGTATTAAAAAACATGACCCATCTATATAGTGCTTACTAGAGACTCACCCTAAATCAAGACATAGAGATTAAAAGTAAAGTGATGAAAAAAGATAGTCCATGCAAATAGAAACAAAAAGAAAGCTGGGGTAGCAATACTCATATCAGACAAAATAAACTTTAAAAACAAAAAATGTAAAAAAAGACAAAGATATAACATAACTATAAAGGGCCAATCCAAGAGGATATATAAATTGTAAACATCTACATACCCAGCCATAGGAGCACCTAAATATTTAAAGCAATTATTAACGGATGTAAAGGAAGAAATGTACAGTAATACAATAATACTAAGGAAGTTTAATACCCTACTCACACCAATGGATAAATCATCCAGACAGAAAATTAATATGGAAATAATGGCCTTAAATGTCACATTAGACCAGATCGACTTAATAGACATTTATAGAACATTCATCCAAAAACTACAGAATACACGTTTTTTCCCCAAGTGCACATGGAACATTTTCCAGGACAGATCACATATTAGGCCACAAAACAAGCGTCAGTAAATTCAAGAAGATTGAAATCATATCAAGCATCCTTTCCGACCACAAGGGTATGAAGCTAGAAATCAACTACAGAAAGACAAATGGAAAAAATTTAAATACGTGGAGACTAAACAACATGCTACTAAACCACCAATGGCTCATAGAACTCAAACAGGAAATCAAAAACTATTTTGAAACAAATGAAAACGCAACTTTTCAAAATGTATGAGATATAGCAAAAACAGTTCTCAGAAGGAAACTCATAGCTATACAGGTGTACTTCAAGAAAAATCACAATCTAACCCTACATCTGAAGGAACTAGAAAAAGGACAAACAAACCCAAAGTAAACAGAAGGAAGGAAATAAGTTCAAGGCAGAAATAAACAAAACAGAACTTTAAAAAGCAGAAAAGATCAATGATACTAAGAGCTAGTTCTTTGAAAAGCAAACAAAAATTACAAACCTTTAGCCAAACTCAAGGAAAAAAAGAGAACCCAAATAAATAAAATCATAAATGAAAGAAAAGTTACAACCAACATCACGGAAATACAAAGAATCATTAAAGAATACTACAACTATTATTAAAGAATACTACAACTATTATACACCAACAAATTCAAGAATCTAGAAGAAACTAATTGAAGCAGTAATCAAAAAATTCCCAACAAATAACAGTCCAGGACCAGACTGCTTCACAGATGAATTCTACCAAACTTTCAAAGAATGCCTATCCTTACACTATTTCAAAAAAATTAGAGAAAGGAACACTTCCAAAAATCATTCTATAAAGCCAGCATTATCCTCATACCAAAACCAGACAAAAATATTACAAAAAAAGAAAATTCCAGGCCAATTTCCCTGATGAACGTAGACACAAAAATTCTCAACATAATATTAGCAAACTGAATTCAACAATACAGTAAAAAGATTACACACCATGACCAAGTGAGATTCATCCCAGAGGGGCAAAGACAGCCCAACATCCACAAATCAATCAACGATCTACATCACATTCACAAAATAAAAGATTAAAAAATCATATGGTCATCTCAACAGGTGCATAAAAGGCACAAAATTCAACATCTTTTTATGGTTAAAAACTCTCAACAAAGTGGGTATAGAAGGAATATCTCAATGTCATAAAGTATATGACAAACCCACCGCTAATATACTCAGTTAGTGAAAAGTTGAAAGCTTTTCCTTTAAGATCAGGAAAAAGATAAGATGACCATTATCACTTCTATTCAACATAATATTGGAAGTGCTAGCCTCAGCAACCAGACAACAAAAAGAAATAAAAAGCATCCAAATCAGAAAGAAAGAAGTAAAAGTGTCATTACTTGCAGGTGATATGATACTATATAAAACCCTAGAGACTCCATCAAAAAACTATCAGAAAACTATTAGAACTAATATATAAATTCAGTAAAGTTGCAGGATATAGAATCAACATACAAAAATCTGTTGAGTTTCTATACACCAACAGCGATCAGAAGGAGAAATTAAGAAAATAATCTCATTTACAACAAAAAGCATAAACTAGAAAAAAACTTAACCAAAGAAGTGAAAGACTTATACTCTGAAAACTATAATACACTGAAGAAAGAAAATGAAGAAGATACAAATAAATGCAAAGATATACCTTGGCTCATGTATTGGAAGGGTAAATCCTGTTAAAATGTCCTTATTACCTAAAAACAGTATATACAAATTCAATGCAATTCCCTATTAAAATGCCAAAAGCATTCATCTCAGAATTAGAACTAATCCTAAAATTTATATAGAACTACAAGACCACGAAGAATGGAAGGAGTTTTTAAAAAGAACAAAGTAAGAGGTATCACACTCCCTGATAAACTATACTATCCTGATAAACTATACTATAAAGCTACAATGATCAAAAAAGGATGGTCCTGGCATAAAAAGTTATATAAATCAATGGAATAGAGCTCCCAGAAATAAATCTTCGCTTCTATGGTCAATTAATCTCTGACAAACGAGGCAAAGATATATAATGGGGTAAAGACAGTCTCTTCAGTAAGTACTGATGGCAAAAAAATGAAATTAGGCAACTTTTTTACACCATACACACAAACCAAAAACAACTCAAAATGGCTTAAACACTTAAATGTTAAGACCTGGAACCACAGGTGAATGTGTGTGTCTCTTTCTCACCCCCCTCTTATGTCACATTCGTGACTCCAGCAGCATGTGCCATGTGAGTCCTGCCTGTGTGTCACCATGTTTGCACCTGCATGACTCCACAACTTCGTGCCCATGATTCCCCGCATGAGTCCGTCTCCCACATTTGTATGTGGGTGACTCCATCAGTTTGTGCCTTTGCTGGTGTGTAAACTGTGAATATAACTCAGTATATACCCACTGGACCCACTGAGGCACAGTGGCCAGAGCAGGGCCACAGCCTGAGGGACATGGACAGGACCTTATGCTCCCGAGACCACGAGATCCAGAACCAAGACATGAAATCTTGGTAAGTAGCTCAGGAGCTGGGATGGCAGGACTCCTGGCCATCGCTGCCGCCCAGAGCTCAGAGCTGAGTGAAGCTTGGACACCTGAGGATCAGTTCAAGGACCAGCAGTTATGGCTGGAGGCCCGCGGGAAAGAGCTGCCAAAGACAGTGCCAGGGAGTGTAGTGACCTCGGCGGTGTCCTGGGAACCAGACCAAGCCCTGCAGTGACCCAGATGGCCCGCAGGCCCCGGAGGCGCGGAGCCCCAGGAAAGAGCCCGGAGCGGAAGGACACAGAGGTCGGGGTTAGCAAGAAGCCATGGAAGTGCGAGGACTGCGACCACTTGGTGCTCATGCTGCACCACCAGGTGACATACACCGGGAAGAAACCATTTCGCCTGCCCAAAATGCAGCCGAGCCTTCGGCCAGCGCATGCGCATAGTCAAACAGCCGCACACCTACGCCAAGTGCGTAAGGCCTTCAGCCAGGGCTCGGAGCTCACACTGCTCTAGCGCACACACACCTGGGTGTGCCCGTACGCGTGCCCCGAGTACAACAAGGCCTTCCACAACCACACTTGATCCAGCACCACATCGTGCACACCAGCGAACAGCCCTACAAGTGCGGCTGCAGCAGCATGGCCTTCAGCTTCTCCTCCACCCTCATTTGGCACCAGAGGGTTGACAAGACGCCCCACGAGCGAGTGTGGCCCGTGCGGGGGCACCCCTGCCCAGCTGACACATCTGACCTGATACCTGAGGTCGTACTGGAAGGAGAAGCCCTTTAAGCCCCCTGCTGCCCTGAAAGGGAACCAGGGCTCAGAGAAGCTCCAAGGTCACACAGGGAGGAAGTCATAGGGCCAGGACTGCACCCCACATCTGCTGGACTACCCACCACCACCTCCTTGATCCAAAATTATAAATGTGACCCACCAAAGCAGACTCAAAAAAATATCTGAGAGGCTATGGCTGGCCTTGTAATAATTGATTTCATGACTGAGCAGGCATTTGTTCGATAAATTAAATTGGATTAAAAAAAAAAAAAAAAAAGACCTAGAACCACAAAACAACTAGAAGAAAACACAGGCAATAAACTCTCTGATATCACTCCTAGCAACACCTATTTGGATATGTCTCCTCAGGCAAGGGAAACAAAAGAAAAAAATAAATAAATGGGAGTACATCAAATTAAAAAGTTTTTACAAAGTGAAGGAAACCACCAACAAAACAAAAAGACAACCTACTGAATGAGAGAAGATATTTGCCAATGATATATTTGATAAGGGGTGAATATCCAAAATATATAAGGAACTCATACAACTTAACACCAAAAAGATAAATAATCCAATTAAAAAATGGGCAGAGGACCTGAACAGACATTTCCCCAAAGTGGACATACAGATAGCCAAAAGACATATGAAAAGATGCTCAACATCACTAATCATCAGAGAAATGAAAATTAAAACCGCAATGAGAAATCACCTCATCCCTGTCAGAATGGCTATTATCAATAAACCAAAAAATAACAAGTGCTGGTAGTAAAAAGGGAACCCTTGTACACTGTTGGTGGAATTGTAAATTAGTGCAACCACTATGGAAAACAGAATGGAGATTCCTCAAAAAATTAAAAATTGAGCTGCCATATGAGCCAGAAATTCTACTTCTTGGTATTAATTTGAGGAAAAGAAAAACATTAATTCAAAAAAATATATGCAGCTCTATGTTCACTGCAGCATTACTAGTAATAGCTGAAATATGGAAGTAAATTACATGTCCATCAATAGATGATGTGGTGTGCACACATACACACACACAGGAATATTATTCAGCAAAAAAAAAAATGAAATCTTGCCATTTGCGACAACATGGATGGACCTACAGGATATTATGCTAAGTGATATGTGTGGCATCTAAAAACAAAACAAAGCAAAAATGAATAAACAAAACAAAATGGAAACAAATATAGAAAACATGCTGACGGTTGCCGAAGGGGAAGTGATGTAGGAATGAGACTGAAAAAAAAAATACATGAAACAAAAACTGACAAAAACAAGAGGAAAACAGAAAATTCAATAATAGTGGCTGGAGACTTTAATATCCCACTTTTAACAGTGGACAGAACAACTAGGCAGAAGATCAACAAAGAAAGAAAATTACAATATTATTACAAAATTATAATCAACAAGATCCAACAGCAACACTCTACCAGCAACAGCAAAATGTCCATTCTTCCCAAGTACATGTGGAACGCTCTCCAGGACAGACCATATGCTAGCCCATAAAACAAACCTCAACAAATTTAGAAGAGAAATAATAAAGTACATTCTCTATGAAACTAGAAACCAACAACAGAAAGAAAATTGGGAAACTCACAAATATGAGGAAATTAAACGACACACTCCTGAATAACCAATGAATCAAAGAAGAAATTAAGAAAAATTACAAAATAATTTGAGATTAATTAAACAAAGCATACATCTAAAAACTTATGGGATGCAGTTAAAGCAGTAATTAAGAGGGAAATTTAAAGCTGTAAATGCCTATACTGAAAAAGAAGATCTCAAATCAATAACATTCTACCTAAAATAGAAAAAAGTGCAAACTAAACCTAAGGCAAGCAGAAAAAAGAAACAAAAAATATTAGAGCAGGAATTAATGAAATAGAGAATAGAAAAGCGATATTTAAGAAATCAATGAAACCAAAAGCTGGTCCTTTAAAGAGACAAGCTTTTAACTAGACTGACCAAAGAAAAAAAGAAAATATTCAACAAGTAAATGAAAAGATGCTTAATATCATTAGTCATCAGGGAAGTACAAATGAAAACCATAATGAGATATCACTTCACACCTACTAGGAAATCTATAATCCACAAAACAAATAAGAACAGGTAATGGTGAAGATGTAGAGAAACTGGAACACACACACTGCTGGTGGAAATAAAAAATAGTGCAGGCACTTTGGAAAACAGTCTGGCAGCTCCTCAAATGACTAAATATAAGAGTTACCATATGATTCAGCAATTCCACTCCTTAATGTCCACACAAGAGAAGTGAAAACACAGCTACACAAAACTCGCAGACTAATGTTTACAGCAGCATTATTCGTAATAGCCAAAAGGTGGAAACAATCCCAAAATGCTAATCAACTGATGAACAGATAAAATATGATGTATTCAAACAATGAGATATTATTATGCTGCAAAAGGAATGATATATGCTACAACACAGATGAACCTTCAAAAACATAACACTAAGTGAAAGAAGTCAGTCACAAGAAGACTATATAGTATGAGATTCCATTTATATGAAATGTCTGGAACAGGCAAATCTATAGAGGCAGAAAGCAGATTAGCAGTTCCCTAGGGCTGGGAGAGCTAAGGGAATTGGGATGATAACTAAAGGATAAAAAATGTTGATGATGAAAATGTTCTAAAACTGACTGCGGTGATGGTTGTACTTATCTATGAATACAGTAAAAAACCACTGAATTGTAAACTTTAAATTGGTTAATTGTATGATATGTGAATCATCTCTCACTAAACCTGTTACTTTTTAAAAATCAAGTACCCCTGCCACATGACAAGTAAGCCGAGAGCATTAAGCTGAGAAATGTAAAAGCTTTCTTTCTATCTCTAGAACACATACCACAGCCATACCTTCTTACAGGTAAATTTCTTATCATCTAAAGGTATAAGCACTGTTGGGAAAAAAATGTCTCTGTATTTTTATGAAGTAACTCATCTCTGTGTGGCTGAAATAAAATACTGTATTAAATGAAAAAAAAAAAGTCAAGTAAATGCCAAGAGACTTCACTGCCCACATTTGTATCCATGCACAAATTGACATTAGGAAGCACAATTTTTAATTATCTCAGACTAGTGAAGGATGGACACATTTTAACACCTAAATGATGTCACAGCTTAACTTACAACGGTTTCTCAGGAGTTCATGAAAAAACATGGGATGGTGGCAAGAATTTCACCATAGACATCAGTATCACATTCACAAAGCAAGAAGCAATTTGGTTTTAGCTAAACATCACATTATAACAACAGTATTAATCACTTTTATTGATTTCAAAGTTTTGTTTGTATATAATTTTATACTTGCTTAAAAGTTGTAGGTATAGGAGTTTATATAGCGTTTACATTTATACTAATTTAAGTAATACTATAGTAAGAATAAATTTAAATCAACAGTAAGAGTCCATGGGAATCTTAATATCATTAAGTTCGAACAAAGAGTGGTGATAGGGATCAAATGGCATAGTTGAAAAGTCAGATGAGTTTAGATCCCCAGGTCTGTCACTTCAAACAAGTAAAATAAAGAAACTGAGCTACATGAGCCCCAAGGTCTCTCTTTCATCTCGCAAAAATAAAAGGAGTCTACGAAACAGGTCTTTTATTCTAGGTATCATTGTTACCTATCTCTGTGCTTGTGTGTGTGCACACACATGTGTGTGCAACATAGGCAGCTGCAATTGTCCTTGTTTTTGCTTATTACGCTTGCTAACAGTTCCTGACAACTAACTTAGATGTTAGATGGAAAGAGTAATGGGGGTTAGGAAAGGTGTGTTTTAGAGACTTCTTTGGGTGGCTGCCTAGCTCATAATTCTCCCTTCAAAGTAAGCTCCCTATTCACAGGGTCCTTGAGCAGATCTTTCAACTCCCTCCTGGGAACCTGGAGCAGAGTAGCAGAAGCTGCAGAGTGGAGCAGCTGAGATGAGGTTAATGGCAGCCTTTATAAGGGACAGTCGACAGACTACCACTTCTTGGAACCCCTTTCTCTAGTTCCCACCCTTCCCAAATCCTGCTCAGTTCAAGTCTTCTAAGATCCTAAGAGGTGCTTTCCAATAAAGTTCCTCTTTTACTTTAGTCTTTTGTTGGTATTTAATATCTGAAAACAAGAGCCTTGGTTAATAAAAAGAGCAGAAAAGGTATGGAATGAAGCGTCAAGGTTAAAAAAAAAGATTCTTCCAGTAAAGAATCAAAAAAGGATAATCTGTCTAAGATGCAGAAGGGACTTAAACCAAGAAACAGTTAACTCGGCAGATAAAAGGAAACATTTAACTTGATACAGTAAGAATAAATTATTTCACTTTATTTAAACATTAGTTGGTTTTTTCCACTTTAATGTTGATGTTATATTTTTTAAAAGAGGGGAATTTTTCCAACTTTTGTGAGTTTCCACTATGCTAAATATCCCTTTTTCCTCCATCTAACCAGAGGCAGAAGGTTTAAAGGATTATGTAAGAGGTGTAAGAGAGGCCACTGTAATTCAAGCTAAGAGTTGAGGGCGATCAGCTAGAAAAAGCATGGAGTCTGGGAGGCTCACTAAAGGCAATACACTTTATAATAAATTCATTACACACATGTGGCAATTTCCAAGTATAAAAAGAAAATGAAAAAGTCAAGGGAGAGAAATATTAGCAGAGCAGGTATACAAATGAGCTACCTTTTCAGTGATGCCATTGAACTTGGCCAGGATATTGAAGAGCGGCACTTGGGGAATGATGAGCTGCTCCTTCTCATCCTTGTAGAGCGGGGCGGTAGGAAGGTCCAGTGTCAGGTACATAAAGGTGGATTCCACCATTGTCTCCTGGTACTCATCATTATGGAGCAGCTGCTCTTTTTCTTCTGCTGGCTAAAAATGAGTGAAAAGAAAAAGGAGGGTGGGAGAAAGGAGTGTGAGCAGCAAGAAACCACCACAGATAGAAACAATGTTTTTATTTACATCTGCTTCCTTTCATATTGAAGTGGAGTCAACAGATTGGGCAGTAGTGCCACCTGATTAGATTAGTGCCGAGGACAGATGAGCTTCCATCTTCAGAGAGATTTTACTTAAATACCAGGCTATTTTAAAAGCTTTTAGGGGTCTTCTGGTTAAAATGGCAGAGTAGATAAACGCTGTGCTGACCTCTTCTCACAACCACATCAAAATTACAACTAAACTACATACAGAACAGCCATCATTGGGAGTTGCCTGAAGTCTATCTGAACAGAAGTCCCACAACTGGGGACATATAAAAGAAGCTCCCTTGAGAACAACATGGATGGACCTAGAAGGAGTAAGTCAGACAGAGAAAGACAAATGCCATATGATTTCATTTACATGTGGAATCTAAAGAACAAAATAAACAAAACAGGAACAAACTCATACAGAGAACATTTTGATGGTTGACAGATGGGAGGGGGATTGGGGAAGGTGGGTAAAAAGCGGGAAGGGATTAAGAAGTACAAATTGGTAGCTACAAAATAGTCATGGGGATGTAAAGTACAGAATAGGGAGTAAATAATATTGTAATGACTATGTATGGTGTCGGCTGGGTACTAGATTTATTGGGGTAATCACTTCGTACTATATAAATGTCTAATCACTACGTGGTACACCTGAAACTATGCCAACTGTAATTGAAAAAATTTTTAAACTGTTTAATAAATAAATAAAAGCTTTTAGATGATCTAGAAAGCCTGAGCTTCTGAAAAAACACACAAGCACCACCTAGTGGCCAGGCCACTTAAACCAGCAAATCCTATCCAACTACTAATTCCCAAACTTAAGCACACACTGATGTACTAGGAACCTGAGGGAACTACCACTTGGCAGTTTTTTTGTAGACCCTATTCCTGGGGCAAGAGGACTTTCTAAGCATCTCTTTGTCAACCCTACATCCCCCTAGAAATATAAATCAGTCTGAGACTCAGATTCAACCCACTTACCAGATCAGGATGAGGAAGCTTTTTAGTGAAGATCCTCATGGACCCCTGGAAAACATCAGTCACAATAGCTGTACAAATAGAAATCAGAATGTTCTGTCAGGCTGGAAAGCACTTCCACAATATAGTCCTAACTTCTGGAATAAACCAGCAGCTTCCAGCATAAGACCCAAAACTGTCACTAAACACAGAAGTACCTTTTAATATATACCACCATGGTACCTTTATAACTATCTGTATAAATAATTTTATGCTCATCTTCTCCAGAAAAGGCCCTTTGACCCTCTAGCATAAGGCTTGGCCCTTAAAATTTAAGTGCATTTGAAATGAATGATTTACAGAGCCTGAAGATTTATGAATCACAGAAAATTCACAAGCACAAGATAGAGCTGACCCTTGAACAATATGGGTTTGAACTGCGTGGGTCCATTATATGCAGATGTTTTTAAATAAACACGTAAATGTATTTTATGATTGTCTTAATAACATTTTCTTTCCTCTAGCTTCTTTTATTTTAAGAATACAGAAAATAATACATATAACATACAAACTATGTGTTAATCAACTGTATATATTATTGGTAAGGCTTCCAGTTAACAGCAGGCAATTAGTACTTGGGGAAGTCAAAAATTACACACAGATTTTCAACTGCACAGGAGGTCAGTATCCCAACCCCCATGTTGGTTCAAGGGTCAACTACACATCAAAGGACCCTCCCATGACCACATGCTGCCTGCAAAGGGAGACAATGTTTATCATGCATTGGACATAAAAGGAAAATGGCAAGAAAGAAGCAGAATAGAACCAAAGAACTAAGACAAAAATTACAACAGGGTTCTAGAACCCTCACAGGACACAAGTCAGAGAACTCAGAGGGTGTGTACAGGCTGAAGACACATGGTAGAAGAGCAGGACCACCTAGTAGAAAGGGCACCAGGCCATACTCTCACATCAAGAAAACATCAAGAGCATCACAACACAGAAAGAAGACAGGAAGAAAACTGCATTAGGTCTCCAAAATTATTCACCTAGCTCAGCAGTCTCTGAACTAACTGGCATTCATGAAAAATGTCTAACTACTGCTAAGCCAACATGGATGCTAAGGGACATAGGGACTTAAAGTATGAGAATCTGTGTGGTAGCCAGCCTCATTTCTCCAAGTACAGGCTCGGGGCAAGAAACTAGCTTTTTAGTATGTATTACCAGTCAACTTGTAAGTCAGGCAAGCCATCTACTGAGTCCTCTTCATATTAACTCTTGCACAGCCAGAGGACTAGAAGTCTATAACATGCTGCCCAGTCCTGGTGTTTGAAACTGGGTCAGGGTTTCTAGAGCACAGTTATATCTATTTCCATTTATTAAAAATGCCACTGGCTATAACCATAGACTGATAAAGAAAAATGAAGAGCAGCCTATTCAGGAACAAAATTTAGCCCATGTATCCACAGGTATCATCATAACACAAAAAGATAAACTGTAAATTAGAAAAAGATGGGAAGTACAAACTGTTCTTAAAAGAAAGCAAACAAAAAAGAGCTCCCTTTCACAAAATGACATGACTTACTCTTCTTTTTCTTCTTTGTGCCCCCTAGAGCTGAGTGCAGAGCATTCAGAAACCAAGACAGAAAGTCGACTCCATCCCCTGGAAAAGAAGGGAGGGACGTGTTGAAGTTGAGAGGCAGTATGATAACCGAAACCACACACTGGTTGGCTTGACTCCATGTTCATGATTGCCTCCTTCCTCTGGGGCCACGCCATCCCATCCCCTAGACATCTCCCCTATCCAGCCATTAAATGCTGGCGCTCCTCAAGGTCAAGCTCTCTACTCTCTCCTGAGGTTCTCTGATCCAACCAGGACCTTCAGTCATCATCTCTCCAAACCTGTATCTCATCAACCAATAAAAGCCATTATTAAACTTCCCCTCTAAGTCACTCAGCCGGGGTGTTTTTAAACATAACTCTGAAGTCATATCTCTGCTTAAAAGCCTTCATTGACTCCCCATTGTTGTCCTCTCTACCTGGAATGCCCCCAACCTGCTTCCCCCTCTACCTAAAACTCCCTGCTCCATGCTCTCTCCCACACAGCATACTTTGCTTCCTTTATCACAGCACTTAACACCCTATAATCACCTTTTTACATAATTATCTTCTCCACTAGTATGGGGGCTCCTGGAAGAGAAAATTTGTGTTTCTTATCCCTGTAGCTCTAAAGCCTGCAACAACCATGAATAAATGGCAAATAAACTGACAGTGATGCTAGAGGATAAGAGATCCAGGTACGAAGAACTACAAAGTGTCCACTTCACTCGTGGTAATAACTAACTGGGTTTGGAAAGATAAAAACGTCAAAATAGTTCATCAGAATAGTCTGCTACATGACAAAATACGTAGCAAAGGCGGCAAGTGCTTAATAAGGGCTGATGTCTTTCCTAGCTTCCTGGTTTTCACCTGAATCATACAGATTACTTTAGCAAGTAAGACAGACTTTCTAGCCACCTGAAATCTCTTGGGAATCTGAGCAGCACAGGCTGATGAAAAAAGAATGAGGAACCTAACCCCACTACCCATTGGACGGACAAGGACGCTCTGGTTACTCTAAGGTTCAACGTAAAGTGGAAGTAAATTTGTTCATTGAACTAGTTTTATTTCACTAAAGTCAAAAAACATGAATGACTTGCTCCTTACCTTGCTTGGTGATCTGAAAAGTCTTCTTGCTGCAAAGGACAACAGCCTGAAGCATTTCATGAGGAGAGACATGCGCCTTGAAATTTCGAGGGTTCCAGAGCTTTCTCATCAGCTCTCCAAAACGCTGGACCAACAAGAACATGATATCCCCTGGAGGACGCTTGATGTTCTTATAATTATCTTCTTCCAGAAAGTAGTTCCGAAGAGGAGGAACGTTAGACAGAGCCTGGAAGGCAAACACTCCGATTAATCCAAAGCCCCTCTGTAGGACCTCTGGGAGCCAAGCTCTTCCAACTAAAGTTCTTCTAATAGAACTGTGCCTGTGATGGATGGCCTTAAAGAGTCAGAAGTAAACACTCATATTTAGAGTTCACGTTACAACAACATCCCTCCTATAGAGTCTCATACAAAGTCCAGTTCTGCAGACACTTTGTTGACATGGATATGACAAAGGAGTTTTGAAAAAAGGTATTCAAATCCCTGTTGACCGACCAGCTTATTTAATAATTTTCTTTGTTTACTCTAATTAAGCCTGTGACTATGATTGGATTCATAAAGAACTGAAGGCTATAAACTCAAATGCTCTTCATCATCCATTTGGCGTAGGCAGAAGATAACTATCTGGACAGCACAGTGTGCCCATCTCTCAACTACACATTAAAATATGAAAATCACCTTCATAAAATTTGGTGTTTCCCCAAATGTGGTATTGAGAGAGTAGTAATAAAACCACACAACTGTATATAAAAACGAATGTACTCTTTTATGACGGAAAATGATCAAAAGGTTTCGAAAATAAGTTTTAGCTCATTAAGCAAAAAGATACAGACCAGCTATGTTAGTTCAGGAAGGACTACACGCTCATTAGTATGGGCTACAAAACTGGGGGGGAGGAGAGAGGACCATAGAACAGATTCTAAATAAATGTATTCTTCCCCCAAGTCCTTCCTGACAGGTTCATGAGTCCTTGCCCGTGCTGGGCTTACTAGGAGCAAAACTTTCTTTGGTAAAGTAATCTATTTAAGGGTTTCTGCTAAATACAATAAATCCAGGTGTCTCTAGGGAAAATAACTCAGGATGCAGAGAGCACCATAACCTTAGAAGTGATGAGGAAAGCCCCTACAAGCTTAGCTCAGCCAAAGAAACAAGGACTTGCCGCTTAGAGAGTAATTACTAAAAAAAAGAGTTGCTCTCAAAAGAAGTTGAGTATGGATAAAGTTTATCCTAATTCTCAGCCACCCATGTTCTGGCTTCAGCAACAATACAAGTTAACAATAGGTATCTTCAAAGAGAAATTATCCAGTCTCCAGGTAAAGTACTTGGTCTATTCAATCCTATTTTAGTGGAAACACCATCACAGAGGGTTTGTTCATCTACTTTTAAAAAGAGAACTTCCTATGGAAACTAAAACCCACTCACAAAGCCAAGACTAACCAACCTGACCATGTTCAAATCTTATCTGTCCATCTGTAACAGTCTTCGCAAAGCCATGAGAGACTGTAAGAGGGACAGTCTCCAGTCTCTCTCCACCTAAAAACTTGACCTTTCCAGGTACTAGACAGAACACCAATGTCAGACACCAAAACTACCAGATTTACTTTTATAATGTTATACAGAGTTCTTCGTGCAAAAACATCATCAACAAAGTTTAAAAGCTAATAAGAACTAGGAGGAAATATCTGCAACATACACAATACAAAAACGCTAACATATTTCTTAATGCTCAGTAAGATGAACCAATAAAAAAGTGAACACATAAAGCTCAACAACTCATGAAAAAAATATAACTAATCAACCTCAGAAGTAAATTTAAAAAGGTAGCTTAAAATAGAGATACCTATAAAAATGGGAAAAAAATTTTCAGTGGTAACAGTGATAGTGAAAAATAAAGAACACTCTTTTGTTTTGCTGGTGGGTTTATATATTGCTATAGAACTCCCTACAGCCTAGAAGCTAGGTCCTGGATGGATTAATACAAGTGAAGGCTAAATAAATTATAACTCATCAACAAAATGGATTAACGTGTAATCATTAAGGATGCTGCACAAGAATATTTATTGATTTCACATTATAACATATAAAAATATACATATACTATGTACTTTACAGATTAAAAATATGTAAGTATGCGTATTTTTAAAATCCAGGAAAGAAATATTACAAAATGTAACTGTCACAAAGTGCAAGTCTGTAAATAGAAGGATACTCACTATAACACTGGTAATAGAAAAAAAATATGAGACAAGTCAAATTTTATCAATTAGGGAACAGTAAAACAAATCATGACAGTGCCACATGACAATATTATTCATGTGTGTAAATGTATTTAGAAAAAGTTTTGGAAGTCTGTATACTGTTAACTGCCCCAGGAGAGAGGTTAAGAAAAGAAAGAAATCAAGCTTTCAATTTATACTTTCCACATCTTCTTTCTCCCCTACAATAAGTGTTGATGTTAATAACTTTTTAATCAATTCTTTTTTGGTGAAGCAAGATTACTGTTGGTAAGTAATTTTCATATACTTACCAACATTTTCTAATTGATCTAAAATGTGCACATTACTCATATAATTTTTTAAATAACAAAACTTAACTACAAATAGGACAACTTTGGATTTCTGCCTTTCCCACTTTGGGGCTTAAGCACAGGGGCAGGACCAAGACATCTGAATGTTTGCACCATAAAAATATGCATCACCTAGCATGTGTGTTTCCTACTGGGTGTAGCCAGGCCACACACACAGACCCTATCCCTCATTCCCTGGCAGCTCCAGAGGCTATAAAAGGTGTCACCATTCAGAAGTAACACCTTGAGCAAAGATATGAATGTTATGCGTGGTGCAGAAGAAATACCCAAGCAGAGTCCTCCGTAAGACTAGGGGTCTGGAGACCATTTGACTGCACTCTACCAGAAGGCAGTCATTGCTCAGCTCAACCCTACAGTGTTCCGGGTTACCCCTCTCCCTCACTGTTCCCATCTTGATCCTACCTGAAGGACAGCATTGGCATAGTCGTTGGCCTTTATGTTATTCAGGCCCACAATACCTGGCAGGTAAGTGGTGCCATCATATGCCCGGGATAATTTGGCTTGCTTGTCCAAGTTTGCAATTTGCTGCTTTGTGAAAGTGGGCTTCAACACATACTGCAAAGCAAAAGAAAATTCTAAGTTGTTTTAGGGCAATCTACAGAGTGTACAAGATGTATTTGGAACAGCAATTTCTGCCAAAAACAAAAAACACTTTGGTCATTAATGTCTCACCACACCCCCAAAGAGCTCCCAACAATAGGTATAAAGACTGAATAACATGGAATAGGCCCTTTCCACATTACTAATATACAAGGAGGTCTCTGTGTTTAATCCAAAATTACTGAATCCCAGGTTTTCCCTCAAACCTCAGGTACAGCCAATCCCATGAAAAACGACTGCCAGAAATTGCAAGACATTTAAGTCTCTGCAGGCAGCAAGGGTCCGAGTCTCATATGGGACCTCGCGCCAGGCCAGTACATGAAGCCAGAGCAGGAGCGCCTCCACCCCTGTGTGCAGGACTGAGACCTCATGACTCCCTGTGGTTGGAGGGACAGGATTAAAACCTTCCCAGTCCTAAAGCTACATGGGTCATGTCAAAGGTGGGACAGAGGTCACCACTAACTCCCTTTGAAACCTTGAACTTATTCATTTCTCCTTTTGTAAATACTGTCCACAAACACTTTAACTTCGACTATTAAGGTGTCAATAAAAGTTATAAAAACAGAGCATTCAGCACAATAAATATGCAGCTGCTTGCTGAAGAGGAAAGTAATAATCAAAAGTTCTGTCATTAATCAAAGCCCAGAGAGCAAGGACTTCCCAGACTCTCTGCTGAAGTACAATGACTCCTGGCACAGGTCACAAACCAGAGATGAGACGTGTTAGTCATTCTGGCCACATCATGTCAAAAGTAGCTAGGGGCTGACATGCAGCTTGATATCCACTGTCTTAAGCCAGGTCCAATTCACATCCCTACTCCAAGTGTGGATGGATAATTTATTTCATAAAAACGCTTTCACCCCAATTAATAAGTAGCCATATTTTCTCAACCCTCAACATTAAAAGCATAAATGATGGCTACATTGCAAACCATAGGCTATAATATGACTCCTGACCTTCTTTCTTGGTTTCCCTGGTTCCTCTCAAAGACGAAGGGATTAAGATTCTTCTCTAGGTGGGGCATATCCCAAGATCCCTGGGATGGCTATAGAGAGAAATGGTTTGACACCAGCGCCCTGGGACACAAACCGTGATATCCTCCAGGGAGGAATCGATGATCTCATAGTTGTCTGGAAGGCAGTAAAACTTGAGAGTGTGGAGGTTGAGGAAGACGTGGTGGCTAAACTGGACACTGTGAATGTAGGCATGAGACTTCAAACCCCGGCCTGTAGGGAAGGACAGAGGGCTGTAGAGAAGGGCAGATTCCAGAAAGGCACAGATCAAGATTGATTTTCCTTTCATTATTTTGTACTGGAATGTGTTAATATTAGCAAAAACAAAGTACTATGCCATCCATGAAACGAATCTCTCATATGAACTTTCTCTCATCACAAGAGTTAGCAAAAAAGAATAGCACAGTACTTACTTTATTTCCTAGATGGCATAAGACATCGGTTGGGGAAATTAATTTCATATGCATAAATATGAAATACATGTATATACATGTAAACATACAAATGAGCTAATTTCATATATTATCAGAAATTAATATCTATGTATTATATATAATACATTCACATATTATAGATATGCACATGCACATACATACATATCCTGTGATAGGCCCTCATCACTCAGTCCTGATTTTCCAACTGCTTGCATTCAGGACAATCCTGCGCCTAACATTCCTTTAACCAATTCAAACCCTATACGTCCTGTCAGTTCAAGTCCCACCTCCACCTCCCCCTCCATAAACTCAACAAAACAGTCCAGCTAACAATGATCTTTGCGTATTTCAACTCCTATCGTCCTTATTTATAAGCAGTGCCAAACAGTCTAGCAGCAATCTGCACAGTCTTATAGAGTTTGTTGACTGTTTTATGTGTTAACCTTGACTATTCATAAGATCTTTGTAAGAGCAAGGAATGTAGTTTACATTTCTTTTGAATCTTCCACTATACTGTATACATTTCATTTGTTTGGTCTGAATGAATGAATAAATTTCCAGAAAAGACTGAAAAAGTCCTTAGAGCAAAAGGATTCTCAGAAAAAGATGTAAGTATACAAAACACAAGATTTGAAAACCCAAAATCTTTGAGATTTCCTACACAGTCTTTCACAGGACAAATTCTTTCTCCCTTTCATATGTATTCAGGTTCTGACCAATTAGAGAACCTACTGATTTGCTAAGAGTATTACAATTTGCTGGGAACAGAAATAGGGATTAGACATGACTCCTGAGAGCAGCTTAGTTTCTTAAAAAATATATATGTGTATCTCCAGAGCAGACCGGTGGCTAGCACTGAAAACTTAGCAAGTGTATAATACAAACATTTATTTACCCTGAAAGTACTTGCCGCACACCAGACAGGCATATGCATTGATATGGGAAAGGGAGATGGAACACAGTTTCTCAAAGTCAAAGTCCAGCACACTCCTAAGAGAACCAAAATAAAACAAAAGCAATTAACAAGGATGGAATTCTAGGAAAGCACAAAAGTGAACCAGTGTTGGCTCCATGTTCCACAATGTCACATAGCATCCTGTAGAGAATGGTACAATAACCACATATAAACCATGGGTAACATCAACTATTCTTCACCTAGACAATTAATATGGCGCCTTCACTGCCAAGTCTAAAAGCAATGTCAAGGTATCCCCACCAGACACACAATGCCACTGATTCTCTTTCTTTTTAGTATTTACACCCAGCTAAAGATATTCCATTGCAATCACTTTCTCTAGAGGGAAAGCCACAAGAGGAGCAAAGTAACAGGACCCCAAAAGCATTCCAAATTAAAAGACTAGGGGTTGAAGGACATAAAAAGGTGAATAAATCCTTTTATAAAAGAAAAACTTATTTTTGTCTATAAAAACCAATGTGAAGCCTGAAGAATTTTAGGGAAATACCCACAAATAGATCTGTTCGAAAACAAAGTAATGGTATATGAGTCCTGGGAAGGTAAGAGAAAAAAACTTTATCTCCACTGAATCCACAGGTGACAAAAAAAATTTTTCTCAAATATTAACTCTAATTAATTGGTAACTGTGCTGGTAAAGCTTCACATTAAAGGAACCACTACCCACACTTGACTATTGGCATTTAAATTTAAAATAATTAAAATTAAATAAAATTTAAAACTTAGTTCCTCAAGCCACATTTCAAGTGCTCAACAGCCACAAATGGCTTGTGCCTCTAGAGTATAAATTGAAAAACATCTTGAGATATCATCTGGGATTAGGAAAAAAAGAGAGTACCAAGACATATTTTTGTGGTTTCTCTGCTAAATCCCAGGCATCTAGAATTGTACCTAGCAGCACATAGTAAGTGCTCAATAAATATTGCTATTGACACTATGTATCCCACTGTTTCATCACACGAATTCAAAATGAGCTACAACATGCCCTCTGACACTTTAAATTGAAGAGCAAAGACTAGTAAACACAGCAAGAAGCACATTTTTTAATATGTTGTTCAAAGAACTTCCAAAGAGCTTCCTGAATAGACTCTGCTGTTCTTTCGCTGCCCTCAGAATCCCTGTCCTACTGACCTATTAATGGTATCCAGGTATGGGCAGTGGCGGCTCCTCCGGTCCTCGGAATCCACACGTCCATTCTTTGCTGAAAGGTAAATCACCACAGGCTGTGAAAATGGGCAACCCACACGCAGGGTCAACTACCAATACAAAGAAATACAGAAATAGGAAACATTAATTAGGGTGACCACCATACAAGTAGCCTGGCAATACCCAAAAAAAAGCCCACTAATGGAACAAGCCACAAACTGAGAGACTATATTTGAATTACAAATGATTTGTTTGCAGATAACATAAAGAAATCTAGTGAAACAATTAAAAACAAAAAGTAACCCAACAGAAAATGAGGAATACAGTCACAAACACATAAAAAGATGCTTAACCTCATCAACAATCAAGAAAATGCTAATCTTGTACAACAATATACATTCATAACCGCCGGTGTAAAATATAAAATGGGAAAATTCCAAATGTTGGCAAATATGTGGAGCAATGAGAAATGCTCATGTACTGGTGGTGGGAGTGAGAACTGTTACAACCTCTTGGAAAACAGTACAACAAGATCAAAGCTGAAAATATACAGATCCTTTGACCCAGCAATCTATTTATATACCCTAGAGAAGTTTTTGCACACATACACCAGGAGTACTTTACTAAAAAATATTTACAGCATCAATATTTAAAAGAGCCTAAGCTGGAAACAACCCAAATGTCTAGCACAAATAAAATAAAGAAATATATTTTGGCATATCATTAATGGAACACTAAGCGGCCATGAACATCTACCTGGATGAGCCTCAAAAATATGGCCATCGGTGGGGCGGGGCGGGGGGAGCCGGTGGCAAATCGGAAGACTACATGATTCCATTTACATCAAATACAAAATAAAACACGGTACTACTTTAGGGACACATATGAGGTAAAACTATAAATAAAACCAGAATTAGGAAAAGATTCAGAATAGCGATTACCTAAGCAAGGAAGGAAGGTAGATACAACTGGGAAGGGGCCTACAGCAGCTTCTAAGGTACTGGTTACATACCACTTCTTAAGCTGAACAGTGTTAGGAAACAATTCTCCATTGGTCTCTTGTGTTTCTGCACATATTGTGACCAGAGACACTAACTGCATCCAGACTGTCTTGTCAAGAATGTCTGTAAACTGAACGACCTTGGAAGTTAGAGATAGTATCTCCCTACGGAGCAAAGGAGAGGCAAGCTCACAGCCCATTATAAAAGATTCCGGCTCTCTAAGTTAAGAGTATCTTTCCTGTAAGGCCATTCACTGGATCCAATGGGTTCCCTTCATATTGCACTATGTGAACTGACTTGGGGAAATGACTTGGGAAACTAACACCAATGCTACTTTTAGTTACTGTTACTGCTGTAATAAACTGTCAAGTCCAACAGCCCCATGTCTTCCTTCAGCATCCATGAAATTGTAGCAGGCTAACTGAGTAGCTTGCAAATAGAGTAAAATCTCAGACCCTTCACAATTCTTGACCAGTGGCAGATTCAAGGATGTACAGCCACACTCTTCTTTACAATGTACTTCTGCATTACATTCAGTCCATCTTAGTACCTGTGATCTGTTCCATAATAAAAATAAAAGGAAAAAAGACAAGACAGTTAACAGCAACTGGGATCCTAGTCTGTCCCAGAGAAAACAATTTCCATACCACCACTATGCAAAATATCTAAGAAATAATTTCTCTTCCAAAGAAAAGGGAAAACTGAGTCTGACAGTGTTTAAGTAAAGGAAATTGGAGAATACCCTGAAATTATTAACTCAATTATGCAAAAAATATTTATCAAGCACTTTGTATGAGTAAGGTGCTATTCTGGACCCTATGTATAATGCAAAATAAGTCAAACACAGGACTCTGGGCAAGAAATTTAAAAGTTAAGAGTATAATCATATACAGATAACAAAGACCAGAGGCAGAAGTACAAAGTCTTGGAGAATAAGGAATACCTCTCCCCCAAATCCTGCCCCTAACATGTAGCCTAGTTATATGTTTACCTGCTACTTCAATAGGGACCTACTAATTCACCAAAAAGAAAGTATATAGGATCGTGTTCAAACCAGGAGTTCCGAGAAACAAAAGATAAAATTGAGGTAAACAGGAAAAGATTCAGAAGTGGTGAAACCTATTTAATAATGATAAGATATCCTCATTAAGACGCAATTAGGAGTCGAATGAGTGCAGCGGAGAAAGGCAGAAGGTGCAGTCACAGGGAGGAAAGGACAGACCTCGCTAGCAGTTGCTGGGACTCTTAAAGGTCATGGGTTCCAGGACTAACTTACAGAGGTACATGCACGTGAAACTCACTTTCCCAAACCACAGTGACTCAGTATCACAGGCAGGTTTAGAATCCGTATCTCCTGGCTGCTACGGCCGGGGATAACGGGGTAAGATGGTGCAGATGGCCCAGGGAGTTCAGGCACTCAACGCTCGTCTAATTCCGGAAATTACAGCAAGGCTCAATCCTCAGGTGTCTTGTAAAAACTGAAGGAAATCATAGCACAACGCCTGGCCCGCGTTAGGCATTCAATGAAGAAAAGCTGCTGCTATTATTGCTGTTAGAAATCTTATAACTATGGTTACTATTAAGGCTAGTACTATCCTCATTAAGACGCAATCGAGTCGGGTCGCGGACACCGGTGAAGTGTGGATTTCCCCCCCAATCTGGGGAGGGAAGGCTGGAAAAAGAAAAACGAGAACGCTCGAGTAAAGCCAGCGCCTACCCCAGCCAGCGCCTACCCTGGCCCCCGCGCACCTCGCACCTCCCGTTCAGGCTCGGAGTCTTCGTCCGCCTCGCGCTCCCGCTTCACCCGCACCGCCGGTAGGACAGGAGCAGCGGCCTCGCGCGCGCTCGCCGGCTCGACCTCTCGCTTCACGCGCACTGGGCTGCCCCGGGAGTTCGGCGCCTCGGTCTCCCGCTCTCGATCTCGCTCCCGCTTGACGCGACCCGAGTTGACCCGTGACTCGGACTCGCGCTTCCCACGGGTGGAAGCACGAGACTCCCGCTTGGACCGACCGGACATCGCCACTACCAGCCGAATCGTCCAGCGCAGGAGCTAGGAACGCTCAAGCTCGCGGCAAGCAGCCAATCAGAAACGGGCTGTTACGGAGCCCAAAGCTCTCTACGAGTCGTCGACGAGGACAAAATACGCCGCAGGAAACCGGAAAGTACTGTGTTTCTTGTGGCCTCTGTGATTGCGTGCGCACCTGAGGACGATCTGCGGGCCTACGGCCCACATACCCGAAATTTTCTTTTTAAAGAGGCAGGAGCCTTCTACTGGCTGAGGAATTTCTGGATAAAAGCAGCTGTCATGGGCCCCCAGGTATCTTCAAGATACTTTGTGCCCCCGGGGCGGAGGGGTTGGGAAGGGGCGTCTCCACAGTCTCCGTGCTACGGAGACCGACTCCCCTGCACAAGAGAACTAGGCGACATCCCCAAATCATCTCCTTCCTGCAACAACCCGGAGTCTCTAATTCCACATTTAGCGGATTGTTCTTGTTTTCACAGGACAACCCAAACGTTGAACAGAGGGGATTTACAGTGATGCTAATAAAACAGGCTTCCGGGCCTGTAACTTTCGCGACACCTCTTACGACCCAGGACTACTTTGTACGGTTCTACTGAGGTGTTTTAAAATAAACCGCACGTTTAAGGTGTGCAATTTACTCGATACTGCCCAATGGACGTATATACACTGGGACTATCACCAGGATCAAGATCATGAACCTACCAACCAGGCCCAAAAGTGTCTGCTTTGCCACTACTGGTTAGTTTGCGTTTTCTAAAGTTTTATATACAGAGACGCACACAGTGTGTCCTTTTTGGCACAGCCGTTTTCCCTCGGCGTTCTTAAGGTTCATCCATGCCGTATCAACAGCGCGTTCCTTTGGACTGCTCCTCAGTATTCATTCTTTGTGTACCACAGTTTGTCCCTATTCTAATCACGAACTCCCAATTTTGTCTATTTTTTTAAGGCGGACTCGAAAATGGCGCATGCTCAGACCCCCTAAAAGCCCTGGGTCCTCCTGCGGAGGCAGTTAAGACATCAGGGCCGGTGACCGCAGAGCTCTGGCACTGGGCGGGCAGTGCGGGCCCCGGCGGGGAGCTGCGCAGCCGGGGCACCGCTACGTGCTCTGCCAGAGCACTCACCTCCTCACAACTCCTAAGGTAAGTGCTCTCCGAGTCTCCCTTTACAAATGAGAAAACTGAGGGTTCAGTAGTCACGCAGCTGATGATGGAGTTTCACAGCACCCTATCCCCAGAGAAAGGACAGGAAGGCTTCACGTCGAACGCTGAGTGGTGTCACGGGTGCCCGAATTGTCTGACGTATCAGCAGTAAGCCTAAATTCTCGTTTCTTCTCCATTATGTCACAAAGAAAAGCCCCGCCCGGGGCGTGGAAGTCGCGCACGCCCCACCCCCTCCCGCTCCGGGAACTCAGCGCGCTGCGCCGCTCGGCCCCGCGGCCTTTTAGGGGCGGAAGGTCAGGCGGCTAGGCCGGAAGG